>NW_027397075.1:1342460-1739387 GCF_003265705.2 Callorhinus ursinus | reverse complement strand
CTTAATCTCAGGAAACAAACTGAGGGTTGCTGGAGTAGAGGGGGTGGGAGGGATGGGGTGGCTGGGTGATGGACACTGGAGAGGGTATGTGCTACGGTGAGCGCTGTGAATTGTGTAAGACTGATGAATAACAGACCTGTACCCCTGAAACAAATAATACATTATATATTAATAAAAAAAATTTTTTAAAAACACCCTGACATAGCAAGCAACAACCTAGTAAAAATTGAAGGAGGGGGGCAATGTAAAATCTAATAGAAACCCCACATCCTTGTTGAAAATCACCAGAGAAACACAAACCCATGTATAACAAAGGGGCTCCGTCTGTAACCAACGTTCATCAGCTTTTTGACTGCCTGGCATTCATTCCAACATCCCCTTTTTACAGCGGTGACCATTTACAATTTTGAGGCTTTTAACTTTTTTTTTAGTTTGCATACAGTAAAATTTACTCTTGGTGGTGTACGGTTCTTTGGGTGTCCAGCACCATAATGAAGCCATAGAACAGTTCTGTCACCCTCATGCTGCCCCTTTGGCATTCCCATTTCCTTTTCTCCCCAGTGAAGGCCATTGGTCATGACTGCAGTCAACAAAAGGAGAGCAAAAGGAAGGACCCGTGTTCCATCCTGGAATCTGAATCTCAAGCAGAGAGGTAAAAAGGATGAGAACAGTTGGGTTCTCTGCTCCCAGTATCATGATGAGGGAGATGATAAACCCCTACTACCTGGAACCCCTGACCCTCCCAGTGTCTTGTCTCCACCTCTCATGCTGTGGTATTGTGAAAAGAATCTATTGATCTTTGTCCTGCTTCCTGGCACAGAGCTCCTAAAACCCTTGGAATTCCCTGAGTGGTGGGAGTGTCTTTTGTTATTCATAACAAGCCCCTATAACCATATCTGAATTTATGCTAATGAGGTGACTCATGGTGGGGCCCCTAGATAGCTTCATGGTGAGCGATGGTCTCCAGAAAGACTGAGCACCTAATTAGAGTTGAAACTTTCAGCCCCACCCCTGACCTCCAGGAAGAGGAGGGAGTTGGTGATTGAATTCAATCACCAACGGCCAATCATGCCCATGTCGTGGAATCTTGATTGGAAAAAACCCTAAACAATAGGGTTTGGGGGACTTCCCAGTTGGTGAACACACCCGCATGCCAGAAGGGCGGCATGCTCCATTTTCACAGGAACAGAGGCTCCTGCACTCAGGACCCCCCAGACCTTGCCCTATATCCCTCTTCATCTGGCTGTTCATCTGTATCCTTTATGATAAGTTATAAGAGTCAGGATAGCACTTTGCTGCGTTCTTTGAGTCCTTCTAGGAAATGACTGGACCTAAAGGTGGTGGGGAAGGGGGTGTGGAGGTCATGGGAACTCCTGAATTTATAGTTGGCCAGTCAGAAGTGCAGGTAACCTGGGGACTCTGTGGTTGAAGTGGGGACATTAACCTGTGGGGTCATTGCTAACTACTGGCAGCTCGTATGAGAACTGAATCGCATTACTGGACGCCAGGGAATCAAAGTGTTGGAATGACGTATTGGGTTAGTGTCATAAAGACATGGCGTACGTGCTTAATCTGGAAGAGGCATGTTTCATACCGCTGAGGGACGCACTACAACTTGTAAATGCTGTGGAACCAGAGTAACGGTTTCAATCCCAGGTTTGTCTCTAGTTACGTAACTATAGAAAAATCATGCAAACTCTACTGGGACTCAGTTTCCTCCCTGATAAACTGGGAATGATGATGATGATAATAATAATAATACGGATTCCATACAGTTGTTGGAGACTTGAAAGAGTTAGAATACCTTCAGGGTTTAGGATGATGCCGGGTGCATAGTAAACCCTCAACAAAAGTAGGCGGTTGTCATTATTATTCCTCTCGCTTCCAAATCATTCCCTCTTTAAGTTTACCAGCGTAGGTTTCTTCTGCTTGAAGCTGAAACACCCTGTTGATACCCCTGCCTCTTTCCTTTGAGCAGAGCAAGTGTGGTTAGCCAGGCAAGAATAACATCCTGGGGGGAAGTGGATTTCTCCAGAGAAGGTTCCCACAGACATTACAAAGAGTGAGAAAGAGGACAGGAGGGAGACCCAGACATGCTCCCATGGCTCCCACAAGGACAGGTGAGACACTCTCCATCCTCTCCTGGACCAGAAGGCTCACTGGACCATCACGTGCCTGGGCTCCCGAGGACATGCCCAGTCTAGGGCAGTGCTACCAGCCCGGCTGCCCACTGGAATCATCTGGGCAGCTGTGGGGCATTCTGGTACCTGCATCCAGCCTTGACTTCAGATCCTGACTTCAAAAGTTTGGGGGGATGTCCATGGCAGAGGGATTTTTTAAAAGCTCCCCAGGGAGAAACAAACCCAGGGGTTTCAGAGGGGAGGGGGCTTGGGGGATGGGGTAGCCGGGTGACAGATATTAAGGAGGGCACGTGTTATTCACAACTAATGAATCACTGAACACTGTATCAAAACCTAATGATGTACTACACAGTGGCTAACTGAACATAATAAAAAAAATTTAAAAAAGCTCCCCAGGGAATTCAAAGGTGCTGCCAAGGTTGGGAACCTCCATCTAGGAGGAGGAAGTCAAAGGGTCACCCCTCTGGCTTTCACCTTGTTCAGAGAAGGGCTCTTGGACTTTGTTGTGCACATGAATCATCTTGTCAAAATGCAGATTCTGGTTCAGTAGGGCCTGGGCAGGGCCAGAGACTCTGCATTTCTCACACGCTCCCAGGTGATGCTGATGCTGTAAGCCCAAGGACCACACACTGAGTAGCAAGAGTCTACCTGAAGGCTGTGGGCACTGCATGCCATCGCACAAACATCTCGTACGGGGGCCCCCTGGCCCCTCACAGGGGCTAGTTCAAATGCAGGACACCCGCTACTTTGGATTAATCTGCTCAGAACACCTGCGCCTTTCCACAATCACAAGTCACCCCACTTCTGACGATTTGGGTAGCAGAAGGCACTCCCAGGGGCACAGAAGGAGACAAACTGTGGCTTGGGGCCACCCATGATGCTCCCCCAGCTCCAAATGGAGTCAGAGACCCCCTAGCCCAATTGCTTACACTCACCCCTTTTTTGTCCAGAGCCCGACCCTGTGCACAGAGCATCCCCTCAAAATAAACTCACTGAGCCTTCCCTGCCTTTCCTCTATACCTGAGGCAAATTATTACTTCTCATAAACAAGAACTGCCAGTTGTGAGTAGCATCAGCTCACTGTTCTTAAAACACCTTATAATTGTTTCTCTGGGACAAGAATTCTCCGACCCCAAGATGGTTCTGACCGGCCAATCACAGTGCGGTCCTGGGTCCATGTTGTGATCAGATAATCTGTCACTGTCAGTCAGAGAGGCAGGGCTCTTGCTGCAGGGAGGGGAAGAAGGGGGAGAGAATCTCCTTCATCTCTGGAAGTGCCACTGACTGCCAACTCTCCAGGAGCCTGTCCCTGGAGAAGCCGTGACAGTTGTCAAGTGACGGAATAAAACCCTCTCCTTCTCAAACCTGCAGGCCCTGCCCCACTGCGGCCTCACATCCATTTCTTGTTTGTCTCTCAAGTGCCATTCAGAGAAGATGGAGGTGCCTTCTAGTGCTGAATTACAGTTGAAACCCAGAGGAAAAAGTTGGGGGGGGGGCATTTGGAGGAATAATGAGGCCACTGTAGTGGTCAGCCTTGAAGATGGCCCCCAATGATCCCCACCTCCTGATATTCACACCCCAGTGTAGAGTCTCTCCCTCCCTGTGGTACCAGGGTCGATCCTTGTAATAAACATAATTTAGGTGCACACTCCCTCTCCTCAATCACTCCCTCAGTGCAATCGCTCACTCACTTGCCATGTTTTGAGGACATTCAGGCAGCCAATGGAGAAGTCCGCCTGAGGAGGAACTGAGGCCTCCAGGTGAATGAGCTTCAAAGCAGATTCCACCCTAAGGGCACCTTGATGAGGCTGCAGCCTGGGACAACAGCTTGGCTGCCACCTTATGAGCCAGAGATACCCAGCTAACCTGCTCCTGGATTCCTGACACACAGCACTTGTGAGATCATCAATGTTTGTTAAAGTTGGGTCAGTTTGTTACACAGCAATAGGAAACTAATACACCATTCATACCAAACCAAACCATGAATACAATGGGAGTCCTTCTATGGCAGGAGGCAGTACCAATCACTACAAGAAACACAGAGACAGTAATGGTAATCATAATCATACTAATGGCAGCGAACAGTGATATAAGCCTCACTTGGAGCCAGGTACTGTTCTAAGCACTCTGCGTGCATTAACTCATTTGATCTTTAGCCACCTGTTATTGTTACTCTCATCCCTGTCCACGCGCTCCAGCCATCGGGAACATGTCTGTAAAGTTGGGTGTAGTGACATGATGCAACAAGGAAGACCACACGGCACAGGGAACGGTGGTGTAGCTCAGAGTGTTGGGGGAGCCTGTCGTAGGATTTGGGTTGGCTCTGGATTCCATGCTGTCAGAAAGCACCAGTAAATCCATGATTGGGTATCTTAACCCCTTTTATCTAGGAGTCAGGAAACAGAGGGGGGCTACAGCTCTCAGTGGGTACAGACGCGGTAGCACTCATGTTACGTGGAAGGACAGAATGTTTGTTGTTGCCCTGGTTTGCAAGGTGCCCTCACTTTTGTGCTCAGATGTGATTACAGGGTGTTCTTATTTCTGTTTCATTTCATTACTGAGGACAGGAAGTCTTCCCATCCGTGGTCCTGTGAAATTCCCCAAGTAGGGTTACACCACAGCCTGGCTGCTACACCCAGGTAGCTACCCGTTGATCACCGTCAGGAAAGCCGTCTTCCTTTCTCATCCCCATTTTACAGGCGGAAAAACGGAGCTCAAAATAAGTGAAGTAGTTACAATGTCAAGGTTGAAAAAGACTTTAGAGCAGAGCTTCTTAAACTATCGGTAGTTGAGAGCCAGTTTTGTTTGTTTCCCAATCCACTGTGAGCCAATACTTTCATAACATACAATACAAATGAATTATGAGAATAATGATCATGCACTTAGATGTTGCATCAAAGTCAAAGTGCTAGAAAAGTTTTTAACATGTACTCTCAATTTATGTATTATCTGGTCAGAGACAAATAAAACTGGTTCTCAGATGAGTACTGTTTATGGAGCATACTTTGAGCACCTGTAGAGGCTGTCTGATTGAGGGTTTCTCAAACTCCATGCATTGGTGCACCTTCAGTTTTGCCCTGTCTGTGTAGTACCTTCACTATTATTTACTTAATGTTATCTTTAAATATCCTCATCCTATATCACCCTACACCTAATTAGGACAGCCACCATCAAAAGAACAGAACAGTGGTAGCAAAATTCCAGAAAAATTGGAAACCAGGAGCCCTGGTCATAGGAAATAAAATGAAGCAACCATTTAGTATGAATGTATCTTGAAAAGTTAACAGATACTATATGATCCAACAATCCTGCTTCTGGGTATAAACTCAAAAGAACACAAGGCAGGAAGTCTAAAAGATATTTGCACACTCATGTCCACTGCAGCATTATTCACAATAGCTAAGAGATAGAAGCAACCCAAATGTCCATCAACAGATGAATGGATAAAGTATGGTATATACATACAATGGAATATTATGCAG
Organism: Callorhinus ursinus; assembly: GCF_003265705.2. Taxonomy (NCBI): domain Eukaryota; kingdom Metazoa; phylum Chordata; class Mammalia; order Carnivora; family Otariidae; genus Callorhinus; species Callorhinus ursinus. The sequence continues at coordinate 1,733,764 of NW_027397075.1, read as the reverse complement.
CCTTTAAGGGGGGGGACTTTGTCACATGACACAACATAGTTGAGCCTTAGGAACATTATGCCAAATGAAATAAGCTAATCACAAAAGGACAAATACTGTATGATTCCACTCATCTGAAGTATCTAAAGTAGGGAAAATCAGAGAAACAGAAAGAAGAAAGGTAGTTTCCAAGGGCTGTGGAGAGGGGGAATTAGTGTTTGGTGGGTATAGAGTTTCAGTTTCGCAAGATGAAAAGGTTCTAAAAATCTGTTGCACAATAATGTGAATATAATTAACAGTACTAGGGGTGCCTGGGTGGTGTAGTCAGTTAAGCATCTGCCTTCGGCTCAGGTCATGATCCCAGGACCCTGGGATGGAGCCCCATGTTGGGCTCCCTTCTCAGCAGGGGGTCTGCTTCCCCCTCTCCCTCTGCTTCTCCCCCAGCTTGTGCTTGCTTGCTCTCTCAAATAAATAAATAAAATCTTTTTAAAAATAATAATTAATAGTACTAAACAGTACACTTGAAAATGGCAAAGATGGGTTGTTCAACATAGTACTAGAAGTCCTAGCCTCAGCAATCAGACAACAAAAAGAAATAAAAGGTATTCAGATTGGCAAGGAAGAAGTCAAACTCACACTCTTCACAGATGATGATACTTTTTGTGGAAAACTCCCAAAATTGCTAGAATTCATACAGGAATTCAGCAACATGGCAGGATATAAAATCAATGCACAGAAATCAAGTGCATTTCTATACACCAACAATAAGACAGAAGAAAGAAAAATTAAGGAATCAATCCCATTTACAACTGCACCAAAAACCACAAGATACCTAGGAATAAACCTGACCAAAGAGGTGAAGGATCTGTACTCTAAAAACTACAGAACACTGATGAAAGAAATTGAGGAAGACACAAAGAAATGGAAAAATGTTCCATGTTCATGGATTGAAAGAATAAATATTGTTAAAATGCCTATGTTACCCAGAACAACCTACACATTCAATGCAATCCCTATCAGAATACCACTGACATTTTTCACAGAGCTGGAACAAATAATCCTAAAATTTGCACGGAACAAGAAAAGACCCCGAATCACCAGTGGAATGTTGAAAAAGAAAACCAAAGCTGGTGACATCACAGTGCCAGACTTTAAGCTATATTACAAAGCAGTAATCATCAAGACAGTATGGTACTGGCAGAAAAACAGACACATAGGTCAATGGAACAGAATAGAGAACCCAGAAATGGACCCTCAACTCTATGGTCAACTAATCTTTGACAAAGCAGGAAAGAATATCCAATGGAAAAAAGACAGTTTCTTCAACAAATGGTGTTGGGAAAATTGGACAGCCACATGCAGAAGAATGAAATTGGACCATTTTCTTACACCATACATAAAAATAGACTCAAAATGGATGAAAGACCTCAATGTGAGACAGGGATCTATCAAAATCCTAGAGGAGAACATAGGCAGCAACTTCTTCTTAGACATATCTCCAAAGGCAAGGAAAACAAAAGCAAAAGTGTACTATTGGAACTTCATCAAGATAAAAAGCTTTTGTACAGCAAAGGAAACAGTCAACAAAACTAAAAGGCAACCTATGGAATGAGAGAAGATATTTGCAAATGACAGATAAAAGACCAATATCCAAGAACTACAAAGAACTTCTCAAACTCAACAACCAAAAACAAATAATCCAGTCAAGAAATGGGCAGAAGACATGGACAGACATTTCTCCAAAGAAGACATACAAATGGCCAACAGACACACAAAAAAATGCTCCACGTCACTTGCCATCAGGGAAATACAAATCAAAACTACAATGAGATACCACCTCATACCAGTCAGAATGGCTAAAATTAACAAGTCAGGAAACAACAAATGTTGGCAAGGACGTGGAGAAAAGGGAACCCTCTTACACTGCTGGTGGGAATGCAAGCTGGTACAGCCACTCTGGGAAACAGTATGGAGGTTCTTCAAGAAGTCAAAAATAGACCTACCCCTATGACTCAGCAATTGCACCACTAGGTATCTACCCAAAGATACAAATGTAGTGATCCAAAGGGGCACCTGTACCCCAAAGTTTATAGCAGTAATGTCCACAATAGCCAAACATTGGAAAGAGCCCAGATGTCCATCAATAGATGAATGGATAAAGAAGATACACACACACACACACACACACACACACACACACTAGAATATTACTCAGCCATCAAAAAGGATGCAATCTTACCTTTCACATTGACATGGATGGAAGGGGAGGGTATTATGCTAAGTGAAATAAGTCAATCAGAGAAAGACAATTATCATACGGTTTCACTCATATGAGGAATATAAGAAACAGCACAGAGGACCATGGCGGGGGGGTAACGGAATGGGAAGAACTCAGAAAGGGAGACAAATCATGAGAGACTCTTAACTATGGGAAAGGAACTGAGGGTTGCTGGAGGGGAGGGGATGGGGGGATGGGGTAACTGCGCAATGGGCATTAAAGAAGGCACATGATGTGATGCACACCGGGTGTTATATGCAACTGATAAATTACTGAACTCTACACCTGAAACTAATGATGTACTATATGTTGGCTAACTGAATTTAATTAAAAAATTAAAAATTAAAAAAATGGTGAAGATGGTAAATTTAATGTTATGTGTTTTTCACCATAATTTTAAAAGAAAAAAAATCCTTCATCCCAAACAATAACAACCCATATCATGTGTTGAGGTGGCCTGTTTTATGTTTCTTTTTATATATATTAAAATAAATTCATTGTCAGGACACCTGGGTGGCTCAGTCAGTTAAGCGTCTGCCTTCAGCTCAGGTCATGATCCCAGGGTCCTGGGATCGAGTCCTGCATCAGGCTCCTTGCTCAGTGGGGAGTCTGCTTCTCCCTCTGCCTGCCTCTCTCTCTCTCCCTCTCTCTGACAAAATAATAAAAATCTTTTAAAAAAAATAAAATAAATTCATTGTTGATAGAATGGAAAAATGTGTTTTCCATGTACCACTGAAAATCATTTTGTATACCACCAGAGAAGCACATACCACACTTTGGGAAATGCTGACCTTTCTCCTATTGCTGCAGTGCCTACCATCTGAGGCCTAGCAAGAAGAAAGGTTCAGGATCACTTCTGCTTTCCAAGAGCTTGTGGTCAGATTGAACAATTAAAATATAAAACCCTGGGAGGGGCTTGGAGCTTAAAAGAAATCTTTCAATAATAAATAATAAATCTAATAAATTTAATAATAAATAATAAATCTTTCAATAATAAAAGACCACAGTGCCCAGAGCCATCTAAAGACTCAGGGCAAGAACAGATCTGTTTGGTTCAGTGTTCTATACCAAGTAGCTGGCACATGTCTTGCCCAGAGTGGAGTCTCAACTGATACTTGTTGGGTTCTTTTAAATTAAGAGAAATAGAGACTGAGTAGCACACATCAGTGAGATACTCGGCAGGGTTCCTAACCTGAGGTTTGGACTTCAGTGGGTCTGTGAACTTGAATGGAAAAATCCCCATTTTCTGTAACCTCTGATTTTTAGCATTTGCTTCCATTATAAATGTAGGCAACAAACCACAGTAATATTCACAGTATCTGTGACTTTGTCACCAATATAAATCACAAATATTTTCATATCTCATTACAGTCATTGTAGATATCTCAATATATTGTCTACCTGCATCACTAATTAAAATTAAATAGTTATTAGACCCGCCACTAAATCTTGTTATTTTATGCATTAGTAAAGAAGCCTATATTACTATGACACAAATTTGGTGGTTTTTAAAATTTTGATCATCCTATTTTAGATAATTACAAAGGAATTCCTTTATAATTCTACACACCTTACTTTCTGCATTTATTTTCCATTTTGTTCTGATAAGGCATACATAGACTTCACCAGATGCCAAAGATGTCTGCGGCACACACACATACACACACAAGGTTAAGAATTGCTGTTTGATTGACTCAGTTTCCCCAATGTAGTTGACAACTGACTGAGTCTAAAGAGAACAAACTGAACATAGAAGAAACCCATTTTGCCACATTTTTGGAGGCAAACGCCAACTCACCATACCAGAAGGCAGTGAATTCACCAATTAACAGGTTGTGTACAGGAACCCCTCTGATAACCATCAGGTTCAATGTCCCTAAAATGAAGGCTGGTTGGCAAGGTCAAGGACTCGGAAAATTTAGTGTTAAGCAAAAACAATTAAAGTGACCTTACATCTACAGGGTTCAAAACATGGACTCTGGAGCTGGACTCCCCATGTTTGTATCCCAACTCCAACAGTTAGGATCTGTGTGAGCTCAGGTAAGCTACTGCACCTGAATGGATTTCATTTTCCCCGTCTGAAAACAGGAACCACAGAGCCTGATTGTGGTTGGCAGAAAAATGGCCCTTCAAAGATGTCCAGGTTCTAAGTCCTGGATCCTGTGAATATGTTAGGTTCTATGGCACAGTGCAACTAAGGTCACAGATGGATTTAAGGTCAGCTGACCTTAAAATAGGGAGATTATTCTGGATTATCCGGGTGGACCAATATAACCATAATATATCATTAAGTGTGGAAGCAGGAAGAAAAAGAGAGTCAGAGATTTGAAGATGTGATACTGCTGGCTGTGAAGATAGAACAAGGGGAGGAATGCAAGTGGTCTCTAAAATTCGGAAAAGGCAAGATTCTCCTTCAGAGGCTCCAGAAAAAGTGTGCTCTTGCCAACACCTTGATGTGAGCCAAGACCCACTTTGGACTTCTGGCCCGCAGAACCGTCAGATAATAAATATGTGTTGTTTTAAGCCAGAAGCTTGTGGCAAATTGTTACAGCAGCAAGAGGAAACTAATACAGTATCCCAGAGGGGTTTGTGAGGATTAACAAATGAGTTAGTGTTTATGTAAAGCCCTTAAAACAGTGCCTAAACCACATTTGGTGCTATACATTATTAGTGTTAGAGAAATGACAACTAAAAGGGAAAGAAATGAATCACTTCCAGAACAAACCAGGTCTGTTCAGGCCAACCCCTTGCTCTGTTTTATAATCCCCTAATGAACTCATGGACCCAGGCATGAATCATGCAGCAGCTAACAGCACAAAACAAGAGATCACCAGATTTTAGGTGCTCCTGGTGGATAAACACATGGCCACCTATGAAGTAGTCTTGCAAAAAAAAAAAAAAAACAACCCACAATATCAGGCCTAAACCTGATGAAACTTATAGATCCAACTACCAATGTACAGGAAACATGGAAGATAGAGGAACATGTCAAATGACACCACAGAGTAATCAGCAATATCTAGACCATAGGAAACTCTGCAGCAATGCTTCCCACACTGTAATGTGCACATAAAACACCTGGGGATCTTGTTAAAATGCAGATTCTAGGGGTGCATGGGGGACTCAGTCAGTTAAGCCTCTGCCTTCAGCTCAGGTCATGATCTCGGGGTCCTAGGATCAAGCCCCATGTCGGGCTCCCTGCTCAGCGGGGAGTCTGCTTCTCCCTCTCCCTCTGCCCCTCTCCCCCATGCTGTGCACTCTCTCTCTCTCAAATAAATAAATAAAATCTTTTTTAAAAAATGCAGATTCTAAGCCAGTAGGACTAGGGGAGGGCCTGAGACTCTGCATTTCTAACAAGCTCTCACGTGATGCTGATGCTTCTGATCCATGGACTACATTTTTAGTTTCAAGGATCTGAGGCATAAATAATCCATTTTTCTAGTAATAAAAGAACTGAAGGGGAAACCTACAGATTAAAAGATACGCCAACCATTACATAGTTTCACATTTGGATAAACTGGTAGAGGGACAGGGTTATTAACAAAGATAGGGAATGCCAGAGGAAATAATTTGATGGAAGTTAATTATTTTAGTTTTGAATAGGTGCACTTAAAATGTCGGTGTTGGGGCACCTGGATGGCTCAGTCAGTTAAGTGACCAATTCTTGGTTTCAGCTCAGGTCATGATCTCAGGGTTGTGGTACAGAACCTCATGTCAGGCTCCATGCTCAGCAGGGAGTCTGCTTAGAATGCTCTCTATCCCTCTCCCTCTGCCCCTCCCCTTTCTCTCACCCTCTCAAAATAAAAAAATAAATCTTTTAAAATAAAATCTTTAAAAATAAAATGTTTGTGTTACGGGGGAAAAACAAAATTCTAGGGGCACCTGGGTGGCTCAGTTGGTTAAGCATCTGCCTTCGGCTCAGGTTGTGATCTCAGGGTCCTGGGATCAAGTCCCACGTTGGGCTCTCTGCTCAGAGGGGAGTCTGCTTCTCCCTCTGCCTCTGTGCTCTCTCCCTCACTCTCTCTCAAATAAATAAATAAAATCTTAAAAAAAAGAAAAACAAAATTCTAGAGCTGCTTTTTATGTTCCTTAATTTGAAAAATGACTCAAATATATGACTTTACAAATCTGTACTAGCTGTAAGTAAGGGATCATTCTGCCATGATATATTTCCACTAAATGTGATCTACCTTAAAAAAAAAAAAAAAGATGTGGTATATATATATATATAATGGAATATTATGTAGCCATCAAAAAAATGAACTCTTGCCATTTGCAACAACATCGATGGAACTGGAGGGTGTTATGCTAAGCGAAATAAGTCAATCAGAGAAAGTCAAGTATCATGATCTCACTGATATGAGGAATTCTTAATCTCAGGAAACAAACTGAGGGTTGCTGGAGTGGTGGGGGGTGGGAGGGATGGGGTGGCTGGGTGATGGACATTGGGGAGGGTATGTGCTATGGTGAGCACTTGAATTGTGTAAGACTGATGAATCACAGACCTGTACCTCTGAAATAACTAATACATTATATGTTAAAAAAAGATAGTAGGAAGGGAAGAATGAAGGGGGGAATCGGAGGGGGAGATGAACGATGAGAGACTATGGACTCTGAGAAACAAACTGAGGGTCTTAGAGGGGAGAGGAGTGGGGAGATGGGTTAGTCTGGTGATGGGTATTAAGGAGGGCACATATTGCATGGAGCACTGGGTGTTATACACAAACAATGAATCATGGAACACTACATCAAAAACTAATGATGTAATGTACGATGACTAACATAACATAATAAAATAGAATTTAAAAAGAAAACCACAGACTATAAACCCAAATTACATCACCACAAAGTTAAAATGGTTTTGATTATTGTATCTATAAAATAATTTTCTTCACATGTTTATATCTATTCAGTGATTATAGCTTCTGCTGAAAAAAATTTGTTTTCAATTTCAGTTCTAGAGAAAAGTATACTCCTAAGCATTAAATTGACTTATTTGACTTCTAAAAAATAAATAAATAAAATAATGTGGAAGGGCCACCCCTATGTTTATTGCACCATTATTTACAAGAGCCAAGATATAAAATGATGTCTTTGTCCATCAATAAATGAATGGACAAAGACACAATGGAATATTACTCAGCCACAAAAAAAAAAAATGGAATCCTGCCATTTGTGACAACATGGATGGTCCTAGAGGGCATTATGCTAAGTGAAATAAGTCAGACAGAGAAAGACAAACACCATATAATTTCACTCACATGTGGAATCTAAAAAACAATGAACAAAATAATGTGGATGGGGGTGTATAGGGGCATAAGCAAAACAAGACTGACCATGAGTTGATCATTGTTGAAACTAGGTGAAGGGTAGCTTGGGATTCATTATATTATTCTCTCTACTTTCACATACACCTGGAATTTCCCCAATAAAATTATTTTTAAGTATACATTTTTTTAAACCTTCTTTTAGCTCCCCCTTTCTCTAGGACCATATTCTTCTGATGTTCTAGAAAAGACGCTCAGGGCAGGCTCTCCTACAACTTAAAAGTTATAAAGAACCGACCACTTTCAAGAGTTCACAGACTTGAAATTTCATGGCTTTTTTTCCATGCTTGCCTTCTCCCTTGTTTCTTTTTTGCAAATCTCAACAAAATACTTGTGTAACCAGATAATTATCAACATACTTGAGGCCATGCATGTACCTCCAAGCTCAGTTTTCCATCTGTGGAGATGTTCCCTCCACCTGAAATGCTCTTCTGTGGATCCTCACCAGCATTCTGTTCACCTGTTCCTGCTCTATGGGGCTTCAACTCACCACCCAGTATAAGCAGACATACGGCACTGTGGCAGCCCTCAACCCTCTCACTATCTGAGATCATCCAGTTCCTCTACTCATTTACTTCATGTCATCCTTCATCATGCACCACCTCATTTCACCCTCCCTTCTGAAATACATTCTTTATGTGGACAGGAGCCTTGACTCCCTGTCCATTACCAGGCACAGTGCGGGAGGAAGGAAGGAAGGAGGTGGGGAGGGAGGGGGGAGGGAGGGAGGGAGGGAGGAATGCTGTAAATATATTGAATAGCTAGCTCCATGGAGCCTATAACTCAGCAGATCAAATGCATTCTTGCTAACAGCCTTATACATACAACTCTATTCCATGTTTGTAGTAAGTAGTGAGTAAATGTTTTTTCAAGCCAATGGAGCTGCCTTGCCCATTCTTTTCAAAGAGAAATCTAGGTCTCGTATCAACTTTCATTGGACACCCAAGCTCTTGGCTCCTACTTGGTCACATGGAAGTCTCTATAAATCAGAGACGATGGAACATGTGATGTCTGTGGTCATCAATCCCCCATCACCTTGGATGCTTTCAATACCCATCTAACCGGCCCCATGCCAGGGCATTAATCAAAGGACTGAGCTTTCCACTGAAAGTCTGGAGTGGCACTGGCCTACTGGAAAAGAGGAGTTTTCAGAAAGAGACTTCATTCCAAATTCTAGCTTCATCAGCTGTGGTCTGAGAAGGGGAATAAGGTCCTGGAGACCAGTGAACTTGGGTTAGAATCTCAGCTTCTCACTTACTAGCTCTGTGGCCTTGGCTGAGCTACATAACCTCTCTGACCCTCAGTATCATCCCTAAAATGAGACTAATAATTGTCTTTAAGATTTTTTATTTATTTATTTGACAGAGAGAGAGTACAAGCAGGGGGAACGGCAGGCAGAGAGAGAGGGAGAAGCAAACTCCCCCACTGAGCAGAGAGCCCAATGCGGGGCTCGATCCCAGGACCCTGGGATCATGATCTGAGCCAAAGGCAGACGCTTAACGACTGAGCCACCCAGGCGCCCCAATAATAATTAACTTTACCTCGCAGGTTTGTTGTGAGGATTAAATGAGATGATATAAATAAAATGTTTAATCCAGTGTCCAACATGGAACACCTAGTAGATTTTCTCTGTTACTGCTGTGGCTACAGCGGCCACTGTCTTCTGACCTCGGGAGAGCCACTGAATTCCTCCAACCCTTGGCAGTCTTTTCTCTAAGAAGGAATAATAATGACCTACATCCACAGAAAGTTTGGTGCCTCCCTCCCTTATTTCCTTCAGTTTCCTGCTCAAATATCCCCTTTTCAAAGCCTTCCTTGGCCAGTCCCTTTCCTATAGAAAGTCGCCCACACTCTCTCTGTCCCATCATACTTCATTTTTCATCCTAGGAGCTACCCACCCAATTTATAGTCATTTGCGTAGGTAGTCTGTCTTCTCTGCCAGAGATCAGTGCCAAGGGAGTTAGGGACTTTGTTGTGTTCACTGCCTCTCCCCTGGGCCCAGAACAGTGTCTGGTATGTGAAAGCATTCAATGAATTTCTTAGAAAATGGATGGATGGAAGAAGGAAAGAATGAAAGAATGGAAGGAAGGAAGGAAGGAAGGAAGGAAGGAAGGAAGGAAGGAAGGAAGGAAATTGGTAACTACCAACAATAACTAGCCAGCCCCGAGTTGCTGCTCAATGAATACTAGTTTCCTTTCTTCCTCCCAAGGCCAGAAAAATGAAGAGCTTTAGATATCCTCTTGGGGCTGGGACAGGGGGTTGGTGCTGGGGGAGGATGTGAAAGAGGAATGCCCACAGACCTACCTCCTCCCCCCATCTCCACTAACCATCATTCAAACAATCAAAACAAGAACCAGGCTGCAGGTGCCAACAAGTCTGGTGCATCCCGCATCCCCAGTGAGTCCTTCCCGCAAGGAGTTCCTGAGGCTCGCTGCTTGCAGAAGAGAATTCAGGCAGAATTTCGACATCTGCTCTGTTTTCTGTAACCCCAATAAACAGTGTCTGGCCAACCTAATGTGGGGCCACTGAGGGTGAGGGCTGGGCTGCTTTGGGGGGTCTCAGAAGTAGAAAGTCAATGGGTTTGATGTATGGCGCCATTTATGGCACCTGAAACAGAACATCCGTTACCAGGTTGGCTGCTGTCAGATCCGCCTTAATACAACAATACAAGTAGTGGCTGAGTCTCGAAAGCCACTTTACAAAAGCTGTAGCCAAATAACAGAACCGTCTTTCCAATAGCAACCAGTTAGGCTGATCTTGTCACTCCTCTGCTGGAAACCCTCCACTGGGTTTCCATCACACTAGGAATAAAGTCCAAACTTCCCTCCCAGGACTGCACCAGGTCCAGCATGGTCCGGCCCTGCCCACTTGTATCCCCAACGTCATCCTGGCCCATCAGGACTCAGTCACTGCACTCCGGCCACACACACCCTGTCTGTGTTCCTACAACAGGACAAATGTGTTGTCCCGCAGGGTCTTAGTCCTTTGGTCTCTCCCGCCTGCACTGGTTCCTTCTCCTCATCCAGATCTTAGCCCCGGTGTGCTCTTCTAAAGTAGCCAAGCTACCTGGCCCCTCCAACACCTCAGCCTGTCTCAATATAACTGTAGCACTTGGGCACCTGGGCAATCTACAGTTATGTCGGCTTGTTTATTTGCTTATTTCCTACTCTCCCCACCCTCCCCTGAACCATAAGTTCCCTGTGTGAAAGAACTCTGCCTGTACAACTTACTGTATATCCCTAGAAGAATCCCTGACATGTAGCAGGTGCTCAATAAGTCTTCATTAAAGGAATGAATGTGTTGGGAGTGGCATTCAAGGCCAGGAGTCAGCAAACTTTTTCTGTAAAGATCCAGAGAGTAAATATTTGAGGCTTTGTGGGCCATATGGTCTTGGTCACGACTATTCAATTCTGCCATTGCAGCACAAAAGAGCCAATGACAATATGCAATTCAGTGGGCGTGGCAAAATCATTAGATTCATTTGCAAAAACTTCATTTACAAAATCACGGGCTGTAGTTTGCAAACCTTCTTCTAGATCAAGATTCCCAGTTCAGCTATACTATCCACAGAGTTACTTGACATGATTTTTTTTCCCATATGCTACCCCATCCACTGTGTGTTGTTTAAGTACTAAATAAAACTGCATCATATCCAATATTCTAACAAATAGACTTCACTCAAGTAGACAAATCTTAAGTGCCTACAGTGCACCAAACACTGGGCTACGTGTTGAGAATATAACACTACACAAAACAGACCCCAATCATGTTGTGTGTAGTCAAGGGGCCACACATGTGAAATAATGACAGTTCAACATGAAGTGTTATGATGGGGGCACAGTGGGCATCAAGAGGGGTGGGGCCTTCCATAAGGGGTACAGCATCCCTTATTTAGTGGATGCTATGATTCTAGGATAATGGAAACTAAGAAGGATGGTTGGCCTGGAGAATTTTAAACAATGTTCCAAAATTCCTGGGTTTCCATGAGGTTTAGGCAATGTCCCATCAAGGTCTGTGAATGTGCAGTCTTACAGTTCCCTAAAATTAACACCAGGCACCTCACTTGACCTGTAAAGACAGAAAAGCTTCTAGGAGGACCTGGTGCCTAAATCAAGTCCTGAATTAGGGTGTTCCGTTCACAGCACATGCTGAGGCCAGAGATGAGATGGCTTAGTCTCTCTGCAAAAACAAAAGACGCCTAACATGATTGAAGTAGAGAGGGGGATGGAGTGAGGAGGGGTAAGTCTGGGTAAGCAGACAAGTCACAACATTAGGGCATGAGAAGAAATTTGAATTTTATCCTAAGGGCAGGGGGAAGCTTATCAAGGTTTTTCAGCAAAGAAGTTGGAAAACCAGACTTGCTTTTTTGGAAATGTGCAGCTCAGTGTGTCCAGATGATGGACTGAGAGAGAGATACTGGAGACCAGGAGAGGTTTTGTAAAAATCTTGAATGGTTTACAGTGCACAACTAGAGCTTCAAGACAACCTCTAGTGGAAAAGGGAAGTTAGCCTATTCGAGGATTTCCACTTGGGACAGACTTCCCTTTCAAACAGGAACAAGAATCTTTTTAATTTTCCCCAAAAGTCCAATAAGGACCATTATGAGAGTCCAGCCACCAGGCTTAGAATGAGTTGAGCAAAGCAAAAATGATAGAGAAAAATAAAATATAAAATGAGACTCTATTTTCCACTTTGAACTGAGGCCAATAGATGGACAGGAGCTTGCAGTTTTCCATGAGTAATGACTGAAGAAGGAAAAAACACTAATTATTATTACTATTCTTATGTTAATAATTACATTTAATTGGACTACAGAGAATGCCTTGGGCAGCAAAGACAGTCGAAGGAATTCCATTATCAAAATTTCATTTGCAGCTCATGGTCTCCTTAGCATCACTAATTAATATTCTCTCCCTAAACAAACCGGGATTGAGGAGGTTGGCAAACTACAAAAATATCACTTATCATAGAAAATGATGGAGAATACACCAAATAAAAAGACTGAGGTCACACTTGTGATTTTTATCATAATAAAATGCTCCTGAAGAACCACTTGGCAAAATGCACCTGCACCATAATGCCTGGCAAGATTAATGGCTTCAAGACAATTGTAAAATTAAAACAGATCTCAGGTGCAATCACTGAATTTAGACACTGGCAAGATGTTCATTTTGCTCCAGCCATCAATTCATGGCAGGTTTTTGGTTGGGTTTGTCTTTTTTTTTTTTTTTTAATATGCCAGCTTCAATTCAATAATTGGGTTTCCTCTATGCCTCGTTCACAATCCATTTCAGATATACACCTGAGGGCTCTGGATTCCTGGTACGCAGTGGCTCATAAGAACACGGGCTTTGCACTGTGAGAGATATGGGTTCAAATCCTGATTCTGTCATTAATTACATGTGACCTTGATCAAGTTTCTTAATTTCTCTGTGCCTCAGTTTCCTTATCTGTAAAACTAGGATAGTAATATTATCTAACCTCAAAGAATTTTAAAGGGTAATGGTCCTACAGCAATGTCCAGCACCTGGCATGTGTTTCAATAAATGGGAGTTGTTCTGGGACGATTATTACACTGCATCCCTTCCCCTGCTCACAGGAGACAGACAAAACAACCCATTCTGAGTCAGATTCTGCATCAAGGCCACTGGCTTTCAACATATATGCCTGGTTTGAATGTGAATGAATACATGATCCTGGTAACTAGCCACTCTGAATTCTCACCCAGTTTCTAGAACCGTCTTACTTTCACTTGTTTAAATGGCAAGTGGGTCTTCTTGGGCGTCAATTACAACAAGCCCTCGACAGGGGGAGATTAAATCCCTGAAAGGGAAGAGAGATGGGCATAGGGTCCCAAACCATTAGCCTTTAGAGCAGGGATCAAAGAGGGGAAGTTGCAGCCATTGGCTAACTGTGATCCGAGGAGACGTTTTAAAAATCCAGGTAGCAGAGGTCTCTTTTGGACTCAGTAAATGTTGCCAATTTTCAACAAAAATAACCATAATAATAACTTTCCCCCAGCAAGTGCTTACTATGTGACAGATATTTGGCCTACTGCCCCACATACATTATCTCATTTAATCCATGAGATGGTCCAATCAGGTCTAAATCTCTATTAGTCTCCATTTTATTCTGAGGAAACTGGAAGCCCAGAAATGGTAAGTAATTCTCCCAGATTACCCAGCTAGGAATTGAAACTTCAGGGGTCTGGTCCTAAAAACGCAATTATTTAATCACTATACTATATTGTCTTCCAAGCAAATACAGACCCTTAGACAATGTCATATGCATATCACCTGCTTTCGTTTCCTGTGGTTGCCTTAACACGAGACCACAAACTGGGTGACAGAGGCAACAGAAATGTGTTGTCTCACAGTTCGAAGGCTGGAAGCCTGCTATCCAGATGTTGGCAGGACTGGCTCCTTCTGAGGCTGGAATCTGTTCCATGCCTCTCTCCTACCTTCTGATGGTTTGCTGGCCATCTTTGGCATTTCTAGATAGTGGATCTCTGCCTTCAACTTGACACAGCATTCTCCCTGTGTGCATGTCTGTCTCCAAATTTCCCCTTTTTATAACGACACCAGTTATATTGGATTATTCCACTCCACTCCAGTATGACCTCATCTTAACTAATTACAGGTACAAAGACCCTATCTCCAAATAAGATCATGTTCTGAAGTACTGGGGGGTTAGAGGTTCAACATATGAATAGGGGGTCACAATTCAACACATAACATCACCCAAACCCATCTGTCTTAACTGGTTATTCCACCATTTTCTGACACAAGGTATGGGGGAGGGAAACAGGGTTTCTACACACTCCTAAACATACTGCAAAATGTAACTCTTCATTCCAAACCCCACAGAGCCATTTATCCCATGTTAGAAAGGAGAACTGAAAAGGGATACAGTGCAAAAGATGTCAAAGCAAAGATAAATGTTTCCTCAGGGGCAACAACTCTCAGAGATTTGAGTAGTAAGTTTTTGAAAAATGGACACATGAGGAACAAAGGTTGAGTTTTGTGAAATCATTGATAACCCCCAAGACAACACCCAGCTTTCCCCCATGATTATAAATGGGGGGATTTGAAATGGAACTTCTATTGTGTGGCTTTCAAAGCCCTCGGTGGCCCAGAAGTAGTGAATCATTTCTAAGGTAAAGCACTTCTTTTGAACTCAGGGGAAACAAAAGTAGGCAGATAAAAAATGATAATGCTGGAAGCAGATTTATGAGCAACTTGAAATTTGAACATTGCTTTTTTATATTCCTGAAGATGGACCAGTCCTGTGGCCCATGTGGGAATAAGCGCCTAAGATTGAACACCCAAAATAAAATCTCTCAGCATGTCACAAACTCATACAGGAAATCTCACACAAGCCCCTCCCCAATAAATAGTGTGATGTAAAATACAGATTCCCTTTTCTAGCAATGGATATAAGTAGATGCACAGTTCATTCTTTCAACAGTTACCTACTGAGTGACTGCCATATGCTGAGTGCTGTCCCAGATCCTGAAAAGAAATAACTCAAGGAGGGCTTACCTATTAGGTGGATCCTAAACTCTGAGTAATTAAATCATAGATCTACAAGTGACTTCAGGAGTCATTTATGCAGACAAAGGATGGTAAAGGAGATAGAGGAAGGCATGTGTCTTGTATTTCTGTTGTGTGTCATTTAACGAAATTTTCACAGGAAACTTTCAAGATGGTGTCTTTCCTGTGAGCCAGTATTATGAATCTCATTCTGACCACTTTGTAGGAATCCACAGTGATTAAGCTCCTCTTCTTCTGGTGGAGCATAATTTGTATAATTATCACAAGGAACAACTATTTGGCTTTTGAACTCCTCTTATCTAATTGAGGCCAAAGTTATTCAAGGAAAAATATACGTTCTCTATCTTGGGGACACTAACAGTCCTGAGGATGTATAAAATACAGATGTATAATAAGATTATTTTTATTCCATATAAGTATATGGAATAAAAATAAGGTTATTTTGTTCCATAACAAAAATAATACAATTAGAAAATATTTCATTAGGGCAGAGGTTGAAAACTGGCAACCCCTATAAGTCAGCCCCTGCCTGTAAACATTTTTATTTGGCTATGTTTCCCCCTCTCCACACCTCACCTAACTTCTTCTTTTGAAAATTCTCAAGTCTAAAGAAAAGTTCAAAACATAGTAAAATTACTATTCAGATATACCTGACACATACACACACATTTCTTTTCTGAACTATTTGGAAATAAATTGCAGACAACAGAATACTTCACTCTGGAATACTTCAGTGTGGATTTCTTAATAATAAGTACATTCTCCAATATATCCACAATACCATTATCACACTCAAGCAAATAAACAATAATATATATAGTTTATATTCATGACATATATAGTTCATATTCAAATATCTTTAACTGAAAAAAAAAAACAATGTCTTATATAGTTGTTGGCTAGTTGATTTTTTTTCATTTGGAGACTTCACATAAGAATCCAAACTTTTGGTTTTCCTTGAAAAAGCTGAAGATCTAACAACACTAAGCCCAGATTCTCACAGGGAAAAAAATAGCTGGAACTGAGTCCCCTTTAGATAGGATCTGTTCTTCATTTTGCCACCGTCTCTACCACTCACTATTTTCACCAAGCAAAACTAGCTGTTGCAGAAATTTCTCTGGACCCCTTATAAAGGGCTCTCCCTGAACTTACAGTGGAGCAAGCTACTACCTCTATCTAGAGGTGCTGCCATGCTAAACATCAGCCATTCCAACCCCTCTCTTTCAGCTCTGTCCTCCAATACAAACCCCAAAGACTAAAATTTAGTAGACACCTAGTGTTGATGAAGCGTCTCAAACACAATATGTCCCAAACTGATCTTCTCCCCCCAAAACTCCATTCTCTCCATAGCCTGTCCCATACCAGATGACAACAATCCCTTCCTTTCCATTGCAGATGCCAAAGACTTTGGTTATTGATGACTCCGTCACTCCCACACACAACCCTCATCCAATCCATAAAGAAATTTCATTGGCTCTATCTTCAAAGTATATCCAAGATTTAACCACTTCTCTCCATCTCCACTGTTTTCACTCTGGTATGATCTACCATCACCTCTCACCCAGACAACTCCAATGCCTCCTCTTTAAACATTAGTACTATGGTCAAAACCTTCCCATGGCTTCTCATATCACTCAGTTCAAAATCAAAGTCCTTAAAATGGCCTGTGAGGCTCCACATGATCTTGCCACCTATTACCTTTCTGATCTCTTTTCTTACCCCTCTCCTTAGTCCCTGCCTACTCTGGTCCAGCCACACTGGCCTCCTTCTTGTTCCACAAACAAGCCAGGTACTCCAGGGCCTTTGCATTAACTGTTCCTTCTGCCTACGATACTCTTCCCCCAGATATCCACTTGACTCATTCTTTTACCTCCTTCAAGTCTTTGTTCCAATCTCCCCTTCTCAGTGAACATTGTCATGAGCATCCTATTTAAAATTATAAATGCTGTCCACTGATCCACCACACTCCCAATCCCCCTTACCCTGCTTTGTTTTTTCTTTTTTTGCCTAGAAGAGATCACCTTCTATATTGTACATATTTATTTTTTCTGTCCTTATTGTCTACCTCTCCCAGCAAGAATGTAAGGGCCAGTTCTATTCACTGATATATCTAAGCATGTAAAAGAGCATTTGAAATGGGGATATAAAATGTGCAGCCCTGTGGAAAGCTCTTTGGCAGTTCCTCAACAAACTAAACATAGAATTACCCAATGACCCAGCAATTCCACTCCCCAAAAAACTAAAAATGGACAGCTGAACAAATGGTACATGAATGTTCACAGTAGCACTATTCAGAATAGCCCAAAGGTAGAAACAACTCAATGTCCATCAGTGGATGAGTGAGTAAACAAATTGTGGTCTATACATAAAATGGAATACTATTTGACCATGAAAAAAAGAATGAAGTATTGATACATGTTACACTGTAGATGAACCTCAAAAAATTTATGCAAATGTAAGAAGCCAGACATAAAAGGTCTCATATTGTATGATTTCATTTATATGAAATATCCAGAAGATATACCCAGAGAGACAGAAAGCAAATTGGTAGTTACCAGAGGCCGGAGATAGTAACTGTTTAGTGAATATGGACTTTTATTTGGGGATAATGAAATGTCTTGGAAATAGATGGAGGTGATGGTTGCACAATATTGTGAATGAACTAAATGCCACTGATCTGTTCACTTTAGATTGATTCACATTGTGTTAAATTCATTTCATTTAACCTCTATAAAAAAGAGCACCTTGAAAGAAAGGACCTCGTTAAATATTTGCTGAATAAATGAATGAACAAATGAACAACAAACACATAAATATGTTTGGCCCTGATAACAGATCACACTAAAAGGTAGTCTGTGAAAAAGCATTTCTTGAAAATCGTGGCCCTTCACCAGCCACATTTGAATCATCTTGTTTGGGGGAGGTAGGTAAGCACTGGAGCGGTGTTGGCCTGAGGGTCTATGTCCATTTTTGATGGCCTCAGCTGAGTTTTATTACTCTGCTCCTGGAGAACAGGAGACAAAGCCTGGGGTCCTATCAGGGGGAAAAAATCTTCCTGTGTTGGAATTTTCAGAACCTATTGTCTTCCTACATAGCAAGAGACATTTCTGACTGCCAGGAGGGAGTAAAGCCAGTGGGAGTTAGCCCCATCTGCCTGCAGAGGGGCAGGAACATTATCTGTCTAAATACTTCTTTGTCAGAAAGTCTTATAGCTGGAGGCCTTTCCTCGCTCTCACTGTGACCTCAGCCTTAGGGCCACATTAAAGAGCATTACCATGCTGCAGAGAGGGGGAGGGAGGGAGGAGATGGGCTGCCAGACTGGAACTAAATTAAAAATAAAGCTCCCCTTATTAAATTCATAATTATTGTGAAGCTGTGAAATCTTATTTTAAACCTCCGGCTCCTTTCTTTTGTCCAGGGTACAGGCTGCCTGCTTCCGAATCCCTATTTTGCTTTATAGACAATTTCTTTTTAGTATTCTGAGCATTTAACCTTGAAAAATAGTGTTGTTTTGCTGCTGTATTTTCTGATTGTTAGTCTCCAGGCATCTCTGTGGCATCTTTATAAATCTGCAGGAGCTGGTAAATATTTCTTGCTGACCAGCAGCTGAAATCTGAAAATACCAGCTCACTTTTTAGTTGTCAGGCAATTAATGTAATTCAAAGGAAATGAAAGGTATGGGCAACTGGGACTGCTTTTAATAACAGGAGGGTTCCTGGCTCGGGCTTAGAAGGGCAGGAGAGAATAATCAATAAAAGGCGAACTGAAAGGGTAGAAGAGGGCATGGAGTTCTCCAGAAACATTTTGTCAGCATGCCAACAATACCACTAATCTGTGCCAAGAGAAGCCGATAAATGCAGCCATTGATGGTCAACTTAGAGATGGGCCAACCTTCAAGGCCTAGATATCCACTAGCCTATAAGATGGCTTTGTATAAATGGAAAAAGGTGCCCCATCTGAGCAGGCAAATCAGGAGAAAATGTCCTCTGTGGATGGATGCAACCCCATGCCAGAGCACATGGCTTGATGATCAGAGGAGAACTGGATTTCAGCCCTCTTCCTCCAAACTCATCCCTATGGCCAGGGGCATTTGTGCAGTGCATAAACTGTACAGCTGCATGTAGCAGCCCTATCCAGATCATGTCCCATTTCCCCATCCTTCATAATATTGTTTTCCCATTCTTCCTTGCTAAGTCAAGAACCAACTTGTTAACTTCAGATCCCAGAGGTGAGAGAAGGTAATTGGCTATAAAACTTAATATGAAGAGTTAGACTACAGAGAAGGGGGAGTGGAGCACACTCATAGGGTGATGCTGTTTCATTTCTCAAAGGAGGGAAAGTCTTTCCTTTTAGGGAGGAAAATAATGATAGACGAGTCATTAAAAAGAGACATTTTCCAGTTCAGAGAAGGGTAATTCTATCAATGTCTGCCACCTTTCATAAACTTCAGACAGGGTAGTCAAGGTTGGACAATGCATAGGGCAACAATCATATGCTGCTCTATGTAAATGTTGCCTTCCTGGGCTACAGTGTGGATACCGCTCCCTGAAGTTGCACAATATGGCAACACTGCATCCCATGTGCCGTGATCTGGGAGGCTCAGAGAGCACACTGGGGTATATACCTCAACCTACCTCCCAAGAGAAAAACAAGCTTTCAAAACCTAGTCCATCAAGAAATGCTTGGGTGGCTCAGTCAGTTAAGTGTCTGCTTTCAGCTCAGGTCATGATCCCAGGGTCCTGGGATCAAGTCCCACATCAGGCTCCCTGCTCAGCGGGGAGCCTGCTTCTCCCTCTGCCTGCCACTCCCCCTGCTTGTGTGCTCTTTCTATCTGACAAATGAATAAAATCTTAAAAAAAAAACTAGTCCATCAAGATAATTAGAAAATCATCAAATGTGTTCTTATATACCAGCAAACATTTAGACAATAAAAAAGTTTGTTTACAACAATATTTTAAAAATATCAAATACCTAGGAATAAGTCTAGCAAAAGATATGTAAGATTGATACATGAAAGGCTCTAAAATATCACTGATAAGAATTTTAAAACACCTAAATACATAGAAGGATAAATCATGGTCATGGATTAGAGGACTCCATGCTATAGTTATGTCAATTCTCTGCACACTGATGTATAGATCTTTAACACAATTTCCATTGAATTCCCAGTTGCTGTTTTTATGGAAATTGAGAAGCCAATATGTAAATGTAAAGGGTCAAGACTAGCCAAGACAATCTTAAAGAACAACCAAGTAGAAGCACATGCAATATTAGGAATTAAGACTTATTATAATGGTAGAAATTAAGACAGTAATGTTGGCATGAAAATAGACAAACAAATGCAGGAGTCCAGAAACAGACCCATGCATCTACAAACACTTAATTTATAATATGAAAGGACATGAGGAAATTAGTCTTTTCAAAAATAGTGCTGGGTCAATTGGATATCCACATGGGAAAATAAAATAAAACTTAACCCCTGCCTCACACCATACATAAAAATAAATCCCAAATGGTTTAAAGCTCTAAATGTAAAAGGTAGAATAATAAGCTTTTAGAAGGTAACATAGGAGTGTATCTTTATTATTTTCAGGTAGGAAATGATTTCTTGGACAGACCACAGAAAGCACTAACCATAAAGGAAAAGGAAAAGATTAATAAATTGGATTTATTAAAATTAAGAACATGTGTGCATAAAAGGTTACCATTAGGGAAAAAAAAGATATCATTAGGAGAGGGAAAGGCAAGCCTCACAGTGGCAGAAGCTAGTTGCAACACATATCATTAAAAAGGGACTCATATGCAGAGTACAAAAGAATTTCTAAAAATCATTATCAATAATAATAATAATAACTCTACAGAAAAAAATGGACAAAAGACTTGAACAGTCACTTCACCAAGAAAAGATATCTAAATGGCCAACAGACAGATGAAAAGATGTTTAACATTATTAGTCATTAGGTAAATGCAAAATAAAATCATTATGAGATGCTACTACATATCCACTAGAATGGCTAACACTAAAAAGACTAACAATATCAAATGTTGTTGACAACTTAGAGCAACTGGAACTCCCATACACTGCTAGTGGGAGTTTACATTCATATAAGCACTTTAGAAAACTGTTTAATAGAATCTACTAAATTTGAACAATGCTGATTTTATGACCCAGCAATTTTACTCCTAGGTATGATACCCAACAGAACTGGCTGCACACGTGAACCAAAAATCAAACTCAAAAATGTTCATACCAACATGGTTCTTGATGTCAAAAACCAGAATTTCCCACATATGTCCAACAATAACAAAATGGTTAAATAAAATGGTGCTATATTCACATGAGGGAATCCTATTCAGCAATAAAAATCAACTAACTATAGTTACATGTAATTATATGCATGAATCTCACATTGCTTGATTCCATTTATATAC
This sequence comes from Callorhinus ursinus, assembly GCF_003265705.2. NCBI lineage: Eukaryota > Metazoa > Chordata > Mammalia > Carnivora > Otariidae > Callorhinus > Callorhinus ursinus. The sequence continues at coordinate 1,712,195 of NW_027397075.1, read as the reverse complement.
TTTTAAGTGGCAAAAACTAATCTATGGTGTTAGAACTCAGTATGGAAATTACTTTTGGAGAAAAGGGGATGCAATGGTGTTTTGGGGGGTGATTATTCAAGGGTGTTCACATTGTGAAAATATATTGAGCTAAATACTTATGGCTTGTGTACTTTTCTTTCAATATGTTATATTTCACTTGAGTGTTTTAAAAACATTTTTTTGCACTTGCTTATGGAGACTAATGCCTTGTTTTTTTAAGTTTTTATTTAAATTCCAGCTGGTTAACATACAGTGTAATATTAGTTTCAGGAGTACAATACAGTGATTCACAATTCCATACATCACCCGGTGCTCATCACAACAAGTGCACTCCTTAGTCCCCTTCACCTGTTTCACCCATCCCCTCCACCAACTTCCCCTCTGGTAACCATCAATTTGTTCTCTATAGTTAAGAGTCTGTTTCTCGGTTTGCCAAGGATTTTATACTATAACAGGGACACAAACATGGAAGAAAACAAACTGTAATAGATTATGAGAGTGTAACAACTGAAATGTATCCAAGGTATAGGTGAGGGAATAATTAAATCTATCTGGGTGTTCCAGGTGGACTTTGAAGATAGGGTCTCCAAAAGGGGTTTTAAAAATGAATAAGGAAGGGGCACCTGGATGGCTCAGTCAGTTAAGCATCCAACTCTTGATTTTGGCTCAGGTCATGATCTTGTGGCCCTGACTCAGGCTCTGTGCTGAACATGGAGCCTCCTTGATATTCTCTCTCCCTCCCTCTGACCCTCCCACTGCTCATGCTTTCTCACTCTCTCAAAAAAAAATTTTTTATCAAAAAGGCTAGTCTCAAAAAATGGTGCTGAGACGACGTGGATGGACCTCGAGGGTGTTATGCTGAGTGAAATAAGTCAATCAGAGAAAGACATGTATCACATGACCTCACTGATATGAGGAATTCTTAATCTCAGGAAACAAACTGAGTGTTACTGGAGTGGTTGGGGGTGGGAGGGATGGGGTGGCTGGGTGATAGACATTGGGGAGGGTATGTGCTACGGTGAGCGCTGTGAATTGTGCAAGACTGTTGAATCACAGATCTGTACTTCTGAAACAAATAACGCAACATATTTTAAGAAAAAAGGAAAAGAAGAAGATAACAGGAGAGGAAGAAAAGGGGAGTATGTCAGAGGGGGAGACGAACCATGAGAGATGATGGACTCTGAAAAACAAACTGAGGGTTCTAGAGGGGAGGGGGGGAGGGGGATGGGTTATCCTGGTGATGGGTATTGAGGAGGGCACGTTCTGCATGGAGCACTGGGTGTTATGAACAAACAATGAATCATGGAACACTGCACCAAAAACTAATGATGTAATATATGGTGATTAACATAACAATAAAAAAATTAAAAAAAAACTAATGATGTAATGTATGGTGATTAACATAACATAATAAAATTAAATGAAAAAAAAAAAACTCCCTGAATTGTAGTCCAAAAATGTAGATTTTGCCATACATAAGTATACTTCAATAATGCTAATAAAAAAATAAACACATAAAATATATTGTTGTAAGCCCTGAACTGAGATTTATTCTTGGATATTCCAAATATGTAAGCCAATAAATTTTCTCTTATCTTAAGCCACCTGGGTTAGATTTTCTGTTGCTTGTCACTAAAAGAATCCTAAATGTTAAATGGGCCCTGTCTTATCTAGCACTTAGATTTAATGAAGCTGAATGGTCTCCATACCATTCAAATTCCCCAGAAACCAGACAGAGTTTCAAGTTTCAGATGGAAAACGCTCAGGAAGTGCACACATCCCCCCATCTCTGCCCATGACAGTGATCAATAATCATTCATCCTTTAAATACAACTTCAGAAAGATGCCTGCGTGGCCCAATCAGTTAAGCAGCTGACTCTTGATTATGGCTCAGGTCAGGATCTCAGGGTCATGAGATCAAGCCCTGCGTCAGGCTCTGCATTCAGCACGGAGTCTTCTTGGGATTCTTTCTCTCCCTCACTGGTTGCCCCTCCCCACACTTGTATGGGCGCTCTCTCTCAGATAGATAGATAATGATGATAGATAGATAGATAGATAGATAGATAGATAGATAGATAGATGATAGATAGATAGATAGATAGATAGATAGATAGATAGATAGATAGATAGATAGATGGATAAAATCTTTAAATACAACCTCAGAGACCTTCCCAACATGGAAGGTCTTGCTCTCATTACAGGATGACATCACTGTTACTCCCTCCCTCTAGCAGGTAGACTCTAAAATGCCCCCCAATCATCCCCACCTCTTGGTTTTCATGTCCTTATGTAATCTCCTCTCTTGGTATGGGCAAGACCTGTGACTTACTTCTAGTGAACAGAATATGGCAACAGTGATGGGATGTCACTTCTGTCGTTAGTTACATGAGACTGTGACTACATCTTGCTAGCTGACTCTATTGCCCTCTTGGTTTTTGGGCTTTGAAGAAGTATGCTGCCATACTGGAGATGCCCACATGGCAAGGAACTGAGGGTGTGGCCTCTAGCCAACAGCCAGCAAAGAACTGAAGCCCTCAGTCCAATGACCCTCGAGGAACTGAATCCTGCCAACAACCACAAGAGCTGGGAAGTGGATCCTTCCCCACTTGAGCCCTGAGATGAAACCCCAGCCTGTCTGACACTTTAATGGTAGCATGTGAGGGGAAGCAGCTAAGCTGCATCTCGGTTCCTGATCATGGAAACTGTGTGATGATAAGTGTGTGTTGTTGTAAGCTGCTAAATTTGGGTATAATTACCATGCAGCAAGAGATAATTAATATACTTCCCCATTACGAACAATTTCAAAAGACGTACGTAACTATGCACCTCACAGAAAGAATGCTCTGTGGTATTTCCTTAACTGTGTATTTATCTGATAACAATTAAACCTCATTCTGCTAACCAGCCTGTGGCCTCTAAGGTTTGTCCTAATTAACTGTGGACTGATTTCTTCAAATTAAAGCAAATCATCTCTCAACACATTCTCTCTTCTTTCTGCTTATTTTTATGATACCCTAATATAGCAAACTAATCTTTGGGAACTAAGTGGATAATTCTCACACTATAGATTAAAATTACCTGAGTCACATAGATAAAGTTTGCCCTTTTAGTTGGAGTTTCTGGCACATTGTACCAGGAATGCCATGGTAACTGACACCATTTTACTAAATCTCTCCCTTAATCTCATTCATTAATGTAGAAAAATTGCCATCTCCATTTCTCTCTTTAAAAAGAGAAAATTTAGGGGCTCCAGGGTGGCTCAGTCAGTTAAGCATCCAACTCTTGATTTCGGCTCAGGTCATGATCTCAGGGTCGTGAGACCAAGTCCCCCAATGGGCTCTGTGCTGAGATGGCATCTGCTCAAGATTCTCTTTCTCCCTCTGCCCTTCCCCCCCAACCCCTGCTTGTGTGCACGTGCTCGCTCTCTCTAAAATAAATAGATAAAATCTCTTGTAAAAAAAGAAAAAGAAAGAGAATTTAGAAATAAAAAGAAACAAGGGTAGCTGGGTTGGAAAAGTAAAATTGGTTTTTGCCTAATTATCCTTATTACTTCACACACGCTTCCCACTTTTTCATGTTTAGCATTTGACTATCCACTTCTGTTTCATATAGAGAAGCATTTATTGCCCTGGTAGTCACCTCTAACACTCCAGCTGGGGATGCCAGAGAGCAAGGATCTGCAAACCATGGCCCATGGGTCAAATCTGGCCTATCACCCTTTTTATAAAGTTTTATTGAAACACAGCCATGTCCATTCATTTGCATACCATCTACAGCTGCTTTTGCACTACAATAGCAGAGTTGAATTATTGTGACAGAGACATATGGCCCCAAAAGCCTAAAATATTTACCATCAGGCTCTTCACCAAAAAAAAGGTTTTTGATTACTGTCATAGAATACAGAATGGCTATATTTGTTCACTTTGCTGTGGGGCATCCCAAGGAACATGAACAGGAAGCAGGAGACAAGCGTTCTCGTTCCAGCCTCCTATCTGTGTGACTATGCATTTGTCAGTTCCTTTCTCTGAGCCTCAGTTTATTCATCATAATTTCAGTAAAATGGATTGGATTAGATTTTTTCCAGTTTTGAGTAACATATCAACTCAAACAACTTTGGGTATAACGTTCACGTGAGCAGTCCTATTATTTTAATGTAATATGCAACTTTTTTTTTCCTTCGTTTATTGCATTAGACATCAAATTAAAACTTGAATCTAAGTTCACCCTGTCTCCGAGGAAAAGAACTAATTTCCATTTGGTTACAGCTTTAGGCCATTAACATTTAGTACAAAAGAGTCAGAAGAGAGGAGGTTTGTGTAGAGTAATTTTATTTATTTGTTTTAAAGATTGTATTTATTTATTTGAAAGAGAGATAGTACAAGTAGGGGGAGGGGCGGAGGGAGAAGCAGACTCTCTGCTGAGTAGGGAGCCTGACAGGGGGACTGATCCCAGGACCCCAGGACCATGACCTAAGTCAAAGGCAGACACTTAACCGACTGAGCCATCCAGGCGTCCCTGTGTAGAGTAATTTTAATCACCACTGTTGTCATCATGAGCATCATCATCATCATATACCTTGCACCTACAATGTGCCAGGTACTATCCTAAGTGCTTTAAATGCTTTAATTCCTTTAAATTCTTGCAAAAATCCTATGAAATCGGTATTGTTATTAACCACATTTCACAGGTGAGGAAACTGAGGTACAGACACTAACACCTTGCCCAAAGTCACAAAGCCAGTAAGGAGCAAGCAGAGCCAGGATGCAAGCCCCAAGCAGCCTGGCTCCAGAGCCCTTCCTATGAACTGCCATGCAATAAAAGAAAGAACATTCCTGTCCTCAACAGAGTGGCTTGAGTAAAAGCAATGAGAAGAGAAGAGATTCTCCTTCTGTATCACCCCCATTTAGATACTAGAAGATACTCCACAGGGCCATGGGGAGGAGAGATGATGAGAAATAAATCAGAGAGGGAAGAAGTATGGTCAGGCCCCAAGCCTCCTCCTGGAAATTCATGTTTCCTGAATGTGGTCTCCCATCTGTAAGAGGCAGTTTCCAAGCACCCCCAAGCCTTTGTACAGCCTGCCCCTCCTCCTCCTTTCCTGCCCCTTCTTCACCTGGCCAAATCCTCACAGCCATGATGTTGCTGGGCTTCACCTCCTCCAAGGGGTCTCTTGACCCTCACCTCGACACCAATTTGCAGCTTCTTGCAAGGCCTGTGTTCTTTGGCAAATTATATTTCCTCTCTGGCTCAGGCTTTTCAACAATAAAATGGAAATAATAACGGGCACATGGAGGGTCAGTTAGAGAACAAAAAAAGATGATTAGCTCAGTGCCTCATTCTTTAATTGCTCCCAAATCATGTTGAGATCTCCCCTGCAGACCATGAAGTGTGTCTAACTCATTCCTGTGGTCACAAGCCCTATCATAGGACCCAACACTTAATACATGTTTGATGAACTTGGAAGAAAGAAAGGGAAGGTGGGATGCAATCCTTGACTCAAAGATGTGTACATAAAGAACTTGAGCCCAGTATGAAAAATGTTATAAAAGAAACATTAAATAGAGTCTCATGGAATCAAAGAAAGAGCCATTGATGGCTGACAGTGATGCTGGGAAATACTTCATGAGGAAGGCAATGGCTGGTAGAAGAGTAAGAGCTTGCCAAGCACAGCAGACAGATCAGGGCATTCCAGGCAAGGAGGGCAGCGCTGTTGATGTGCTGCTCGATGATCAAGCACACTTAATGATTCCCAAGCACAAAGATTAAGATCTTACAGAGAGTGATGGTTTAAAAAATAAATAAATAAGTAGAAGCAGTAGAAGTGTCTAAGGAACATATGTCCTTAACATGGAAATGAGATCAAGGGATAAAGATAAGGTATGGAAAAGTATGACAATTTTACCTTTAGTAAATAACATAAAAAAGCTGAGAACACTGAAGAGATTATCAGCAATTTTTATAAGTCTTAAATTAGCAGCAATCAGTACTATACAACTCATTTTCCATTTGCTGCCTCAAGACCGCAGGAAATTTTTCAGGATCTCCTTCCCCTGCATCTGCAATCAGATGCTTACAAATTCATTTTGCTTTGTTGCAAATAACATGTATGCTGAGAGGCACATTTCTTCTATAACTGTACATCTATCCAAATGGGTCTTTTCTGATTTTATAGCTTGAATTTGTTAATGTAGATCTCCCCCAACCCAGCGGGGGCGGGGGGGGGGCCTCTTGTGTCCCAGAGACACAGAGTGTGTAAAGCCCTATTCATTTATGTCCTTAAGAGCTGCTGGCATTTATCAAGGGCTTAATATATGCCAGGCAAGGTGCTCCATGCCTAAGAACTATTACATCATGCAGTCCTCACAGCCTCCCTGTAAATATAGAAGCAGTCTGAGAATACCTCTCCTGTGGCATTTATCCTCAAATGACAGATGAAGAAAGAGAGGATCAGAAATATGAATGCACCCGAGGTGACCCGACTAGCAAGTAGTGGAGCCAGGATTTGAACTCAGGATTGTCTGACTCCAGAGAAAGAGCCAACCTCTGCTTGGCCCCAGGGAGCGGCTCCATCTCCAACCCCTTCCCAGTACTCAGGATTCTAGAACCTTGCCTGTCCTGGCAAAACTCCAGGCCAGAAAGTACCCTGGGGCTCTCGGAACCTGCTACATGGGGTTCAGAACCTCCTCCTGGAGACAGGGATTTGGGGGCCAAAGCTCTCGTAAGCACAGGTTGGCTTTCCTTCTGCAAGGCTCCCTGCAGAATATCTGCTCCTGCTCTACCATACTCATCATGTCCCTTTTCCACTAGCAACTTCCAGCTTCCTCTCTTCCAATTAAACCCAAAGAAGGAGCTCATGTTTGTTTATCAATATTCCTTTTCCTCCAAGAAAGTGTTCAGTGCATATCTAGTTTTATGACATAAATATCAACACACTGTGGCCACAAAGAGGCAGAGATGGAACAATCCCTAAGTGGCATTATTTCTTCGACCCACATAACAACAGATAGCATTTTTAAGCCCTTACAATGTTTGAACTCTGCTTAGCGCTTTGTGTGCATTAGCTCATGGAGGAATGCTCCTGGCTACCATAGGCTGTGGGTACTCTTACAGCCCCATTTTACAGATGAAGAAACTGAGGTCCAAGTGCTTAAGTAATTTGGCCACAGTCCTGCAGCAAGCAAGAGGCAAGGAGTGAAAGGTTACAGAATGATAGGGAAATAGGGGGCAAAATGGTGCTAGTCTCTCCTACAAAGTTGATGCTGAGCGGGCTGGTCTCCCATCAAGCAGTTCTTCAAAACACAAATAAGCCCTGGGGAGACAGACACTCTCATTCATGGCTAGTGTGGGAGCACAAATGGCTACCACCCTCACGGAGAGGACAACGGGGCAATATCTATGCAGAATCACAAATGCATGTACAATTTGGCCCACATCTGAAAATTTATCCCAAATATGTGTGAAATCATGCATGTACAAGATTATCCACTGTAGCGAGTTTAGCCTAAGTAATAGTTGGAGACAACCCAATGCCCATCTAGAATAGACTGGTTAAATAAAGTATGAGCAACCTCTAATAAGGTACTCCGGGGCTAGAAATAAAGATAAGGAAGCTCTCTATGTGCTGATATGGAAGGATCTCCAGGGTATATAAGTAAATAAGGAACAAAAACAAAAGACTCAAGATGCAAAACTGTGTGAAGTAAGAGTCAAGATTAGTATTTGCTGATATATGCAAAGGAGCTCTGGACAGATACAAAAATATGAAAGAACTGATTTCTCATTGGCAGGAGGGCAGTGTAGGAAGAAGAATTTTCATGATTTTTTTTTTTTTTACTTTTTAGTTTTTTAACCATGTAAATGTATAATTTGTACTCCAAAAAATAAGTAAAAGAAAATGTATTCACAAAAAGACACTGTCCTGAGTTTGGCCAATAAAGTATCTAGATTCAATATTAAAGGTAGATTTTGGGTTTGCAAGAGTTCTGAACCTTCCAAATACTGCTTTTGCTGGCATCTTGATCAGATATTTTGATGTATGACTGGAATTTACATCTCTCTCTCCCAATTATAACACCCATTCCTAAATGGAAAATTTAGAGATCGATCACCTAAAAAAATTTTAGCAAAGGGAATGTGGTTACATTCTTATTTTGTACACCAGATGCTTTTAACTAACTTTCTATCCCTCTTCCAAATGCTGGTGTTACCGATACATAAAGGATTACATTAATAGCAGCTACATGTTAATAATTGATGATCTGTTTGCTTAACATTCAGTTATTACTTGATGTAAGAAGTCTCTAGTGCAAAATATTCTCAGCTAATAGCTCAAATAAAATTGATCAAGTGGGGTTGGGTGGTTGTTGACTTTTTTTATCCAAATACCACAGCATTTGCCTAGTTCTTATCTGTAGATAAGAATATCTGGGAATATGTATCTACAGCAATGCTTTTCATCCACAAAATCAAAAATCACTAGTAATTGGAAAGTAAAATGGAAAGGCCCACCACTCTTTGACCCATAAGCGTCTTAACTCTTAGGATTATTCACAGAACAGTCACATCAGAAGCGAAAAAATACCTCCCAGACAAGGAATGCGCAGAGAAGTTCTCCCGAGCACCAAAAGAAGATGGTTTCTGCACTCCAAGATGCCATCCTGGTGGTTAGGCCCTGAAGCCCCTCCTCAAACTCGTCTTCACCCACACACATCTGTAGGACCACCCTCAGACCTGAGCAACCAGGGGCCCTGTCCTGGGTCCCTCTGTCACTTGGGCTCTGCACCAGCATTGTCAAAGCCTGACCCATCACCCAAAACATCCACTCTCATGAGTAACACCATTCAGGCGCTGGAGAGACACTTCTCCCAGATCTTGATCTCTTTCCCCAAAACAGAAGGCAACTGTGTCCAAAGGGCTTGAAGGCTTGTGTATGGTACCAAGGCCAAAGACAGAGATGGGCACAGCTGTGGAGTGCCAACAGGATCTGAGTGGTAGGAGCGCTTAGGAAGAGAAAGGGCAAGTTAATAACTTGTCAAAGACTCCCTCTCAGATGGAGTGAACGCAAGAGATTCTTGCACAGTATAGTACCATTTCCCCATAGTGCCTGACTGCCTCTTTTTGCTTCTCTTTGTGTCCCAATTTGTGGCTCTGGACCTTTGCAGGAATCAGGATGGCATTTGCCAAAGTTGCATATAGTGGCTGAGGAAAATGCAGTATTAACAATTCATATTACTCTTAATTTTGTGTAGGCGGAAGTCTGGGTATAACATAGGACCCATAATACTGATTCTTGACGTTGACAACTGAATGGGCATAGAAAATTAGAATTATGAATAATTTTTAAATAAAAATACATGAGGCGCCTGGATTAAGTCGGTTAAGCAGCTTCCTTTGGCTCGGGTCATGATCTCAGGGTCCTGGGATGGAGCCCTCTCTCTCTTTCTCTCTCTCAGATAAACAAATAAAATCTTTAAAAAGAAAAATAAGTAAAAAGAAAAGTAAAATAAAGTAAATAAAAATATACAGTAAAATCTAATTCAAATTTCAAAAATTCTATTTCAACTTTATCTAAATTTTAAAAATATTTGCATAAAGTATTCACATTTACTCATAATTTATATTTTACCCTTTTTTTTTTAAGATTTTATTTGACTGAGAGAGATAGAGAGAGCAGGAACACAAGCAGGGGGAGTGGGAGAGGGAGAAGCAGGCTTCCCGCCGAGCAGGGAGCCTGATGCGGAGGGGTTCGATGCAGGGGCTCGAGCCAAGGACCCTGGGATCATGACCTGAGCCGAAGGCAGACACTTAACGACTGAGCCACCCAGGCGCCCTACCCTTTATTTTTAATAAATAATTTTGAATACCTTAGGAAGAAGTAACTTTTCTTGAAAACATATGAAAAATCACTTTAGTTTTTCAATTTTCACCTTTACTATAATATACTTTCTTGGTGAAATTATACCCAAATGTTGAATATCTTGAGTCTGATTATATTTTATTTTAATCACTAAATCATTACTGTCAAACGATATCAATCAGTGACTATCTTGATTATAAAAACAAGTGATTTTGCTAAAAGTAAGCCAAGAGAAAGAAAATCTATGGAATACATATTTTAGGAATTGTATGTGTCTCTTTATACTCATCCAAACATTGCCAGCCAGCCTACCAACAGAATATCTAGAAAGTACCCAATAATTTGATTGAGTCTATTTTGATATTTTGCCAACTTTTTTTTTTAAGATTTTATTTATTTATTTGACAGAGAGAGAGAGAGAGACAGGGAGAGAGGGAACACAAGCAGGGGGAGTGGGAGAGGGAGAAGCAGGCTTCCCGCGGAGGAGGGAGCCTGATGCGGGGCTCGATCCCAGGACCCTGGAATCATGACCTGAGCCAAAGGCAGTTGCTTAATCAACTGAGCCACCCAGGCGCCACCCCCGCCTTTTTTTAAAGAGATATTTTTCCAACTTTTGATAGTTTGATACTTTGCCAACTTTTCCTCTTACAAAAACCTTAGCTTTATTTGAATTTTTAAATTTTGTCATTATGAAGGTTTATTTACCAAGCTAGGAGAAGAGGACCTACACTGATTTATATTTAAATATGTAGACACACAGTGTGTACAGCCTCTATTTGTACTCTTAACCTAGACCCTGCAAATAGTCAGTGAGGGCCTACATATCTGGATCTGCAGCACAGCTGGGAGAGACCAAGCAGCCGTTGCATCTCTGAGCACATTTGCCAAAAGTGCTCCTTTTAGGTAATATGTTAATGGAATGGTCATTAAGACTATGATAAAAAGGGTTCCCTGGGTGGCCCAGGCAGTTAAACGTCCGACTCTTGATTTCAGCTCAGGTCATGATTTCAGGGTCATGGGATCGAGCCCCGCGTCTGGCTCTGCACTCAGCACGGAGTCTGCTTTGGACTCTATCTTCCTCTGCCTCTCCCCTCCCCTTTCTCTCTAAAATACATATTTTTAAAATTAACTCAAAAGGGCCATAGACGTAAATGAGCTAACCTATTAAAACTCTTAGAAAAAAGTATAGGAGTACATCTTTGTTAGGGAACGTCTTACTAGATATGACCCCAGAAGCACAAGTGACAAGAGAAAAAAACAGATGTGCTGGACTTCATCAAAATGGAAAACCTCTGTGCTGCAAATGATACCATCAAGAAAGTGAAGACCACCCACAGAATGGGAAAAAATACTCACAAACCTCTTGGACCTTGTAAGAAATGTGTATCCAGAACATATAAAGAATTCTTATAACTCAATAATAAAAAGACAGCCTAATTACAAAATGAGCTAAGAATATTAATAGACATTTCTCCATAGAAGACACAAAATGGCCAAAAAGCACATGAAAAGATGTTCAACATCAATAGCCATTAGGGAAATGCCAGTCAAAACCACAATGAGATATCACTTCACACCCACTAGGATGGCCATACTAAAAGAGAGAGAGAGACACTATTAAATGTTGGTGAGAATGTAGAAAAATACAGTGCTGGTGTGTAAAATGGTGCAGCCTCCTTGAAAAACAGTTTGGTGGTTCCTCAAAAAGTTAAACAGAGAGATACCATATGACCCAGCAATTCTGCTCCTAGGCACATACCCAAGAGAAATGAAAACATATGTCCACACAAAACCTTGTACATGAATGTTCATAGCAACCAAAAAGTGAAAACAATTCAAATGTCCATCGACAAGCATGCCTGGGTGGCTCAGTCAGTTGAGCAGCCGACTCTTGATCTCAGGGCCCTGGGATCGAGCCCCATATAGGGCTCCCTGCTCAGCAGGGAGTATGCTTGTCTCCCTTTCTCTCTGCCCTTCCCCCACTCATGCACACTCTCTCTCTAAAATAAAGAAATAAATGTTTAAATTTAAAAAAAAAACAAATGTCCATCAATAGATGAATGGATGAATAAAATGTGGTATGTCCATACAGTGGAATATTATTTGGCAATAAAAAGGAATGAAGTATTTTTTTTTAAAGATTTTATTTATTTATTTGACAGAGACAGACACAGCGAGAGAGGGAACACAAGCAGAGGGAGTGTGAGAGGGAGAAGCAGGCTTCCCGTGGAGCAGGGAGCCCGATGTGGGGCTTGATCCCAGGACCCTGGGATCATGACCTGAGCTGAAGGCAGACGCTTAACGACTGAGCCACCCAGGCGCCCAGGAATGAAGTATTGATGCATGCTCCAACATGGATGAATCTTGGAAATATTATGCTAAGTGAAAGAAACCAGTCACAAAAGACCATATATTGTACAATTTCAATTAATTGAATCTATAGAGACAGAATCTACAGAGACAGAAATTAGATTAGTGGTTGGTTGCCTAGGGCTGGGAGATTGGTGAAAAACGGGGAGTACCTGCTAATGGGTATGGGGTTTCTTTTGGGGGATGAAACTGTTCTAAAACTGACTGTAGTGATGGTTGCACAACTCTGTGAATATTCTAAAAACACTGGATTGTACATATATGGTATGTGAACTATATCACAACACTGTAAAGCAACACAAAAAGAGAAACATTAGGATGAGAAACAAGGGCAAGCCAATGGCTCTGTCTTTGTTATGACCTGCCGAGTGCCCTCCAACTTTGTCCCTGGACTGCCCCATGGCTGGCTCCCCACCTTCATGTCTGCACCCTGCCACCCTAGAAAGAGTGGTAAAATCTCCCTCTGACCCTCACCAGGATTTAATGGAGGATTAACCTGAACTGTGGGGGTTGGGGGCATTAAACCTAGCCCTGCACATCATCTCCTGCAGATTAGGAACAGCCTGAGAGAATGAAATATTGTCTTCTAAGCTAATGTGTAATCCTCACAGACACCATCTTATTACAGTTTGAGGAGCTGTGCCTTTAGGACGAGCGCATCTCATGGATTCAGGGCCCTGGCTGGACGTCCTGCTATTAGTTCTCATGTTTGTTTCACTTCCAGTCTCCATGCCAGCACCGTCTGCCTCCCCCGCCCCACCCTCAAAGCAGCTTCCCTCTAATTTCCTAAAATCTCCCAGCGTGGATGCATGGGGCTGGGGCTCACTCTCCTTGCCAGCTCTAGGACTGTGTGTATTAACGGGGCCACGTGCCTGGATCTGCTGGAAGTGGCGGCTTAGACCCATAAGCTCCTCACATCCGGATGAATAACCACAGATAAAAACTACTTTCAAATATCATTAGGCTCTAACGGAGACAGAGAGAGGCAAGAGGGAGCACAGCTCTCAAAGAGCAAGGAGCTAGGCTTCCGACGCCTAGAATAGGCGATTAAGGCCCCTGCCAGAACCCCTGGGACTTTCCGAGGGAAAATATTACAGTGATTCGCAGCCTCCTCTGCTGCTCCTCTCATTCCTCAAGCCACTGTCGGCCCCCCAACCCCCAAGTTTGTGCTCCTTCTTTCTGTAGGTTGTTGTTTCCCTCTGGGAACAAGTCATCTCTCCCCGCTGTGACATCTCAGCTCTTTAATCCAGGCTGCCTGTCACTGACACACACGTGGAAATCCGGTAGGGTTTTTATTTGCCATGCTTCCTTCTAGCTGATACTAACGTGTGTTGCCTGAGTCCCCACCCTACACAAGCCCAGCAATAACAGCTAAAATCCAAGCAAGACTTAGGACGTTTAGCACTTCACATATATCAGCTTACTGAACATTCTTGATAATTCTATGAATTAGGAGCTATTATTATCCCCCCCTTTTTTTAAAAGATTTTATTTATTTATTTGAGAGAGAGAGAGCACAAGCGGGGGGAGGGTCAGAGGGAGAAGCAGGCTCCCCGCCGAGCAGGGAGCCCGATGTGGGACTCGATCCCAGGACTCCAGGATCATGACCTGAGCCTAAGACAGTCACCCAACCGAGCCACCCAGGCACCCCACTATTATTATCCCTTTTTACAGATGGGGAAAGTAAGCCCCCCGCCTCCAACCCGGTCAGCGAGCTGTCTGGCCCACAGAGCTGAAAATACTATCTTGTCTTTTCCAGAAGAGGTCTGCCAACCCTTAGCCTAGAAACTTCGCAGTACCAAACGGGACCAGGATCCTTCAAGAAGTCATTCACATAGGGTCCCCTTAGGGCCATTCAACTACTGGTGACCATGAATTCATTCATTCAACAAATACTTATTGAGCACCTACTGTGTGCCAGGCTCTGTGCTAGGTGTTTTGGGTTTACAAGGATAAACAAAATTAGGCAGGTCCCCCTGCCCCTTTGGAGCTTAGTTTCTGGGGGAAGACAGAAATTAGTACAATAATCACATAAATAAAACGGAAAATTCCAAGTGTGGTGAGCACTACAATGGAGATTTCCTTCCATGGTGCTTTGAGAACATTCAACAGTGGGATTTTACCCAGACTGGGGTGGGGTGTGCAGGCCAGGGAGATGTCCCTGGGAGATGTTCACCACAGAAGGCTGAGTAGGGATGAGTGGGTGAGGAGGACAGTGGTGTGTTCCAGGCACGGCTTTGACAGAAGGGAGCATGGTGCACTCCAGGCATTGAAATGGCCCATGTGGCTGGGCTGCAATGGGAAAGGGGACATTGTTCAAGGTGATTCCAGGAGCCAGTCAAGGCCAGAGCACAAAGGACCTTACAGGCCACCTTAGAGCAGGTGCCTCATGTCTAACGAGGGAAGGTGACACTTAAGTATGGGCCAGAATGATGAAAAAGAGCCAAGAACAGGAAGGCTTCACTGCAGATAAATGGAGCAGTCCACATGTTATGTACCAATTCTAGAGCGGGGAAATGGACCTTTACCATGGGGAGAACCAGTGTTACCTCTTTAACCCAGGGCTCAAGCTTGGCATCACCAAGAGGAGGTCAAAGATGTTTATGTGCCTCCTGGCATGATGCCATGTGAAATACATGGCATCACCTTGAAGGATTCTTGCCAAAATGCATCACCTCAATCTAATCAAGGCTCTGAAGTGAATTTCCAGTGTCCGGGGAGATACAGCGGACAGAGGAACAAGTCAAACAACACCAAGAGGAAATGTCAGAGAAATCCTGATGTGGAACATTCTACAAGACACCTGGCCAAGATTTTTCAAAAAGTCGATGCTTTATACTTCGATTTCAAAAGAATTTTAAGCCAATATCATTGTAAAGAGGGAACTCTGCAAGACCTTCTATATAAAGACACCTACGGATCAGAAAAAACACTTTGTCAGATAACATTCCTCCATTTTCTGTCAGAAAATATAATCCCTGCATCTATAGATGACCAATTCATGCTCTTTGCTCCTCAGCAGCCACAGTTTCAGTGGGAACTAGAACAATGATGCTGACTTAGGGGTCGGACCCGGCCCCGAAAATGGAGAGGCTGGGAATGAGGCCAGGGTTGGTAGATTTCACTTTCCCTCAGCCCTCAGCGTGGGGCTGGAGATCAAGATTGCTACCAACTCAGTTCTGTTAAATTGAGTTTTCTCTTCTGTATTCTTTACTAATGCAAACTTTTGAAGAAGATATTGCTTAGGGGAAGTTTATAACAGCTGTAAAGATCTCTATTAACCATCCTTTATCAGTGAGATAAAGACCAGCTGTTTCCCTAATTGCCCTTAACTGCTTGGGCTTGATTATTAATGAATGCCCTTGCCTTGAGTTCAAACAGCTTAATTAGCTAAAGTTAAGTGTTTCCAATAAATTTACTAACCTATGATAAGCTTTTCTTTAATAGGGAATGTGCAGTTCTTAATTAAATAGAATAATTTACAACTCCGTGTCTATTATAAGTAATGGTTGCCCAGTTACCATGTTACCTAATTAGGTGATATTGAAATTCTTCCAAAGGGGAACTGAGGGCACAGTTGAACATGCCCTTGAACAAACCAATTAGTTAGCAGCCCATCAGCAATGCGCAACGTGGAGTTCTGGACAGATCACGACATTGGCATCTGGATTGGAATCTCTTCTCTGCCACTCACAAGACTCCTACTGCCTCACCTATAAAATGGGAACCTAACTCCCTGCAGAGTTTATGGGGGGGATGGGGGTAGATTGCAATTATTTAAATAAAGAAGAAAAAGACAAGTGAATGCTCTCTTCCAAGTCCTATGGGACGACATCTTTAGAGGCAAAAGTATTCCCAGGGATGTCTGGATAACATGCACAAAAAACAATCCCCTCCAGTGTAATCATGAAGCAAGCATCTGGCAAACTCAGGTTGGGGAAGTTTCTACAGGATACCTGGCCTGTAGACCCAAGAATGTCAACGTCAAAAAAATAAAGAAAGAGTGAAAACCTGTCCCAGACCATTGGTGACAAGATTCATTACAGTTAAATGCAACGTGGTCCCCTGGATCAGATCCTGGACAGAAAGAAGAGTGTTAATGGAAAAATTGGTGAAATCCAAATCAAGTCTGGAGTTTAGTTAACAGCAATATGCCAGTGTCTGCTTCTGAGTTTTAACAAATATATTCTGGTGATGACAGAGGACACAGGGCAGGGTAGGGGGTGAACAGTATATGGGAACTCACTGTACTATCTTTGTAAGTTTCTGTCAATTGAAAATTATTCCAAAATAAAATTGTGCTAAATACTGCTTACCTACTGGATAAGAGAAGCTCAAAAACAGGTTTGTCCAACTGAATGGATAAATACAATGTAGTATACTCATACAATGGAATATTATTCAGCCATAAAAAGGAATCACGTGCTGACACATACTACAATGTGGATGAACCGTGAAAACGTTATGCTAAGAAAAAGAAGCCAGACACAAAAGGCCACATATTGCACAATTCCATTTATATGAAATACCCACAATAAACAAAGCCATAGAGACACAGAGGTCAGTGGTCGCCAGGGGCAGGGGGAGAGGAAAATGGGGAAGGACTGCTCAATGGGCACTGGGTTTCTTTTTGGGGTGATGAGAACCTTTTGGAACAAGACAGAGGTGATCGTCACACAACATTGTGAAGGTACTAAATGTCATCAAATAACACACTTTAAAACTGTTCAAGTAGTAAATTTAATGTTATGTGCATTCTACCACAAAAATAAATAAAAAATAGAGCAGTCATGATTACTGACATGATTGGCACAGTTTTAAAGATCTTTCCTTGAGCTTTTCATTGTGAAGCCTCACTTTTGTCAGAGGAGAGCCTTGAGCGCATCTCCAAAGGTGACTGTCCTGTGTCTGGTGCGAAGGAAGCGAGCCTCACAGACTCTGGCTCTGGGCCAGGACAGCAGTGTGTGAACCGCTTCATGGAATGACTGGCTCATCTGTCGTGAGCAAGGGACGTGCACTGTCTGTAGGTCGTTGGCTGAAAAGTTGAATTTGCTTAATGACTATGCTATACCTAAAGGTTCTTTGTGCCCAACGTCTCTCATAGTTTTGAAATTCATGCCTGTTTGTCTTTCACATTTCTGTAAAAAGTGAAAATCTTGCTCATCAGAGTACCGAATAAGGTCAAGAAAAAGGGTGACTGGAGGTTGCCAAAGGTTTATAATTTCCACCCAAAGGCAACATAAAGGTTCCCAGAATATTCCCCCCTCACCCCCCAACCCTCCTCACAATGGGGGTTTGGTCATGCTCGAAGGGCTCAGCTACAGATCTCTGGTAGAACCCGCTGAGATATGTCTCAGAGTAGGCAATGACATCTCTAGGGCTCTTCGAGAAGCTCACCTTCAGGCAGAAGACCGGAAGCAGGGAATAAAGAGAGAATGAAACCCCATCTTGTATCTATACTGGGTTGAGTAGGGTCCCCCAAAATTCATCTCCCCCCAGAACCTGACAACGTGACCCTCTTTGGAACTAGGGTCTTTGCAGATGTGATTAGTTAAGATGAGGTCATTTTGGAGGAGGGTAGGCCCTAACTCCAGTGGTTGGTGTCTTTTAATAAAAAAGAGATTTGGGGGGGTGCCTGGGTGGCTCAGTCGTTAAGCATCTGCCTTCGGCTCAGGTCATGATCCTGGGGTCCTGGGATGGAGCACCGCATCGGGCTCCCTGCTCCGCGGGAAGCCTGCCTCTCCCTCTCCCACTCCCCCTGCTTGTGTTCCTGCTCTCGCTAGCTCTCTCTTTAAAATTAAATAAAATAAAACCTTTATAAATAAATAAATAAATAAATAAGAGATTTGGACACCAAGACACAGCGGGGAAAGGCCATGTGACGGTGGAGGTAGAGATGGGAGTGATGCATCCAAGCCAAGGGTTGTCAGAAACCACCAGAAGCTAAGAGGGAGGATCCTCCCCTAAAACCTTAAGAGGGAGCATGGCCCTGACAACACCTTGAATATAGACTACTGGCCTCCAGAACTAGGAGAGAGTAAGTTTCTCTTGTTTTAGGCCAGCAGTCTGTAGTAGTTTGTGACCGTAGCCCTAACAAACAAATCAGTGTGTCTATCCCATGCAGCCTGGGGACCTCCATTTCATTGGGATGGAAAGAATCCAAGGGTGGTGTGGCCCTAAGAGAGTATACATCTCCAATGCTGGCAGACCCAACAACACTGTTTTAAAGATGGTGTGGGTGAAATGCAAAAGAGGGGAGTGATTTAGCAATCATACTGCAAACTTAATCGTGGTTGATGACTGTGAATGCACGAATATACACAAGTAAAGGCATCCAAGCAGCGTGATTTTAACAGTTCACCTGGAAGGACATCAGCCATTAGTTAGGTTGGTTATTATTACCCCTGTCTCCTAGATGAAACCAGACTAGGCCTAGAACAAGAAAACCTCAAAATCACATCACCATTGTAAGTATCATCTGCTCTTTCTAATAAACCCCACCATCACACATTTAAGCAGAGCCTTGAACATTTTCCAAGACAAAACGTCTGCATCCTCCCAGGAAACCCTCACGTAAACTCTGGAACAAAAATAAGACGGGACTTTTTATCCCTGTTTCTCTGATAAAGCAACTGAAGGCCACCAGAGAAGTTTTTCTTTTTTCTTTCTTTTCTTTCTTTCCTTCCTTCCTCCCTTCTTCCCTTCCCTTCCGTTCCCTTTTCTTCCTTCCTTCCTTCCTTTTTTTCTTTTTCTTTCTTTCCTTCTTTTCTTTCTTTCCCTTTTGCTCCCCTGCCCAGTCTGTTCTCCCTCTCTCTGGTAATCCCTTTTGACAACCTAGCATATTCTTCCAAATTTGTCTCTATTTTCATAGAGTCACATGCAAATACGTGTATTTACACACTCTATACAATTCACAGGCATTTGTCATTTTATACACACTTTCCTGGTTCCTGTTTTCTCATTCTACAATATGCCGTGGAAATCCCTCCAAGGCATCTGGTATTACCCTAATTCATCGCTTTTTAATGGCTGCACAAAATTCTATGGTGTGGATGTCCTGTAATTTATTCAATCATTAACGAGCATTCGCATGTGTCCTCTCTTTTCCAACTACAAACAATGCTGCAATAAATATCCTCTCTACAAATGTCCTTATGCACCAGGGCTTTTTATTTCTATGAGGTGAAGTCCCAGGAGAGAGATTGCTGGATCAAAGAGTCTATGTATTTCTTTTTAACTGCTTTTAATAGAACAAAGCAAGAGAGTAAGATTGTGGTTATATGGGGGAGGAGCTTGCGGGGGGCTTCGGTGGTGTTGGTGATGATTTGATTCTTAGGTTCACAAAATATCTTTTTTCATAATTTGCATGTGTATTATTATCTTTACTATTTTAGGTGTATCAAATATTATATAATGTGCTTAAATAATCTGCATATTTTAATTTGAGCAAATGTGGCCAAAACAGCAGAAGGAATTGTCTTTATCAAGGATATAAGACAGCAACCCTTTGAGTGAGAGAGATTCATCTCATTGTGACTTTAATTTACATTTCTTTGACACTGGTGAGTTGGAGCATGTTTTCTGATGGAGTTCTCCATTTGAGTAGATAGAAATGGCATTTTAAATGGTCTAAAAACCCTTTCTCATTAAGTAAAAAGGGGAAGGCTGATGCTCAGCCCTCTTAATCTCCCCTCTCTAAAAGACAAAGCTCAGAATTTTCAAATACCAGGAACAAAAAATTAATCAACATGAATTGGTTCTTTCTCATCAAAATTCCAGACGCCATGATGACATGAGCAACCCCCAGGGAAATCCCCACACGACACCCAAGACCCCTGAAACACCAGGCAGAAATGTTACCTTCCTGTGGGAAGTGATGAGACTAGCAGATCATGGCCAAAGCAAGGTGCAAAGGACTGAATGATGACATCCCCCCAAAATTCATATGTTGAGATCATAATCCCCAAGGGTGATGGTATTTGGAAGTGGGACTGGAAATGAAAGTGGAGCCCTCATAAATAGGATTAGTGCCCTTATAAAAGAGCCTCCAGAGAGCTCCCTTCCCCCTCCTACCACTGGGAGGACAGAGCAAAAGGAAGACCACCGATGAACCCCAGGAAGCAGGCTCACCAGACCCCAAATCTGCCAGCGCTTTGAGCTTGGACTGCCCAGCCTCCAGAACTGCAAGAAATAAATTTCTGTGGTCTATAAGCTACCAAGTTTACAGCATTCTCTCCTTGCAGCCTGCATAGGCTAAGATGCAAGGTGAGTGTGTCCTTTCCTGAATGAGAGGCTGACCTGGCCTCCCTATGGGGCAGCTGGAACCTCTGCCCCCACCCAGCTGGCAGGTCCCTTCCAGCACCCTTCTCTCCTTGACCATCCTGACTCACAGGGGGTGGTGTTCTTCCAAGAGCTCGACTCATCAGCACGCCATGCCTTCCTATTCTCACTTTATAGCCCACCATGGACATCTCTCTAGGAAAACAGCCAGAGAGCTCATCTGTTTTTAACGGCTATACAACATTCCAGAGTACAGACAGACAAAACTCTACCCGGTCATTTGCTGTTGGTGGACATTCAGGTTATTTCCCACTTGTTTTATTTTTCCTTGTTACAAACAACATGATCATAAATTTTCTTATACGTATAGCTTCTGTAATTCTAGGTCGGATTTTATAGACATATATCTTTTGACTTTTTCACCATACCCTCTTCAGTGCCAGAGGTTATTGATTATGGCCGTCACTGTTTGTTTGGGTGACAAAATCTGAGGGGTTAAGAATGAAAAGGGAATTTCATTGTAACATTAGACTTTTTTTTTTTTTAGCTACCTTCCACATAGAGATCACTTGTAATTTTATAGCTAGAATTTAATTTTTACAGTTTCCTATTCTTTTTAATCAACTGACTTATTTGCTTTTTTTCTTCTTCCTGGAATTTAGCTATGATTACACATTATGATAGATAACACAGATTAAAAAGTGCATTGATTTTTTTTTTAATTTCTGATTCCCTCTGAATAGCTGATTCCTTGTTGTTATTTGCAGGCAAGAAGTTGAATCTGATATGGACCTTTTGCCTGCAATCGACTTCTAGTCTTACAGGAGCATCATGACATATATGAATAAGTACAATTAATAAAGTGTAAATAGCACAGTGTAGGCACGACATAAGTATAAATGCAGCACTCATGGGACTCAGAGACAGGGAGAGCTTGGTTTAGACAGTAAGACAGAAAGGCAATGTTGAGGCACCGGATCCAATTTTGACATATGGAAATGAGTGGAAGGCAAAGAACTGCAAAAGGGAGAAACAATGTATCTTTCCTTTTCAAATCCCTGGCCAGGAATAAAAGCAAGTGACCTTGAATTGCAAATCTGCATTGACTGTGAGTGACTGCTGGTGAAATGCATGCATGGTAGTCCATACCCAATGAATGCATTACATATGTCTTTATTATATGAGATATCAGTCAATCCATGACAGAAAGTGAAGACATTACATGTTTTCTTGATCTAACTATATGACAGCATTCCGTGGAAATAAGTTTAGTGACAATATTGAAAAAATGAAAGGAGTGAAAATGTATTCCAATAAACTGCATTCATTCAACAAGGAATAGATTTTAGGTATAGGAGATAATATGGTGAGAAAGACAGCTAAACTGCCCCCCCCATTGTGAGGCTTATAAGCCTAATGGGGAACATGGACAAGTAGAGCAATAAAAATAAAGTGTGTCACCCAGCTGCCAGGCTTGGTTTCTTAATATCATACCCCTATAAAAGGAACCGGGACTCCTCAGAAAAATGGATGATTCTAGATCTAGGGCAGGGACAATAGGAGATGAGCCTGGAGCATCTTATAGTGACAAAAAGGAAGGAAGTACTCGCTCTTTTTCTCCCCGGCTGCTTGAAGCCTCGCCGCCATCATGAATGACACAGTAACTATCCGGACCAGGAAGTTCATGACTAACCGACTACTTCAGCGGAAACAGATGGTCATTGATGTTCTTCACCCTGGAAAGGCAACGGTACCTAAGACAGAAATTCGGGAAAAACTAGCCAAAATGTACAAGACCACACCAGATGTCATATTTGTGTTTGGATTCAGAACCCATTTTGGTGGTGGCAAGACAACCGGCTTTGGCATGATTTATGATTCTTTGGATTATGCAAAGAAAAATGAACCCAAACACAGACTTGCAAGACATGGCCTGTATGAGAAGAAAAAGACATCAAGAAAACAGCGAAAGGAACGTAAGAACAGAATGAAGAAAGTCAGGGGGACTGCAAAAGCCAATGTTGGTGCTGGCAAAAAGTGAGCTGGAGATTGGACAACAGAAGGAGTAAAGATGCTGCAGTGGCTTTATCTGTGGTGGTTGTGCAGATTTTTCATGAGAGGATCAATAAACTAAGAATGTTAAAAAAAAAAAAAAAGGAAGGAAGTACTCGAAAAAAGGAGGGGTTAAGAATGAAAAGGGACAGTTCAAGGGGAGCTGATCAGTGGCCCCCAGTAGCCAAAGCTGGAACAATGTGAGCAACAAAATAAATAATGTAGTATCAGCTTATAACCCAAAGTAGAAATGGATATGAGTCTATGCTTGTGTAAATAAAATGGTTGAATAAATAAACACATTGAGCGAAAAGCCACACATCTTCTGTACAGAAGGATTGCAATTTCCCTCCCTTGGGTGTGGGCTGGACTTAGTTAAGTGACTTCTCACAATCATGGAGAATAGCTTAAGTATGAAGAGGAAAACTAGTAACCACGCAGTGGAGAAGCGGGGCTGACACCACTTAAGTTCACCATCAAGATCAGCATCGCTATTGATAAGTCATGTTGGTGGCACGTACCTCCATGCTATTCCTCCACAAAATCCATTCCCCAGCCTACAATGTGTGAAGAAGTTTCAGACAAGCCCCAATTGAAAGACATTCGACAAAACACCTGATCCGTCCTCCTCAAAACCATCATAAAAACCAAGGAACAAAGGAGAAACTGCCACAGGCCAGAGGAAACCAAGGACGTAGGAGGCCTGAATGCAATGTTGTATAAATAATCTAAGTGCCCATCAATGGATGAATGGATGTAGAAAACGCGATATATACATGCAGTGGAATAATATTCAGCCATTAAAAAGGAGGAAATCCTGCCATTTGTGACATGGAAGGACCTTGAGGGCGTTACGCTAAGTGAAATAAGTCAGACAAAGACAAATACTGTGTGATCTCACTTACACGTGGAATCTGAAAACACTGAACTCATAAAAACAGAGAGTAGAATGGCAGTTGCCAGGAGCTGGGGGAGGGGAGAGTGGGAGAGGTGTTGGTCAAAGGACATAAACTTTCAGTTGCAAGAGGAATGAGTTATGGGGATCTAAGTTACTAAGTTGCCAACACTATGTTGTATAATCCTATAATGATAGTTATAATGTATAATGTTCTTGCCATAACAACAAAATGGCAATTATGTGAGGTGAGGGAGTTGTTAACTAACCTTACTGTGGCAAACATTTCACAATATACATCCATTTCAAATCATCCCACTGTACACCTTACACTTTTATAATATTATATATCAATTATATCTCAATAAACCTGGGGAAAAAAAATAAAATAAATGCAATGTGGCATCCCGCATGGGATCCTGGAACAGAAAACGGACATTAGTGGAAAAACAGGAAATCCAGATAAAGTCTGAAGCTTTAAAAACAAAGTTGGATAAATGCTATTTAAAAATGTTCAAGGTGCAATGAGAGGACATGCCCGGAGTAACTAGTCAAAACACAAAGATTTCAAAGCAGAATAAAAATCCGGACAGGATTTTTTCATTGAAAAACTCCATGGTATCTGCCTCCAGAACCAAGCAACAATTAGCAAGGTTAACTGACTTATTTTCTTGTTGTTGCTATCATTATGATTATTTTCTCTCTATTGTGTTTCTTTAATAAAAAATAATATTTATCCTATATGCTCATTAGGACCAGCCAAACAATAGAGAAAAGCACAAAGTAAAATATAATCCTCTCTCCCACCTCCATGCTCCAGCCAGTCCCTTCCTGAGGAAGCAGTTTGTGTTCTTTTCCATGATCTCTCTGTGTTTATATTAGAAATACAAAATATATATGTGGGTTTTCTTTTTTTCCCTTTTTTAACTACAAAAATACTATCTTTACCCATTGCTCTGCAACTTGCTTTTTTCCACGTCAAAATATATCTTAAAGCTGTATCAAATATCTTCCTAGGATAATGTATATAAATCTGACTTGTTCTCTCCTTAACTCAATTTACTGAGATACAATTTATATGGAATAAAATGCACCCATATTAAGTGTACCGTTCGGTGAGTACAATTATTACGTATGCAACAAGGTATACACCTGGGTAACCACCCCCACATCATTTATAATTTTAAAAATCAAGGTCTGCAAGAATCTCGCCAAATCCAGTGAAATCACCTGGCTCCATCCTTGGAGTGGAAGGCAAGAAGAGATGGAAATGTCCAGATAAACTCTGGGGAATCACCAGTGCAGGACGACTTGCTCCTCGCCTCTCAGGTGTAGTATTTTGAGAACATTCTCATCCCCTAGAATACTTCTCCAAGTAGGGCATGGTGCTAGAGCTGCATGAGTTTGGAAAGGTCTAAGGGAGGCACCTAGGTGGAGAGTTGGCTGGGGCAAACTGTGGGGTTCCTGATGCAACATGGAGGCACCAGAGCTGAGGATAAATGGCCGAGAGGCACGCTGAGTTAAGTGGCGGCCAGAGACTTCTCCTCCTGGAGGCTTCTTCCACCACTCCTCATGAGCAAACCCGCCAGATCCCCAGGGCCAAGACCAAACCAACCACACTTCCTAGGACCAATGAAGACCCCAAGGAGAAAGTGGGAACCGCTGGCCTCTCCCTAAGCTCTCTCTGGAACACCATCTTTGGAAGCAGGTAAGAAAAGAAAAAGAAATGGTCCCAAAAGGGAAATGGATTTTTAAACAAGCTGAAACCTTACCTGGAAAAGATTGCTTTACATAGGGGGGGGGAAAAAAAGACTACTTGAAACTGGAAGAGAAAACACTTCTAATCAGCCAATTTAAGTATTTTCCCCTTACTCAGCAGAATGGGAACTCCTGAAGAAATGTGATTTGGTTAGACCAGCGCTGTGCAAAAGAAACAATGCAAGCCACAAGTATAATTTTAAATTCTAGTAGCCACATTTAAAAAAGCAAAAACCACAGGACTCAGCAATTCCCCTCCTCCATATACACCCAAGAGAAATCAAAACATGGTCCACACAAAAACCTGTCCACAAATGTTCCTATCAGCATCATTTACTAGAGTCCAAAAGTGAAAACAGGGCGCCTGGGTGGCTCAGTTGGTCAAGCGACTGCTTTCGGCTCAGGTCATGATCCTGGAGTCTCAGGATCGAGTCCCACATCAGGCTCCCTGCTCAGCAGGGAGTCTGCTTCTCCCTCTGACCCTTTCCCCTCTCATGTGCTCTCTCTCTCTCTCTCATTCTCTCTCTCTCAAATAAATAAATAAACAAAAGTGAAAACAAACCAAATGTCCATCAACAAACTGTAGTATGTAATAGAATATTATTCCACAATAAAAAGGAATGGAGTAAATCAACATATCCAAAACATTATTTCAAAATGTAGTCAATATTTTATAATTATTATTGAGATGCCTCCCGTTTTTTCTTTTCTTAATCCAGTGTGTATTTCGCACTGGCAACACATCTCAATTCAGATGTCAAATTTTCCTTGGAAGTACTAGGTACATATTTAGATTTCATAAAATTTGCAATTAAAAAAGTAAATGTGTATGTACCCAAATTGTTGGGAAAACACTGAAAAGTTTTCCCAATAACTGAATATAAGTAGTGTCAGATAGTAAAGTGGATATACCCACACCTAGTCTATCGGTATGGACAGATGCAAGTACATAAATACAGATATAAATAGAGATGGGAACGTGTAGGTAACATAGTTATACAGGTACATAACTTGAGTGTGGTATGTTAAAAATCTCAACCCCTACTACATATACTAAATATAAAACAACTCCTTTCATGGCCTCAAAGCCCGACGTGATTTGCCCCCACCCCCTCTCTTATCTCACATCCTATCACTCTCCTCCTCTCCCAGGAGGCTCCAGCCACACTCGTCTTTTTACTCCTCAAGCACTCACTCCTGCCCACTTACACTTGTTATTCCCTCTGCCTGGAACACTTTCCACTCAGATCTTTGCAAACCTGGCTCCCTGTCATCACTCAGGTCTCTGTTCAAATGTCACCTCCTCAGAGAGGCATCCCTGACCACCTTATTCAAATGCAACCCCCCCCGGCAATCTAACCACTCTCTAGTTCATTATCCATTATCTTCCTCTTATTTTCTTTGTAGCATGTGTCACTATTTGAGATTATCTTCCTTATTTTTTTCTTTTATTGTCTTTCCCTTGCTATACACACACACACACACACACACACACACACACACACGAGTATAAGCTTCAAGATAAAGGGACAAAGTCTGTATTAGTCACTGCCCTCTCCCCACTATCTAGAATCATGACTGGCATATGGTAGATGCCCAAAAAATATACAGCAAGTGAATGAATGAGCCATTCATTCATCAACCATCCCCTTGTTAACAGACATTCAGATGGTCTCCAATTCAGGTTGGTCCTGTTGTTTTTGCCTCCAAGAGCTATTAGGAGCACTCTTATATACAACATATCCTTAGCCACTAACATATCCTTGGTTACTGATGCCTTCCTTCCTCCAGTATGGATTCCTCCAAGTGTAACTTCTGTATCAAAGCATGTGCCCTTTTTAAAATTTTAACAGGAAATGCCTTTCCTAAGCATGGTGTGATGATTTACTGTCACACCAGCAGTGTATACAACGTCATTTCCTTTCCTACTCTAGATAACATCAACTGTTTCCATCATTTTTTCCAATCTGAGGAATATATAATTGTATTTCAAATTCAAATTAAAAATCTTCAAACACTAGGGAAGGTGCATAGTTTCAGATTTTACTGGTCATTTGCATGTCCTGCATTGTAAATTGCCTAATGATCTCCCATTTCCTACTGGGTTGCTTTTGTTTTAAATCAACTTGCAGGGGCGCCTGGGCGGCTCTGTGGGTAAGTGATTTCAGCTCAGATCATAAGCTCAGGGTTGTGAGATGGAGCTCCTGGAGGGCTCTGGGTTCATCACAGAGTCCACTTGTCCCACTCCCTCTGCCCTACCCTCTGCCCCTACCCCCACGCGCTCTCTCGCTCTCTCTCAAATAAATCAATAAAACCTTTGGGAAAAAAATAAAAATAAATCAACTTGTAGTAACCACTAGGGATAATAAGTCTGCTGTGAGTTCTCATTATTTAGAATTCACCCCATCTATGCCTCAGCAATTTTAATTGATATATGATCAGATCTGTGAGTTTTTTCTTTTGAGGTTTCTGGGGTCCCCATCTAACTGACATAAGTTGACTTGCATTTCTGAGACGAATCTTCACCACTCAGGGAGCTCACCTGGCAAGTCCTGAAGGCAGCCCTTAGGGCACAAGCCCATAAATTTACCACCAGCCACTTCAGGACCCACCTTCCCGGTAAGTCCATTTCTCTCTCCAGTTGGACTTGGAGACACATCCTCTGAAGGCAGTTTGCTCAATGGCTGGGGACGCCAACACCTTTTACCATGAAAATCTGAAAAAGTGACCATCACCAGTGCTACCCTTTGCTGAGGCAGAGGAGGGCCCAGAAAGGCTGAGAGTGAACCCAACCTCCTTGTCCCGACTGGGACCCTACAGATGGACTGTTACCCAACTTTTAATTTTGAAAACCTTCACATTTATGGAGAAGTCGTAAGAATGGTGCAACAAAAAAACATACACCCAACATTTAGATGTGCCTAGTCATTAACATTTTGCCATATTTATATAGTGCTGAGCCATCGGAGTGTAAGTTGCAGATACTTCAATCCTATAGAGCTTGTCATGTATTTCCTAAGAATAAGGATGCTGAGCAATAAAATTACAGTTTAATTACCACACTCTGGAGATTTACTATCAATCTAATACTATTATCTAATATCAGCCCATATTCAAATTTTCCCAGTTGCCCCTATAATGTCCTTTAGAACTGGATTGGGGGGGGCGGGACCCAATCAAAAATCACATATCACATTTAATTGTCCTTTTGTCTTTATTCTCCTTTCATCTAGAACAGCTCTGAAACATGTTTGTTTGCTTGTTTTTAGGACATTGATGTTTTTGAAAAGTCCAGGCCAGCTGTTTTGCACAACGCCCCTCAATTTGGATGTATCGGCTTGCCTCCTCATGGTTATATTTTTGGGGAGAATGCGGCATAGGTATTTCTGTGGTATGCTTAGTGCTCAGACCAGGAGGCACATGGTGATAAGTCTGATTACTCAGCTAAGGTGGCGCCCTCAAATTGCTCCATTCCCAAGGTGCCTTTACTGTGAATTGATCAATGATTCTGTGGGGAGATTCCTTGAGACTGGTACCACACTCTTCCCCAGAATATTTCACCTAATGGTTTCAGCCTACATGGCTGATTCCTGCAGGAATCGAGTAGTTCCATGGTGGTTGCAAAATGTCAGTTTCTAAGCTCACCATTTCTTCTACATTTATTAGGTGGTATTCTCTAGCACTTACCCTTCTCTCACGCTTGTCTTTTTCCTTCTTAATATCAACACGGACTCATGGATTCTTCTTTAATCCCATGTGCTATACCCCATACCCATCATTATTGGTTTTGATGCTCAGATTATCCCAGATAATCTGGCAGTGGGAACTGGTTTGGGGCTGGCTTCTTTATCTTTGTGCCATGCTTCCATCATTTTTTTTTAGCACTCCGTATTTTCTGATAAAAAAAAAAAGATATTTCAGGTATACCTTGTACCTTTCTTGCCCCAGCCCTGCAATCAGCCATTTCCTCAAAGAGCTCTGGTAACTTTTAGTGGATAATGCTATTTAGGAACCAAGACCTGAACATGAGGAGTGCTCATTGCTACCAGGATGTCATGCTTCCATAGGACAAATGCACCACATGGGAAGCTGGGCCCAGAGTCCTCCAGGGAGCTGTGACATCAACAGAGGCTGAATTCAAAATTGGAACCAAGTATCATCTTCTAAGTACAGGAAATATTTGTTTTCAGTTGACCAGCATCCAGTCCACATTCATCTGATAACAGCACCCCTTTGTCCTTTTGGGGAATCATCCCTCCCCTCTGTGAATCATCATGGTGGGACTGTAAACCAAGGTGTTCGGAACCCCTTCTCATATCCAAGAGGTGGCATTAAAGCCCTAAAGCAGACAGGTGCCCCTGGACCCAGGAAGGATGCTGAAGAAAAATCCTGAGACAGGTATGAGCATAAGAGGGTTTGACCACACATCCAGAGCTGACAAAGCCAAATGACCTCCAAGGTGAAATTAAATGCCCCTCTCCAAGGTCTGTTGGTTTCTCATTTACTGAGAGCCTCTCTCCCACACAGTTGAAAGCGCCCCTGTCTTTGCAGACAAATTCTGACACAATAGAGCCCATTTCGAACTTCTTTCCCTCATATTGGTTCTTTTGTACATTCTTTCCACTTCATAGAATTCAGTTGTTTTGACAAATGTCTAGATGGCTAGTGATACATTTTCATATCCTTCCAAATCCTCACAACAGATACCCTGCTTGTAAATCAGCATGGCTTTTTTTTCTGAGGAAAAGCTTCTAAAACTTTGTTCATCTTGTGTCAGTCCCTGCAGGGTTTCTTTATTTGCTTGCTTGCTTGTTTGGTGGGGAACAAAAGAAAAGCCTGAAATCCTGATACTCACACCTTCAAAAATTATGAAATCTACTTACCTTCCATTTTCCTTTATTTGAATGCTTTTTCCCCCCTCTCTCTGCCTTGTTATTCTTCTAATGTCCAACACATGGGTGTTACACAAAATGGTGAAAAGAAGAGAGGAGGGGGAGGGAGAAAAGAGGAGAGGAAAGTGAGAAAAACATCAAAGGAAGGAAGACCCTTGCACTCCCCAGAGCTTCATAATGTAAAAACACAAGAAAAATACTTGCTATCTTTCGGCGCATGGGTTTTGGGAGTCACTCCACGTTTTGACACTGGACTTTTCATATCAAAAGGACTTGGCCGTAGTGCAAGACCTTTACTCTGGGGAACAATGGGGAAGCAAGGTTGCAAGGGTGCTAAGCTAATGGGTGCCACTTGTCTCCTGTAAATGAGTAATGGGAGATTTGTTTTTCAATATGAGCCATGAGGATAAAAGTGGTTATTTCAGGGCTACTGGAAATACCAACTGCTAGAGCCTGAGGCTTCTCTCCCTGCCCTGCCCTTATAAACCTGAACTTACAGGACAAGAGGGGTGGGGGTTCACTGCTGAGTAGCCCGTTCTGCTGTACATGGAAAGAAATGAAACAGTGTGGGGGAGCAGAGGTTCTGATGAAGGTATCACCAGTTTTTCTGAAGTTTGGAGCAATAGACAGGCTTCCAACAGGGGGAGGGGGAGATTGCTCAATGTCCTACTCACTTAAAGCACTCTCAGCTCATGGAACATTTATTGGGGGTCAGCACTATCTGGGAAGGCAAAAATGAGCAGACACTCAGGTTTTTGCTGATAAAGGAACAAGGGAAATGGTCATCTCTGCCCTGACCAGTGTGACAGGTTCCCTTTGTGTTGGGCAAAGCTTACAGCCAATGGTGGGCTACAAACCCTTCACAGTCGACTGCCAAGTTTTGGTCCTTATGCAAACATTATTGTTTTTCTTCCTACAGCTGGGGTACTTACAGTAATTTCTGTATGATTTCTGTTGAGCTGAATAGGTTATTCAAGACTGTAGAAGGTGCATTTGAGCTTGAAGCAAGTAAATACAAGTGTAGCATAACATCAAGAGAGTGTCAAGGGAAGATATTTCTTAGATTCTTGCTACTCAGAATGTGATCTTCACCACACCAGCAAGGGTGGGACCTGGGAGTCTGTGAGAAATGCAGAATTTCCAGCCCCATCTCAGGCCTACCGAATCAGAAACTGCATTTTAACAATATCCCTGGTGATTCATTCGTGTGCATGGAAAAGTTTGAGAAGCAGTAGCTTGGAACATGGAAGACCTTCCTCATCTGAATGCATGAGACTTCGGTCAAGGCATAACCAAGCCAACTGACATCCAAGGGTCAACCAAATGGTTCATTGATAAAATTGAACAGTGGCAGATAAAATATAACCTGTTCTCATGTGCTGCCACAATTTCTAATGGTGAGAACGACATTTTGCCCCGCACTTACATTATATCATCCATGTGGATGGTCACCACAACCTTGTGAGGTAAGCAGTACAGGCTCTAGTGACAGCCCCACTTTATAGGTGGAGAAACTGAGGTTCTCAGAGGTTGGGTGATTTTCCCAAAGGTACGTGACTCTGGTGAGGTCCAGCTGGCACTTGAATGCTGAGCGCCTGGCTCCAGGAAGAAGTGCTTCTACAGCTGCTTCTGAGCCCATGTGATAAGGACCAGGCTGGGTGTGTGGCTGAAATGAAATCAGTGTGATGTACACTTGAAAGGAAACAGGATTTCTCTGGTGGGGAGTTGGGAAAAGGAGATAAGCTGACATGATCCTGGCAGCTTCAGATATCAGATCCCAGGTGTCTGGCTCCACAAAGAATTCACCTTCACATTCATATTCTTCTTAGGTACATGAGGGTGAGCTGATGTCAACAGGCCAGCCCACTGGGACCTAGAAACCATCCAGGACACCATGCATCCCTCAAATCTAGGACAGGTGCCTTCTTTTGACAATAATGGCCTATTTTTCCCACAGCAGGGTGACCAAACTCTTTCCTTCATCTCCAGGTGAGGCTAAAAAAAAAAAACACTCAGATTTAGGGCTTCTTGCTGCTATGAACTAACTTGAACGGAAAGCCCATTGTTCAGCCTTGTTTCTTCGGCTACCTGCCTAACCTG
Organism: Callorhinus ursinus; assembly: GCF_003265705.2. Taxonomy (NCBI): domain Eukaryota; kingdom Metazoa; phylum Chordata; class Mammalia; order Carnivora; family Otariidae; genus Callorhinus; species Callorhinus ursinus. Next base: position 1,679,971 of record NW_027397075.1, on the reverse strand, counting down.
ATTGTAGTCACTTAGAGAGAAGTTCCCCGCAGAGAAATTGAAGAGCTTTGCTTAAAGTAATCAACAGAGACCTTGGGGTCTGTTGCAGACCTCAGGAGACATTTTAGCAACGGTGCCTGGGGGCCTGTTTCTCCAGTCCTAATCACTCCTCCTGACGTCGTCTATAAAACTGGATCTTGATGGGCTTCGGTAAAAGGGGCCATGTGGATTCTGAGAAAGAGGTAAGCTGAGGCAGGCTGGAGAGCTAAGAGTAGGAAGATCACCATTTTGTGAGCCATGTTGCTTAGTGCTTAGCTGGCCTGCCTCCTGGAGTCACTAACTTCATGTGGGAGGCCAAGGTAGGAGAGAAAGAATCAGAGTTCCAGGAATGATGTCCAATTAAACTAAGTGTATCACTGGTTCCATTCAGCTGATCTTCAGGACAAACAAGAAATCAAAAGTCCCAAGAGAGGGGCACCTGCGTGGCTCAGTCCGTTAAGTGTCTGCCTTCGGCTCAGGTCATGATCCCAGGGTCCTGGGATAGAGCCCCGCATCTGGCTCCCTGCTCGGCGGGAAGCCTGCTTCTCCCTCTCCCTCTGCCTGCTGCTCTGCCTACTTGTGCTCTCTCTCTCTCTCTGTGTCAAATAAATAAATAAAATCTTAAAAAAAAAAAAAAGTCCCAAGAGAAGTCACAGCATTGATTAGCTGGCATCCAATCATTGACTATCTATGTTCAATGCACCATGATACAAAAAAATAAGAAGAAAAAGAATTCACAAATATAATTTTGAAGGGGTGTCTGGGTGGCTCAGTCAGTTAAATGTCTAGCTCTTGATCTCAGCTCAGGTCTTGATCTCAGGGTTGTGAGTTCGAGCCCTGCATTGGGCTCCATGATGGGCATTGAGCCTATGTAAAAAAAAAAAAAAAGTTATCTATATGTATTATATAGAGAGATAATTATATAGATATAGATGATACGGATGATATAGGCATAGGTATAGATATAATTTGGAAGCCCTCCTGAACCTCTAGAATTAAGGTTGGCCAGTGTTTTTCTCATACACAAATGTGGATAATTTCTCATCATTCCCCTCCTCCCACCCACCCCAAGATCAGTGGTTTCCTATGCTTGTGCTTCAGAAAGCAATAATAGCAAAGCAGGGGCGCCTGGGTGGCTCAGTTAAGCCTCTGCCTTCGGCTCAGGTCATGATCCCGGGATCCTGGGATCGAGTCTGTCATCAGGCTCCCTGCTCAGCGGGGAGTCTGCTTCTCCCTCTGCCTCTGCCTGCCGCTCCCCCCTGCTTGTGCTCTCTCTGTCTCTCTCTCTCTCCCTGACAAATTAATAAAATCTTTTTTAAAACAATAATATCAGCAAAGCAGAAACCACTCTAGGTGTTCCAAACAAAGGAACCAATTATAAGGATTTGGGGGGAGGATGGAAGAACAATTATTAAGGGGGCTCTGATCCAGATGGCTAACAGACACATGAAAAGATGCTCAATATCACTCATCATCAGGGAAATACAAATCAAAACCGTGATGAGATATCACCTTACACCGGTCAGAATGGCTAAAACTAACAAACCAGGAAACAACAGATGCTGGTGAGGATGTGGAGAAAAAAAGAACCCTCATGCACTGTTGGTGGGAGTGCAAACTGGTGCAGCCACTCTGGACAAAAATGTGGAGGTTTCTCAAAAAGTAAAAAACAGAACTACCATACAATGCAGGAACTGTGCTACTAGGTACCCAAAGAGTACAAAAATACAGATTCGAAGCGGTACATGTACCCTGATGTTTATAGCGGCATTATCAACAATAGCCAAACTATAGGGAGAGCCCAAATGTCCATCAACTGATGAATGGATAAAGAAGATGTGGTATGTATATACAATGGAATGTTATGCAGCCATCAAAAAAATGAAATCTTACCATTTGCAACAATGTGCATAGAGCTAGAGTGTATTATGCTAAGTGAAATAAGTGGAATTTAAGAAAGAGAACAGATGAACATACGGGAAGGGGGGAAAGAAAAAAGGAGAGAGGGAAACAAGCCATAAGAGACTCTTCACGATAGAGAACAAACTGAGGGTCGATGGAGGGAGGTTGGTAGGGGATGGGCTAGATGGGGGATAGGCATTAATCAGGGCACTTGTTGCAATAAGCACTGAGTGTTGTATGTAAGTGATGAATCACTGAGTTTACTCCAGAAACCAATACTGCACTGTATGTTAACTACCTAAAATTAAAATAAAATAAAATAAAATAAAATAAAATAAAAAGGGGGTTTGAAAAGTGGAAAGTGGAAGGGTGATAACCAGAGATCAGAAGCTGCAAATGCTTCTGGGTTGGATCCATAAGCCTGCACCCAGTGTACTGTTGGAGATACTGCTACAGTCTCTTGAGTTTCCAAAGAGGGGCCACCTCCTCTGGGGCTAGTACTGCACAAAGGGTGCTGCCTCTGCCTGGGATGAGGGAGTCTGGAATCACCCCACCTCTGCCACTGCCACTACAACTACAGAAATTCCCCTCCTTTTCCCACCTTCTGACTTCCAGCCAGTGCCCCCCAACAGGAAGCCAGCTGTCAGAGAAGCACAGAAAATACAGTGTGCAAACTCCTGGCCCCAGAGGTACAGATTATGTAGAGATTATGGCAGGGCAGGTATTTACAACCAGCACAGCAACCAAGCCGTCCCAAGTTGACAGCGCCATCCAATGGCCAGCACTGGAATCAACGTGACCCATCACATTTTTAAAAGGAGAGACAGGTGATCTGCACTTAGCTTTAAAGTGTGAGTTAGATCGGGGCTGCTCCACATGCTTGTTCCCAGCCTCAGGCAGAAGGAGCAGCAGCTAAGTAGGGTACACTTTTCTATGGTGGGTTGTAAGAGTTCAAGAAGGTGAACAAAAACACACAAACACATTTGAGGTGCCTGTTTGCATCATACCCACTAACGCTCCCTTGGCCATCCACAAGTCACATAGCCAAGCCCAGTATTTCACCATTTCACTGGGTAGTCAGACTGTGCTACAGGATAGAAGATAACATGAGCGCAGCCAAAGTTCAAACGCAGATAAGTGCACCCAACGGAGAGACCAGCGCATGATTTGCTGAAAACAGACTGCATGGACACAAGGCTCAGTATGGTCCAGCACTTACATACAGCAAGAAGAGAGAGAGAGTACACAAGAGCCAGCCCTGTGCAATGTCCCATCAGTACCCCATGGCCAGTGGATCCATCCCACAGCCGTTTCATGCTGCTGAAGGAACCCGACCCTTCCCACTGGGTTCTGAAATACAGAAAGCTGGGGGTGTGCATGAGAGTCATTGGCTCATGTGCTTTAAGGAGAACGAAGGAGTACACATGAAGCTGGGAACAAAGAAAGATATTCCCTCACAAGGCCATAAGCCCAGCACAGACAGAGCATTGAATCTCCCAGGAAAGAAATATTCCAGGCTCAAACCCATTCTTATAAGGCCAAGCTGGGGTCAAATGACCAGACGCAGGAGACTGCCTTTTCTTGCTTAACAGCCCCAGTCCTTGGAGGGGAAATCCACTCCGCTCATCTAGTGCACTGCAAGGTCATATGGCAGAGGAATTGTGATTAATAATCCAATCTACCACAGAAGGCAGGAAAAAATCTTATCTTTGACCTCTCTATTCCTACCTTCCAGGAACAGGACCAGCACAGAACAGACATCATGCAATGATTGTTGAAATTAATAAATTATTAACAGCATGGAGTAACGCGAGACATGTACATAAGGATGACTCCACATTAATCGATTATTAGTGGCACGGGGCAACGTGAGACATATATATAACACAGTGATTAAGAATATGAAATTTGGGGTGCCTGGGTGGCTCAGTCATTAGGCATCTGCCTTCAGCTCAGGTCATGATCCCAGGGTCCTGGGATCGAGCCCCGCCATCAGGCTCCCTGCTCAGTGGGAAGCCTGCTTCTCCCTCTCCCTCTGCCCCTGCTTGTGTTCCCTCTCTTGCTGTGTCTCTCTCTGTCAAATAAATAAATAAATAAAATCTTAAAAAAAAAAAAAAGAATAAGAACTTTAGTGTCACAGGACCTGAGTTCAATGTAAAATGGAACAGTGACTCTAAAAACACTTTGGTAGTTTTCTGTAAAGTTAAACACAAACTTGCCATTAAATCCAGCAATTCTACTCCTAGGAATCTACCTAAAAGAATGAAGGCATACATCCACACAAAGCCGTGCACGTGAATGGTCATAGCAGAATTATTTATAACAGCTAGGAAATGGGAATAATCTAAGGGTCTATCAACTGGTCAACGGATACATGAACTGTGTTATACCCATACAGTAGAACAGTATGAAAATGAATGAACTACTGTTAGTTGCAACAACACAGATGTACCTCTGGATAAATTAAAGAAGCCAGATGAAAAGACCACATATTATAGGATTCCATTTATATAAAATGTCCAGAGAAAAGCAAATTCACAGAGACGTAGAGAAGATTAGTGGGTTGCCTGGAGCTACAGATGGGAATGCAGACTGAATTCAAATGAACACGAGGGATCTTTTGGAGGGCAAATGGAAATTTCTAAAACTGGATCGAAGTGACGGTTGCATATATTTTAAAGTTTACTAAAAATCAGTGGACTGTACATTAAAATGGATGAATTTTGATAAAATCACAATATGATCTGGGTTCAAGTGCTGGCCCTACCACTTAGTATCCACATGACCTGGAAGAAGCTATATAGTCATATAAGCTCTGTGGGCCTCCCTTTCTGTAAAATGGGGACTCAACAGAGGGGTGTTGAGAGATGAGGGAGATACTGCACGTTGTGCTCTCAGCATAGGGCCTGACAGATGTCTGTGGAGCTGTTGTGAACTCTCAAATACCTTTTGCTTCCACTCAAGTCCATCCCAAGTCCAAGGTCCAATCTCCATTTCTACTTAAGTTGCTGGTTCTCAGATACCCCTGGGAAAAGGTCGATCTCTACCTTGTCCCAAATCCCTGGTATGAGAATTATTCAGAATATCTCTGGGCCAGAAATGAAAGTATGTCAACTTCACCTACTTCACAGCTGCAGAAATTGAACCTGTTCCAGAATGCTATACTACCATCAAAGACCCCCCTTACCAAATACAGTCATTTCCTCTTCTATTTTTACTTCACCTTTTTTTTTCCCAATGGGGAAAAAAATCATCTGGGCTTAGTGGGTCTGGGCTGCCAGGAGCTGACAGATACTCTAAGCAAGTTGCAGGAAACATCCCAGCCTCTGCAATGAACCTTTGGGGAAGGAACAGCCACTGAGAATGTGATTCACTTTGATGACAGCTTCCTGATGAGGGTTCAAACCGGCTAGAGGGTTGGTCAATTTACGACCGCACAGAAGACTCCATAAAAGTCATAAATAAAAGGGCACGTGGCTGTGAGTGTACCACACGAAGTCAGGAGGTCTCCCAGATGACAGAACACAGGGCCACTAACTCGGACTCGGCTCAAGGTTTATCACCGATGCAGTGAAAGGTACAGCCCCCGGACGCCAGGGATGCTTGTCCCTGAGGACTAGGGGAGCCATTTCTCAGAAGCCTCAGGCCATGGATCTGTGGGCAGTGGGGGGTGAGGAAAGGCTGCCTTCCCTAATAAATCTTGGGGCCTCCACGGTGAGCCAGGATAAGGACTCTTCTGGGAATGAGCAAGAGGACGTCTCACCTTCCAGACTGTCTTACTGTCCACCACTCAAGCCACTCCTGAAACCAAGTGCTTTGTGTTCACATACAATGTGAAATAGCTTTCAGAACAGGCCACCTGTTGTACATCCACTCACTCATTTAAGGACCCTTACTCCTATTATTGCTGACAACAACAACATTGGTTCTGAGCTGACTTCCCCTCCTGAAGTAACACACACTTCAAGTCATTGCTATGATGGTGAGGGTTACATGAGATAGAATTAAAAAGAAAGAAAGAAACCTCGGCACGTACCTGGCACATGGTAATCCTCCATAAACTGCAGCTATGGGATTTCTCACTATCTAAACCCTTTTTTTTTTTATGGGAAGACTTAAAACTCACACAGCAGTGTTATGGAGCTCTTCTCTCACATGGAGGATGTAGAACGTACTGGATATATACACTAGATACACACACACATGCTAGAAAGTATACATTTAATATATATTAGATGCTATATATTATGTAGTATATGTTGCATATACTAAATAGTGTGCATAGTCTACATAATGTGCTACATATATACAGTATAGTTGAGAGTTTCTGATATATATCTGCTATGTGGACATAGCTGCTCGCTCGCTCTCTCCCTCTCTCTCCCTCTCTCTCTCTCTATATATATATATATAGCCAGACAGGACACAGTGAGGGGACAGACATGATACACTATAGGGTAGTCAGGAAAGTCCTCCCTGATAAAGTGACATTTGAGTAGAGTCCTGAGTGAAGTGAGGGAGTGGGCCATGTGGATATCTGGGAGAAGGGCATTCCAGGTCATGGGAACAGCAGGTGCAAAAGCCCTGCAGTGCATCAGGTACAACATACTCAAGAGTTGAACCGTCACCAATGTGTGGGAGTGGACTGAACCAAGTGGATCAGGGCAGTAATACCAGACAAAATCAGATGTCAGGAGTCAGGGCCAAAAGGGCCTCCCAGGCCAAAGCAAGGAGTTCAGGTTTTATCCTAAACGTGATGGAAAAGCCCATCACGTTTCAACTGAGAAGTAACGTGATCAGATTTACTCCCTTAAGAGACGGAGGCTACTGTGTGAAGGGTGGCTTATGAAGAGGCAAGGGAGGGAGGAGGGAAAACAGCGAAGGGGCTCCTGTAGTTGTCTCGGCAGGTGATGATGTGGCTGGACCTGGGCAACAGTGGGGCAGATCTGGGCCCCGCTTTGGAGGTAGAACAGACAGAACCAACGGGGCAGCCAAAGGACTAGACAGCAGGGTGTGGGAGTGGGAGGAAAGGAAGAGGGGCAATGTGACCCCCGGCTCTTTGATGAGTACCCGGGAGGAGGCTGGTGCCATTCCCTGAGCAGTAAAGACACAAGAGAAATATCTGGGGTAGAGGGAGAGGGGAGCAAGGGGTAAAACGTAAACTATTATGAGTGAGTCTCGGTCACACTTCAAACCATGTCAGTCATTGAAAAAATATAAATAAATAAAAATAAAATAAACCATAGCAGTCATTTACATCTCTGTGGGACTAATAGCTTCTCCTGTTAATTATGGCTTTTCAGTTCACAAGAAACTTTCACTTTTGCCATATTATACATGGTGTATTACATAGTAAATAGCATATATCATGAATATGGTATATTATATAAATTAACGTTGCTTAAATACAGTATATATTACATAGCATACCATATTATATAAAGTATATATATTATATAGTATATAATAATAGTGTGGCATCTATATAATATATAGTATATTATATATTATACTAACAATACATTATGCTGAATGTAGCATATAGTATCTTATTGTAGTATGTTAGATGGTGTATATATATCACATATATTATATACTACATGTAGTATATATCACACAATATAAACAATATATGGTATATATATGTGCTATTCATGTTACATGGTATACATGATCGAACATGTATCATATATGCTTATATTTATAGTGTATATTATATACATTATGCAATGTATAATATGTAGCATGCTATGGTATATTTTATATACATATAATTTACTAGATACTATATACCATGTAGTGTATATTACATCTACTAAACAGTGGGTATATTCTATATAATGTGCTACACATAATATAGTGTAGTTGAGAGTTTCTTATATATTTACATATTATACAGTGCATATAAAATATATAAAATAGTATATATCACATAGTATATTATACATACAGCACATTACATATAGGTTATTCTTTACTGTTTCCTTGGGCCTTAAAAGCCCCCAAACTTCCCCTTAGTTTCTCCACCCAGCCAAACTGGGACAAAACAGAGTCTCAGAGAGGGAAATGACTTTCCCAAAGTCCCAGGGGTGGCAGGACAAACAGATGGAGAAGGGTCCATAGAATTCCACTTTCCCTACACTGCTGTATAAGCTTCAGACCTTTCCATGAGACAAGTTTGGACAGTAAGAACTTTTTGCTCTTATTTATAGAATGTAAACATGTTCCAGATACTATGATGAGAATTTCTAAACTGTATCTCATTTAACCGTCCCCACTGTAACCACCTCAGGGTATGTATTTTGTCGTGGTTATCTTTCTGCAGATGAAAAAAGCTGAGGATCTGATACAACAGGGACCTTGCCCAAGGTCACAAGGTTGAGGAGGAATGACCCCTGAGTGTTTCACTCACCACAAGGGGGTAACTGGGTAGAAAAGTCCAGCTGCCAGTTACATGGGTTCAGCAGCAAGAATCCAGGTGTAGCTTTCTGCCAGCCTGTGGAAAGAAATGTACAATTTTCATGTGACATTTCCCTTCTGAACTATCTTGTCTGTCGTGAGAGAAAGACCTCCAATTTGGGCTTCAGTGCATCGATTATGTTGTACAGTTAAACCCTCATCCTGGGTGGGGGGAGGGGATGAAAATCACTAAAACTGAGCCTGACAAAGAAATGACTAGCACTCAGCGAAGACGGAGCTGAAGCCCCCGAAGGTGGAAATTACATAAACAGCAGCCCGGATTCCTAAAATGTAGATTGCTCCTATCCCAGTTCTTCAAAGGCTCCAGAGGCTTGAAGGAAAATAGCTCTAAGTAGACATTTGTTACTTATTTTTCTCTCGTTGCCCATGCAAACATCCTCCTAAGCTGCACATTTCTCTTACCTTTTTCCTCTATTCTCCATCACACCAGTTGCCTGGAGCCCATATTCCTCCATCTTTCATCTCTCAAAATTGCACAAAGCTTTCCCAAAGCATTGGTCTGTCGAAACTCATGTATAGTCTGAGATCCCGGCTGGAATGGGAGGAAGATGAGGGAGACAAGGAGGCAGAGAGGAGCAAAAGCCTGAGTCTTGGCCACAGAGACCAGGAAAATAGGCATTTGCTCAGGTGGGTTAATAGGGTGTAGGCTGCATGAATTTTAAAAACAGTGCAGGCGGCTCCATCGGTTGTCTGACTGTTGATTTTGGCTCAGGTCATGATCTCAGGGGGATCGGGTTCCCAGCTCAGCACAGAGTCTGCTTGAGATTCTCTCCCTCCCGCTCCCTCTGCCCCTCCCCCCACTCCCCCTTTCTCTAAATAAATAAATAAAATCTTTAAAAAAAACAACAGTGAAATGTGAAATGTGTCCTTCTAGAAGAACAGAGTCAGTCTCTCAGAATTGGTTCCAACCGTTCTCCCCCACATATGTGAATAGAAAGCTACCAGCTCTTGGGGGTAAAGAAGGTCAGGAGCCAACATTAGTTGAGCACTTACTATGTGCCAGACACACATTTCCCTAATCCCTACAGCAACCCTGAGGGAGGAATAGTATCACCTCTTTTTACAGACTGGAATAATAAGAGATTGTAAGCACTATAATAAGGATTTTGTCTGTCTTGTTTGCCCACATCGGCAGCAGAGTGCCTCTCAAATAGCAGGTGCTTAGTAAATATTTGGTGAAGGTATGAATGAAGGAATGAATGAAGGGACCAATGCTCACAGAAATACAGTGTACAGGAATAATAAAGAACACGACATTGGAGTTGGGGAGACCTAAGGATTAGGTGCGATGATGCTGATGAGATTATAAAGCTCTTACAACCAAGCCCCCCATAAAGGGCAGCTATCTTGACTGTGGTATCATGACGATCAAGTCTAGACTTGAATTAAAAGAATGTTTGACATTGGGCGCCTGGGCGGCTCAGTCGTTAAGCGTCTGCCTTCAGCTCAGGTCATGATCCCTGGGTCCTGGGATCGAGCCCCGCATCGGGCTCCCTGCTCCGCAGGAAGCCTGCTTCTCCCTCTCCCACTCCCCCTGCTTGTGTTCCCTCTCTGCTGTGTCTCTCTCTGTCGAATAAATAAATAAAATCTTTTTTAAAAAAGATGAATGTTTGACGAAGCTGAAGAAGAACGAGGGGGAGGAGGGGAAAGAAGAGAAGATGAGGATGATCTCAGGAGTATCGGTAGAAAAAAAAGATCCTGGCTTGAAATCTTGTGGAAGATAGGAAAACATGCCAGGGGTTGCCCTCTACATTCTTACTGAATTACATCGGTCTTTGTAAGGGCTGCCACCTGTCTTGAATATCCTAGGGACCCAGACTTCAGGCTCTTCCTTTCCCTATCCCAGGCAACTGGAGCTAGATGTGAGTTTTATTTCTTCTGCTATCCACTTTTGGAATGACTTTTGAAGTTTTGCGTTTGGCCTCTTTAGGGACATTCCACACAGAACATACCCAAAATGTCTGGATTGGATGTCCCTCCAACATAATGTTTCTCAAGGTGTGCTTCCCAAACCAGCAGCATCAACACCACCTAGGCACTCGTTAGAAATGTGAATTCTAGGGGTGGGGGGTGGGAGGGGTGGGGTGGCTGGGTGATAGACATCGGGGAGGGTACATGCTATGGTGAGCGCTGTGAATTGTGCAAGACTGTTGAATCACAGATCTGTACCTCCGAAACAAATAATGCAATATATGTTAAGAAAAAAAAAAGATAGCAGGAGGGGAAGAATGAAGGGGGGTAAATCGGAGGGGGAGACGAACCATGAGAGATGATGGACTCTGAGAAACAAACTGAGGGTTCTAGAGGGGAGGGGGGTGGGGGGATGGGTCAGCCTGGTGATGGGTATTAAAGAGGGCACGTTCCGCGTGGAGCACTGGGTGTTATGCACAAACAATGAATCGTGGAACACTACATCAAAAACTAATGATGTAATGTATGGTGGTTAACATAACAATAAAAAATTTTTTAAAAAAAGAAATGTGAATTCTTGGACCACCCTGGACCTCCCGCACAGGAAGTTTCAGGGGGGTGGTACCCCACCATCCGTGTTTCCACAAGCCCTCCAGGTGATTCTAATGCACCTGCATAGGATTTTGAGAATCAGTGTTCAAATGAAAGGCAAACAGGGTAGCCAGACTGTCCTCTCCATTTTGTGCACGAGAGGTCTCTGATCTTCAAGTGAGAGGGGTAGGAGGAAGCAGGCTCCCTGGAGAACAGGCATCCTCTCCAGCAAATGGGGGGAAGCAGAAAACTGTTGCTCGGTCAACCCCAAATACTGAGCACCTACCACATGCCAGGAGCTGTGCTGAGTGCCAGGAAAACCATGGCAAACAAGACAATATGATTCCAGCTCTCCAGGACTGAACAGTGGGTGTGAAGGACCTGCAGTTCATACACATCACACTGGCAAAGAGTGAGAATCTAACAAAAGCAAGTGCTAGCGAAACAGGAAGTCTCATGGAAGACTGGTAAGAGCGAAGATTGGTACAACTGCTCAGCAGAGCAGTTTAGTGAGATCTAGTCAAGTTGGAGATGTGTAGATTTTACAGCCCCTCAGTTCCATTCCTGGGTATATACCGCGCGCCTGGAGAAGCTCCATCAGTTTTCACCAGGAGAAATGCTCAGGACAGAGGGGCGCCTGGCTGGCTCAGTCAGTACAGCAAGCGACTCTTGATCTCAGGGTCGTGAGTTCAAGCCCCACATCAGACGTGGAGCCTACTTAAAATTTAAGAAGAAGAAGAGAAAGAAGAAGGAGACAAACAGAAACAACCTGAGTGCCCACTTACAGGAGAATGGATAAATAAATTGTGATATAGTTGTACAGTACAATGCAATCATAACAAATTAACACTAATAGTAGTAGCAAAATAATTGAATAGTGGAATATGTGAAACACAATTTTGATAAATTGAAAAAAATAATAGTGAAAAAAAAGGCTGTCATGAAATGATTTGTAAAGCAGAATTCTATTTAAAGTTTTACATGATGGCTAATGATGTTGAATACTTTTTCATGTGTCTGTTAGCCATTTGTATGTCTTCTTTGGATAAGTGTCTGTTCATGTCTTCTGCCCATTTTTTGACTTGATTATTTGTTTTTTTGGGTGTTGAGTTTGAGAATTTCTTTATAGATCTTGGATACCAGCCCTTTATCTGTAGTGTCGTTTGCAAATATCTTCTCCCATTCTGTCGGTTGCCTGTTTTGTTGACCGTTTCCTTTGCTGTGCAGAAGCTTTTTATCTGGATGAAGTCCCAAAAGTTCATTTTTGCTTTTGTTTCACTAGCCTTTGGGGATGTGTCTTGAAAGAAGTTGCTGTGGCCGATGTGGAAGAGGTTACTGCCTACGTTCTCCTCTAGGATTTTGATGGATTCCTGTCTCACATTGAGGTCTTTCATCTATTTTGAGTTTATCTTAAGTAGGGGGCTCTTGACCAGGACCACACACTGGGAATCAACAGGGAGCTTTAAAAAAAAAAAAAAAAAAAAAAACCACCAACGCTCCAGATCCTAACCCGGAAATTTTGATTTGCTTGGTCACGGGGTGCAGCGTGACTGATGGGATTGCCTTTTACGTGTCCCAGGTGGTTCTAAGGTGGAGCCACAGCTGAGTTTATCTTTGTGTATGGTGTAAGAGAATAGATGAATGGATAAAGAAGATGTGGTCCATATATACAATGGAATATCACTCAGCCATCAGAAAGGATGAATACCCATCATTTGCATCGACATGGATGGGACTGGAGGGGATTATGCTAAGCGAAATAAGTCAAGCAGAGAAAGACAATTATCACATGGTTTCACTTAGTTGTGGAACGTAAGGAATAGCACGGAGGACTACAGGGGAAGGAAGGGAAAAATGAAGGGGGGGATCAGAGGAGGAGACTGAACCACGAGAGACTATGGACTCCGGGAACCAAACTGAGGGGTGGAGGGATGGATTAGTCTGGTAATAGGTATTAAGGAGGGCGCATATTGCATGGAGCACTGTGTTATATGTAAACAATCAATTGTGGAGCACTATATCAAAAACTAATGAAGTACTGTATGGTCACTAACCTAATAAAAAAATAAAAATAAAAAATAAAATAAAAAATTAAAGTTTTAAATTATGCAACAGAATACTTTATGTGGGTTACAGAATATATATACACAATCAAAGCATAAAAATCTGCATGGAGGGGTGCCTGGCTGGCTCAGTCAGTGGAACATGTGACTCATGATCTCAGGTCATGAGTTTGAGCCCCACCTTGGTATAGAGGTTACTAAAAATAAATATATAAACTTTTAAAAAAATTTTGTTAAACGTGCATGGAATAAAAAACACAACTGGAGGATAAAGTTCATCACTGGGCAGGCAGAGAGAGGGGAAGGGACACAAGACTGAAACGGGTCCAGCAGGCTGAGATTGTATTTGTTATGTTACATTTCTTTTTGTTTTTTGAGAGAGCACACTTGCAGGGGGTGGGGGTGGCGCAGATGGAGAGGGAGAGAGAGAATCCCAAGCAGGCTCCGTGTCAGTGTGGAGCCCTATGTGGAGCTCGGGCTCACGACCCTGAGAGCATGACCTGAGCCGAAATCAAGAGTCAGAGGCTTAACCCACCGAGCCACCCAGGTGCCCCCGTTAGGTTATGATTCTCAAGCTGAGTGATGTGTAAATGGTTGTTCACTATATCAGTCTATAGTTTTGTATGAAACCTGAAATATTTGGGGCGCCTGGGTGGCTCAGTTGGTTAAGCGACTGCCTTCGGCTCAGGTCATGATCCTGGAGTCCCGGGATCGAGTCCCGCATCGGGCTCCCTGCTCAGCGGGGAGTCTGCTTCTCCCTCTGACCCTCCCCCCTCTCATGTGCTCTCTCTCTCAAATAAATAAATAAAATCTTTAAAAAAAAAAAAACCTGAAATATTTCATAATGAAATGATTTTACATAAGCCACTACAAGTAATTAGTAATTATAAACATGGAAAGCACTACAAAGAAGGACTATAGGCTGTGATGAGAGGAGACGTAACAAGTCCTGTATTTCAACCTTGCCTTTAACTTGCCTTCTTGAAAGTCCCACTGTCTGCTGCAACCAGTCATAAATTACATTTCATTTTTGCTTGTCTATATTCTTCAATTTTCTGACGAAGGAAATAAACCCTTTGGATTTCGAGATACGTAATTGATATTTTTGAAGGAGGCAGTCAAAATCAGTCTATAAAAGTTTGCCTAGGATATTCCAATGTTCTAGATGATTACTATATATACTTCTAAGTATAGACACATAAGAAAGTAAGTAGAGAACTCTGGAAGGATCTACGTAAAGAAGTTAGCAGCCCTTATTTCTGGTGGGGGTATTAGAAATTTGTACTTGCTGGGGCACCTGGGTGGCTCAGTCGGTTAAGCGTCTGCCTTCAGCTCTAGTCATGATCTCAGGATCCTGGGATCAAGCCCCACGTTGGGCTCCCTGCTCAGTGGGGAGATTGCTTCTCTCTCTCCCTCTGACCCTCCCCCCACTCATGCGTGCCCTCTCTCTTTCTCAAATAAATAAATAAAACCTTAAAAAAGAAAGAAAGAAAGAAAGAAAGAAAGAAAGAAAGAAAGAAAGAAAGAAAGAAAGAAAGAAAGAAAGAAAGAAAGAAAGAAAGAAATGTGTACTTGCTTCTTACAGTAACTCCCATTGTTTTCATCAACTCATCCCCTTCCCCTCTTCCTTCTGGAACAGAAACCCTCCTTCCTGTGGGAAACCTATTGCTGTATTTCAAGGGAGATTTGCCTTGGTTCCACCTCCTCAGGCCATTGGCTCACGAACCTGTCCAATCTGACCATATATTTGTAGCCCCAGGGATTGGCTCAAGGATACACATGGGATACCCATACATCCATCCCTGAGACTCTTCCTTTCTAGTAGGGTGGCTCAAACGCTAGGAATTAGTCTGGGGTTAATCGTGTTTACTTTTAGACCTCTTCTGCAAGAGAGCATCCTTTCTGAGGTCTTTGAGCCCTGGTTAGAGCCCTGCCTGATTCGTCCCTGAAACATCCCTGTCCTAGGGACCAAAACATTCTCTTGAATCACCTGCACCAGTTTGAGATTGATTCCCACACTTAGGGCTGAACAAACTCTGACTTTAACACTTCTATTTTGCTCCCCTCTATTTTCTACATTTTTCCACAACGAGCCTGCGTCACATGCAGAACATGTTTCAGATTTGAAAGCACCAAGAAAGGAACCGGCAGATCAGCGTTTATCTGCCGAGGGCTGCTGGCTCATGCACGCTTTTCCTCTGAGGCTAGGCTGAGCCCGCCTCATCTGGGGAAGGCCCCAGTTCACCTCTGACTCCGTGATCCCACTGGCCCCTCTGAGGTCTCCAGGCCTGACTCACTGCTTCTCAAGGCTTTCTCCCTCAGCTCACTGACAAATCCACCTTTTCCAGCACCCCCTATTGATCCCGGCTTTCCAGGGATAATTAGTATGAAGTTGGGTGTCTCTTTCCCTGTGGGAGAAAAATTCTTTCACGGCATAAAGCGGAGCAGAGCGTGGGTGGCTTTACCAGGGAGGTAGAGAAGCTTATGTAAGTGACATTATTATATACGATCACATCACCAGGGTAGGAGAAACTCATTCCTATTTGGGTGTTATCCTGACCATTACGTTTTAGGCTTGTGTGAAATAAAACAATGAAGAAAAGCCAGGTTCTCTTTCCCTCACCCAACCCCAGAATAATATCACTTCTTCAGCCTTACTTGGTCCAGGCACCTTTCTAAGCTTCCAGGTACTAATCCTCATAGAAACCCCATAGGGGAATATCATAATTATCCCCAAGCTCCAGAGAGATGGCACAAATTGCCCAAGATCCCATAGCCAGAAACTGGGAGAGCCAAGTACCCCAACTCATGCCATTCATATCCCACATCCATGTTCTAAACCTCTCAGACAAGGCAACACCGATGCTCTGTAGAAAACCACAATCAGGGGCACCTGGGTGGCTCAGTCATTAAGTGTCTGCCTTCGGCTCGGGTCGTGATCCCAGGGTCCTGGGACCGAGTCCCACATCAGGCTCCCTGCTCCATGGGAAGCCTGCTTCTCCCTCTCCGACTCCTCCTGCTTGTGTTCCCCCCCTCTCTCTCTGTCAAATAAATAAATAAAACCTCTAAAAAGAAGAAAAGAAAAGACAACCATAATCAACCAGTCAGATCTCTCCATTTGGTCAAATACACTGTAAATTAGTCAGCAATGAGGGGAGAAAAAAACAAAAACAACCCAACTATTTTTGTTTTCTTTTAATTAAACCAACCTGGCTTTTGCGAACCCAGAATCTCAGAAATTGTTACAGACAATGTTGTGCGTATAAGGCAGAGGTTTTAAAATGGACGGCCAGAGACAAAATTCAGCCCACAGATGTGTCTGCTTTGGCTGGATCAGGTTACTTTTCAAAATGTTTTAAGTGGGGCGCCTGGGTGGCTCAGTCGTTAAGTGTCTGCGTTCGGCTCAGGTCATGATCCCAGGGTCCTGGGATCGAGTCCTGCATCCGGCTCCCTGCTCGGCAGGAAGCCTGCTTCTCCCCCTCCCACTCCCCCTGCTTGTGTTCCTGCTCTCTCTGTCTCTCTCTCTCTCTGTCAGATAAATAAATAAAATCTTTTAAAAAAAATGTTTTAAGTGGGGCATGTACTCCTTAATTTACCACAGTCCCTACCACTCCCTACAGTGTTAGACCTGGCCTACTCATTTACAGGGAATCTGAATTAGCAGCCTCTGATCTAGGGAACGCTTGGTAACAAAAGAAAAAAGAAACTTGTAATAATAAGAGCTACAATGTGTTGAGTGCTCACTCTATGCTGTATCTCCTAGGAGGTGCTTCTCATGCTTTGTCTCATTTGATGGCAGCCAGTCTTGTGAGAAGTTAGGGGTACAGGAACCATGACAGTGCACCTGCTGGACCTGAAATCCATCAGGGATAGAGGACAGCAGGGAAACTAAGGCAAGCCCAGTCCTAGAAAACACAGGACTCCTCTGACATGGGACCCTTCAACCTTTTTTAAGCTGCACTGCCCAGATGCACGCCACCCAACCTTCTCCCCTTAGCTCAGAGTCAGACTTGGGACCTCTTCAACCAAGTGTTTCACCTAATCAAGTCCTTGCACGTTGCTTCCCAGAGCCATGTCTTCCCCTTGGAGAACCCAGAATGACACAGAGGCTTTCCCAAGATCCCACAACTAGCAAGTGACAGAGCCAGGATTTGAACCAGGTCCCCCCCAAAGACACAAGCCAGAGTTCTGAACCATGACGTCAGACCCTTTTTGCCATGGGCTCTTATTTTCTCAAACTCCTTGGTTCAGAGCAGCCGGAAATCATGATCTGGACCCAGAAGTGAGCTAGGGGCAAGAGGGAGTGTTTCAGACCCCAGAGCCAGGCTGATACTCATACCTGGATGCCTAACAGTTGCCATGGTGACCAGGAAAGGAAAGCCCAGGAAGGAAGCACAGGTGACTGGAAAAGGGACATATGTCTACGATGCTTTTTTCGCACAGCCCTGCAGGACAGTCAGTCCCTTGCCTGGGGCTCGTGGCAAACAAGGCCATGCAGTAGAAGAGCAAGCACTGGACTGAGAGTCTGGGGGCGGGGGTACCCAGCCTACCCTACAGAGATGCATCAGCAAGCAGGAATTGTAACGCAGGGCTCCGTAGCCCATCAAGTATTTTCACGTCTACCATCATCATATTTGATCCTTAGATAGAATCGTTACATGTGTAAGAACTTTTAACTTTGTTATAGCATTTGCATGTTTAATTGCACCCTTGCGAACCGAAGTGAAATTCGCCTTAGTAATCATCACTAAATAAATCCCTGCAGCCACTCCACCCAGCACAGCTTGATTTTACACCAGTTTGCTGGGAGTGTCCTTACAGCCTTAACTGTGGGGTCATTCTTAACATGATTCTCTGACTGCTCGGGCCAGACTATATCTCCCCCAGCAGTCACATGTCCTCCCCTCGCTCCTCCAGATCAGCAGCCTGGGAGAGCGACTGCCTTCAGTCTCGAGTGTCCCCCAAGGTCCTCCACACCTGCCTCAGTGTCTTATGTCCTAGCTCAAACTGCTCTCAGACACACGCTCTCCATTTGGTGAGAGCCCATCCACCTACATTCCTGTGATTTGGTGTCACTTTATTTTATGAATTCTTGTATGTTGCAAGAGAAAATATAATCTGCCTTCTTGAACCAAGAGACATTTAGGCCCAGAACGTTTGCACAACTTGCCCAAAGAGAACTCCTAACCCTCCACCCAGAGTCTTCTCTCCATTCCCTCAACTGCCAAAACATTCTGACACCCAAATCCGATTTTACAATCTTCGGTTTAAAATCTTCTGATGGAGGCACCTGGGTGGCTCAGTGGGTTAAGCGTCTGCCTTTGGCTCAGGTCATGATCCCAAGGTCCTGGGATGGAGCCCCACATCGGGCTCCCTGTTTGGCGGGGAGTCTGCTTCTCCCTCTCCCTCTGTCCCTCCCCCAGCTCATAAACTCTCTCAAATAAATAAATAAAATCTTTAAAAAATAAAATAAAGTAGGGGCACCCGGGTGGCTCAGTCGTTAAGCGTCTGCCTTCGGCTCAGGTCATGGTCCCGGGATCGAGCCCCGCGTCGGGGTCCTGGCTCAGTGGGAAGTCTGCTTCTCTCTCTCCCTCTGCGGCATCCTGCCCTGCTCGTGCTCACTCTCTCATGCTCTCTCGCTCTCTGTCAAATAAATAAATAAAATCTTTCAAAAAATAAAAATAAAACACAACTCAGACAAGACTTGACTTCAGCACTGATACCACCTTAGCGCAAGTCACCATGACCTCTCTCCTGGCTCTTTGCCACTCCAAGTGGTAGCTACTCGGAGCGATCCGGGCCAGCAACCTCAGCGTCTTGTGAGAAATGCCGTCTCCACGGGCAGGGCCAGGGGCCGTGTTTAACAAGCCCTGCAGGTGATTCTGATGCATGCTTGAGTTCAAGACCACTGCCCTTGATTATAACCACCTCCCGTCGGGTCTACCTGAGTCCACCCTGCCTCCCACCCCGCACTCACCAACATTCCTTTCTCCACGCAACTGCCAAAGGGATCTTTCTAAAATCATAAATTATACCATTTAATTTCCTTGACGGGGCTTAAAATAAAATCCCAAGTTCTTTCCCTTTCCTACAAGGGTCGGAAGCCAGCCCCTCCCTCCTCCTCTGCAACCTATCTCCTACTACTCTCTTCCCTGGCGTTATGCTTCAGACACCCTGACCTTCTTTTAGTCCTTCAAACGTCCCCAAGAACACTCCTGCCTCAGGGCCTTTGTACACACTGTTCTCTCTGCCTAGAAAGCTACTTTGCTAGCATGCCCATAGTTCCCTCCCTTGCTTCACTGGGTCCTGAGTCAAACGCCACCTCCTCAGAAAGGCCCTGACCAGCCCATCAGAAGGTTGCCCTTCTTCGGTTGACCAACTTATCTCAGTTGCCCAAGGACCGTCCCAGTTTTAAAACTGAAAATCCTGGGACACCTGGATGGCTCAGCTGGTTGAGCATCTCTCTTTTTTTTTTTTAAAGATTTTATTTATTTATTTGAGAGAGAGAGAATGAGAGACAGAGAGCACGAGAGGGAAGAGGGTCAGAGGGAGAAGCAGACTCCCCGCCGAGCAGGGAGCCCGATGTGGGACTCGATCCCGGGACTCCAGGATCATGACCTGAGCCGAAGGCAGTCGCTCAACCGACTGAGCCACCCGGGCGCCTGAGTGTCTGACTCTTGATCTCAGCTCAGGTCTTGATCTCAGGGTCGTGAGTTCCAGCCCCCACACTGGGCTCCAGGCCGGGCATGGAGCCTACTTAATAAATATAAAATATATAAATAAATAAATAATAAAACTGAAAATCCCATATGCTGGGAACCTCCCCCCGCCCCATCCCCATCCCCAGCAAACTGGGGCAGTTACTCACCCTACAAATCTCCATCACTCCCTGCCACATAACCCTGCTTTGCTCTTCTTCGGCATGTAACACGTTCACGTCTTTTGCTTTTTTAATGTCCTTTCTCCTTCACTAGAATGAGTCCCATGGGGTCCAGTGAGTTGGTGTGTTTTTTCGTGGCTGTATTCCTAGCACCTAGAAATTGCTTGGCACATGGCTAGCATTTAATTAATATTACTTGACAAAAATATCAAAGGAATGACCCCCGTGGCCTATTTAATCTATTGTTTACAGTTTGGTTGTCTCTGTTGTTTGGCTGCCATGAACAGAGCTGTCTCTGGATTTAGAATTATGTCCTTGGGCTAGATTACAAGCCTTGGTTTCCTTCTGCCAACCAGAATGCCCATGTTTAAGGTCTTGAGAGCCAGCGTCAAAGGGTTGCCCAAAAGGGTCAGACCCCCTGCAGCCAGTGTTCCTGAGTCTACCTCAAGCCAGGCTGGCCAAAGCTGGCATTATTGTCCTTAAAATCCTCACGAGGTGGAAATGTAGCCCGTTTGTGGTTCTAATTTGCATTTCTTTGATTACTGGTTAGGCTGACCATTTCCCCATGTGCCCAGCTAATTGCTTTTCATCTTTTTCGAGTTGTCTCTTCACACCCCTTTGCTTGTCTTTCTACCCGCTTTCGGGGCTTGTCTTATTGATTTGAGTTCTCTGAAAAATAAAGACATTAACCCGTTTCCCCTCACACATTAAAGGCTTAATTCTTTGCCTATGCTGATCCCTGCACTCAGTTATATCCCTCCATATTTCCATATGCCCTTTTACATGTTTATACCCCACTTTGCATTTTTCTTTTCACTCGGTTTTAGATTTTTTGCACAGTTAATTATTGAATATATACTTAGAAGAAGCCTCTAAAGTCTTCCCATCTCATTCAGAATATAAGATACATTTTTTTAAAAGATTTATTTATTTATTTGAGAGAGAGAGCATGCACAAAGCGGGGGCGGGCAGAGGAGGGAGAGAAAGAATCTCAAGCAGACTCCCTACTGAGCGCAGAGCCCCCATGGGGCTCCATCCCAGGACTCCGAGATCATGACCTGAGCCGAAATCAAGAGTTAGGCACTTAACCAACTGAGCCGCCCAGGTGACCCTATAAGATACATTTCTTAAAATCATCTACAAGGCCCTTCATGATCTACCTCTCCCCTCCCATGCCCACTCCATATTACCTCGCTGATGTCATTTCCTACCATTCTGCCCCTAGATCTCTCTGCTCCAGACATGCTGGCTTCTCTGCTCATCTTCAAACATACCAGCCATACTTCTACCTCAGGACCTTTGCACATGCTTTTTCCTCTGTTCAGAAGGCTCTTTCACCAGGTATCGGTATACTCCCTTACTCCCTCAGGTCTTTACTCAAATGTCATCTCAATGAGTCCTTCCCTGGTCATCTCATCTCAAATTTCAGCCCCTGTGGTAGACAGAATAATGCCCTCCTTCAAAGATGTCCACATCCTGATCCCTGGAACCAGTGAATATGTTACCTTTCATAGCAAAAGGGAGGTTGTAAATGTTGCAAATGTGATTAAATAAGGATTTTGAGATGAGGAGATTGTCTGGGTGAGCTAAATCACAGCACAAGGGTACTTTTAGAGGGAGGCAGAGTATCCAGGGACAGAGAAGGAGATATGACAAGGAAGCAGAGGTTGAAGTGATGCACAGCCAGCAACCAAGGAATGCGAGTAGCCTTTACAAGCTGGACAAGGCAAGGAAATGGATTCTCCCTTGGAGCCGCCAGAAGGAATGCAGCCATGCAGACCCACTTTAGACTTCAGACCCCCACAACTGTGAGATAATAAATATGGGTTGTTTAGTAGTCATTTGTTACAGCAGCTGTAAGAAACCAATACAGTCCCCAACACCTCCCACACACCTCCTGCTTTCCCTGTTTCTTCTTGGCGTCCATCACTAAGTTCCTATACTTCTATATATTTCTCTTTTTTATTTTTGCCTTCCCCAGTAGAATGTTAACTCCATGAGGACAGGGGCTGTTTTCTGTTTTTTGTTCACAGGGCCTGGCACACATTAGAAATTCAATAGCCTTTGCTGAATGAAGGGACAGAGGAATGAGAATGAAGGAAGCTTCTGTTCTCCTGTCCAATAGAAACTCTTGGTTAGTTGAGGTTGCTGGGGAGTCATTACATCCAAAAGGCCACGCTGGGTAGAACTAGGTCTTGAAGGAGATACCTGATGCTGGAGGAAGAGGAGTCTGAAATTCTAGAGAACTCTCAGTGTCACTCCAGCCTACACCCTCCAAATAGGTATGCCACCTGACACACCTCTGCACTCAAGGGGCAGACGATATCATGTAATGGTCAAAATCCTGAACTCCAGATGCAGACTTCCTGGGTTCATACTCTAGCTCAGTGCTGGTCCAATAGAATTATATTGCAAACCACTGACATTGTTTTAAATTTTCTAGTGGCCACATTTAATAATTTTTATTAAAAGGTGAAATTAATTTTAATAATGTTTTACTTGGCTTACTATATCCAAGATATTATAATTTCAACATGTAATCAATATTAAGAAATTATTAAGGGAGGGGCACCTGGATGGCTGTCAGAAGCACATGTGACTCTTGATCTCGGGGTTGTGAGTTCAGGCCCCACATTGGGTATGGAGATTACCTAAATAAATAAATAAACAAACTTCAAAAAAAATTATTAATGAGATGTTTTACATTTTGTTATGTATACTAAGTCTTCTAATGCCCATGGGTACTTTACAACAGTTTCAATTTGGACATTAAATTTTCAACAGCTAAAGTGAAATGGAATCCCACTAAAACAATCAAGTCGTGTTCACAGAAAAAAATACACTGCTTCAGTTCTTAAATTAAATGTAAACTGAAGTTAAATAAAATTTAAAATTCACTCCCTTCTTCACACTAGGCATGTTTGTCATGCTCAGTGGCCATATGTGGCCAGCGGCCACCCTCTTGGACAGAGGCGAGGTCCCCACAGGACAAACATTTGCAGGCAATGTGACCTTGTATACGTTATTAGAGGCTCCCTGAGCCTCCTTCCATCACCTACAGAACAGGTGATGATAATAATAGCTATTTTTGTGGGTTAAATGAAAGCACTTGATACACAGTAAGCCGTTTATCAGTTGTAGCTATTGCCTCTCGGGAGCAATTTCTTATCTCTCCAAGGGAGGAGCCCCTGGTTAGAAAGAAGGAGGCTGACCTCCTGTGTGCTAGCCCTTGGACTTCAGACCTCCATCTCAAACACGACCATAAGCCTTTGCGGTGGGAGTGGCCACGGCCACCAGGCCCAGGTCCCTGAACTGTCTCTTCCAGGCTGATGGAAGAAACCAGGCTCCCTCCGGGGTTGGGAGGACAGCTGTCTAACAGAAACCCTGTGGGGGAATGCTATTCTGCATTTCGGATACCTTCAAAAGCCCTTTGCCCGGGAGGCTGTCTGCTGGCCTTCCTGCTCCTTTTCCTCTGCCCCTCCTGGCCTCCCTTCATCCTACTGTTTGTCTCCCTTCCTCCCTCTCCCCCCTTTGCCACAAGACTCCGGGGCTTCTTCTCCAGTCCCTTCAGACCACACCAAAGCCTTGTCTCAGAGGTTTTTCAACACCGTCTTCTTCTCCGCGCAGGGAATGGGTCAATGGCTGGTGGTTGCTCAAACCGGCTCTGAAAGGGGGAGGCTCCTCCCCTGGCCCCTCCCGCTCTAGATTTGGAGCTTCCTGAGAAATGAGTATTTAGAGAAACCCCGCAACGGGATTCCCAAAAAAATCCAACTGATTTCTTCGGCATCCAAGATGTTCTTGCAGAAGGTAGGGACAAAGCTCCCACCTCACTCAAAGATCATTGGCAAAAAGAGCTTGGATGGTGTGGGCTGAAAGACAGGGGTATCCCCCTCTTAACTTTGTGGCCTCGGACAAGCTGCTCAATTGCTCTAGGTCCAGTTCCTTCATCTGCAAAATGAATATAATGATTCCCTCCTAAGAAATCACTGTAAGGATTCATGAAAGTATCACTTGCACCAAGCCTGGCATACAGTAAGTGCTCAATTAGTGGTGATTATCATCAGCAAGCCATCAACTCCCTGAGGGCAAGAACCATGGCTATGAATATCTATTCACAGTTCCATTCCCCAATGCCAGAGCAGCATAGTAGGTGCTGCACAAGTAGTGTATACATATAATTTTTTTTTAATATAACAACACTGAGCCCCCTCCAGACCAATGAAAACTTGCATGTTGCTTCCTAAGGGCCAGAGCCAGGATGAAGGTGAGGCCAACAAGGCACTTGCCTTTGGAGGCAAAATTTAAGAGGGCACCAAAAAAACCCGGTCATCAAACTAAATATTTTGGTGCAATATTCCCAAAAAATCAAAATGAATGTAAAAATATCCATGATGGACCAAAAAAAAAAAGTTCTCAATAAAGACAGAGCCACTATTACCAATTCTTCCTTTTGCTGCCAGCTCCACACGGCACTACCAGCCATGGTCTAAGCAATTTTCTTTTCTTTTCTTTTCTAAAAAAGATTTTATTTATTTGACAGAGAGAGACACAGCGAGAGAGGGAACACAAGCAGGGGGAGTGGGAGAGGGAGAAACAGGCTTCCCTCAGAGCAGGGAGCCCGAGGCGGGGCTCGATCCCAGGACCCTGAGATCATGACCTGAGCCCAAGGCAGACGCTTAACGACTGAGCCACCCAGGCGTTCCTAAGCAATTTTCAAATACTAACCTATCCCATCCGGACAATAACCCTGAGAGGTAATACTGTTGTTACTCGATTTTCAGAGGAGGGAAAGGAGGCCTAAGGAAGTAAACTAACCTGCCCCAGGTCCTTCTGCTCAGAAGTAGCAGTGCTGGGATTTGAACCCAGGTGGTGTGAATTAAGAGCCCCAGCTCCTAACCACTGTCCTGTGCCTCTCTGACGCAGCTCAGCACACGGGATATTAGATCATGAGATCATATGCTCTGGCCAAAGCTTTGGTGGTTGAACAGAACCCTCATCCTGTCATTCCAGTCACAGACATGCACTGCCCCTGGGCTGGGTTCTTCAGACACCAAGATGACTACAAAACAGTGCCTGTCCTTACGAGGCGGGTGCCTTGCACCCTGAGGGCAGGGCTCCTGCCGACTACTCTTAGAGGCGTGGACAAGGGCTCCGTGAGGCTGGAGGAGGGCGTGACTCACTCGGGTTTAGTCAGGAGGTCACTTGAAATGTAGAGGCATTTCCTGCCTCCCTGCCCTGTGACAATTGATGCACCTTTGACAGATGAGTAAGAGGTTGTCAGCTGGAGAACACAAAGCAGCAATGTCCCCGTTTGACACACACAACTCAGCTCAAAGTGATTTTTCCCAAAGGCACATAACTTCTTTTTTAAGACTTATTTATTTGAGAGAGAGAGAGAGAGCATGGGGGGTGGGGGGAGGCAGAGAGAGAGAGAGTCCCAAGAAGATTCTCCACTGAGCATGGAGCCCAACAATGGGTCAACCCCATGACCCTGAGATCAGAGATCATGGCCTGAGCCGAAATCAAGAGTCGGACGCCTAACCGACTGAGTCACCCAGGTGCCCCAAAGGCACATAACTTAAGTAGTAAAGGTCATACTGTGTTCAATCCCAGTTCTTCGTGGGTTATGGAATGACCCTAAACTCCTCCCTCAAGATCCATCACAAGCAGCACGACAGGATGGTGAAGAGCAGTGAGTCAGACACTCTGCGCTTTCCAACTTGGGTGACCGTGAGCAAACCACACAGTTTCCCTAAGCCTCAGTTTGTCCATCAGTAAATGGGGACAGTGATGCTGACTCCACATTAAATGTAATAAATATATAAAGTATCTAACACAGGGCCAGGCATGTAGAAAGTGCTCAGTAAGTGGTAACTCCTGTCATGATTTTCAAAAACGGGGTGCAATGTCCACTGCCCCAGGCAACCTATGTTTACAAAACTATCCGGCACCTCGGTGCTCCATGAGAAACTGTCCGTGAAATGGCCTGTTTGGCACAACAGAAATGTAAGTTCATTGAAAAACTCAAACACAAAGATCTTGTGATTTACATGAAAAGTTCGACAAACTCATTAATTCTCAACTGGGGTACGTCTTAGAATCACCTGTGCTCCACCCACCCATCCCCCCCCCCCGACCTCCCCGCCCCAGGGATTCGGTTTTCACTGGTCTGGAGGGTCTCAGCACTGTTATTTTGTAAAGTCTCCCCAGGTAACTCCATGGGCAGGGGGGTGACACCCACCAAGAAAGTGGGAGGGAAGGGGTTCTGGGGAGAGGGGCATGGCTGAAAATGACCCAGTAGTAGATGCACAAATGTTCACCTGCATCATTATTCCTTCATAATACCTTCATGTTTTATGTGCTTTGGACCAGAATGTTATATTTCATCGTCTTTTTTCTTATGGAGCGTTTTAAACATATGCGAAGTAAACAAACTGGTATAATGCATCTTCATATGCCAGACCCAGGGCTCTGAACCATCAACCCATGGGCAGTCCTACCTCATCTGTACCCCAAGCTCTGCCTCCACCAGCGTTTTGCAACAAACGCCAGACCCCCCCCCAAAAAAAAAATCACTTCATCTTTAAGTATTTCCAAGTGTAACTCTAAAAGATAAGGGCTGTTTTTTAATACAACCACACAACCATTATCACAGCTGCCAAGTTAATCCTTATTGTCCTCAAATATCTAATAAGTGTTCAAATTGTCTCATGAATGTAATCCTTTTTTTTTTTTTTTTACTTTCTTTTCAGGATTTTAAATAAGGTTTACACCTTGGCAACGGACTGATTTGCCTTCAGGTCTCCTAATCTCAGCACTTCTCACACTTGACTGTGCCCATGAATTTCCTAAGGATCTTGTTAAAATGCCGATTCTGACAGAGGAGGTTTTGGGCAGGGCCTTGAGACTCTCTGCTTTTTTTTTTTTTTTTTAATTTTATTTATTTGACATAGAGAGAGAGAGGGAACACAAGCAGGGGTAGTAGGAGAGGGAGAAGCAGGCTTCCTGCTGAGCAGGGAGCCCGATGCGGGGCTGGATCCCAGGCCCCTGGGATCGTGACCTGAGCCGAAGGCAGATGCTTAAAGACTGAGCCACCTAGGCGCCCCGAGACTCTCCACTTTTGACATTGTCCCAGCAGCCGGTGCCGATGCTGCTGGCCCGTGGACCACAACTTAAGTGGTGAGGCTCTATTTCATAATAAAAGGAAATATCTTGTTTAAAGTAATGTTGACATCTTTGGACAGAGCCAGTGTTTTGGAAGACAAATCTTTGCTGTCTGGGAAGGGCCATTGCCTTCTCAGAAAGTGCAACTGATTGATCACAGCTGCTGTGGGTGTCTAACTGCCACACCTTTGCCCGCAGAATTGGCACCTGTCATTCTGGCCATCCAGATGTTCGTCCTGGCAGGGTCTGGCCCTCCCCCAAAACCGGAGGCCACCTCATCAAGATCCTTGGAGCCTCTGGAAGTGCATTGACTTGTCCAATGTCTGGCAGGCAGACCGAAACACAAGCTGCAGAAATTAGGCAGCTACCTTTTCTCACAGTTACAGCTTTAATTAAAAAGCCCTGTGCTGCCAGATTCCAAGCACCCTCCACTGATCTGCGAGACCTATTGATTGCTTCGCTCTCCCCGCAAGACACAGCAGAGAGAAGACTTTATCTTCCTTTAATCAGAACTGCTTCCCTCAGATCCCGTTCTGACAGGGACGCGGTTTCTCCTTGCCTGCGTCACCCCACGCTCCGCCAGCCCCAAGTACAGTGGGCAGTGCCAGCCCCAGCCACGGTGAGCCGGGGGGTCTGCACCCCCGGGGAACTGCCAGCCAGTGGGTGGGGCGGGGGGGGAAGCACTGCGGTCCGGCAGCCACAGCATCGCTATGGCCAACACACATCGAGCCTACACTGCGTGCCGGGCGTTGCGCCAAGGGCTTCAAATACAGTCTCTCCTCTGATGCATTAATATCATTCTTGTGTGTTAGGATCCCCGGATTCCCTGATCTAATGTCACCTGCACCGGGTGTTTGTTCTCTGTTATAACACCTGGTCCGTTTTCATCACAGCCCTCATGATTACCTGACACCGTATAAATTTGCCTGCTGGTTCCCTGTCTCTGCTCCTAGAATATAAATCCCATGAGGGCAGGGATTTTGCCTCTCTCGTACAGTACAGAGTCCCAGCCCCAAAAGACAGCCCAAGCACAGAGCAGTGCTCAATAAATGCTCAGCATGCTCATCCCTGTCATCACAGCGTGCCAAATTTCCTTCTTTTTTAATGCGGAGTGCTGTTGCATTGTATATATTCACCACGTTTTCGTGATCCTCTCATCTGTCAACAGACACTTGCGTTGTTTCCGTATCTTGGGCTAGTGTAGATGGTGCTGCAGTGAACATGGGGGTGCTGGTATCTCCTTGAGGTCCCAGTTTTGATTCTTTTGGATAAATACCCCAAAATGGGATCACTGGATCATACTGTAGTTGTTCTTCATTGTTCAAGGAAGGCCAAATTGTTGCCCATAGGAGGTGCACCATTTTGCACGCTCACCGACCTTGTGCAAGGGCTCCAATCTCCCCACGTCCTTGTCAAGATCTGTCATCTTTGGGACACCTGGGTGGCTCAGTCAGTTAAGTGTCTGCCTTCAGCTCGAGTCTTGATCCCAGTGTCCTGGGATCGAGCCCCGTGTCGGGTTCCCTGCTCAGTGGAGAGCCTGCTTCTCCCTCTCCCACTCCCACTCCCCCTGCCTGTGTTCCTGCTCTCGCTATCTCTCTCTCTGTCAAATAAATAAACTCTTAAAAAAAAAAAATCTTTCATCTTGTTTGTCAAGAGGGCAGATGTCATGTGAATGTCCTTACCCATTAAAATAAAATTTTAAGTCCACCATAGCCAAACTGTGGAAAGAGCCAAGACGCCCATCGACAGATGAATGGATAAAGAAGATGTGGTATATATACACAATGGAATATTATGCAGCCATCAAAAGGAATGATATCTTGCCATTTACAACGACATGGATGGAACTGGAGGGTGTTATGCTGAGTGAAATAAGTCAATCAGAGAAAGACATGTATCACATGACCTCACTGATAGGAGGAATTCTTAATCTCAGGAAAGAAATTGAGTGTTACTGGAGTGGTTGCGGGTGGGAGGGATGGGGTGGCTGGGTGATAGACATTGGGGAGGGTATGTGCTACGGTGAGCGCTGTGAATTGTGCAAGACTGTTGAATCACAGATCTGTACTTCTGAAACAAATAACGCAACATATTTTAAGAAAAAAGAAAAAGAAGAAGATAACAGGAGAGGAAGAAAAGGGGAGTATGTCAGAGGGGGAGACGAACCATGAGAGATGATGGACTCTGAAAAACAAACTGAGGGTTCTAGAGGGGAGGGGGGGAGGAGGATGGGTTAGCCTGGTGATGGGTATTGAGGAGGGCACGTTCTGCATGGAGCACTGGGTGTTATGAACAAACAATGAATCATGGAACACTGCACCAAAAACTAATGATGTAATATATGGTGATTAACATAACAATAAAAAAATTAAAAATAAAATAAAATAAAATTTTAAATAGTTAAATGTGTGCTGAATTTGGCTGATCGTGTGTACTCTTCCCAGCAGCTCTGTGAGCTCACTAGTCTCACACCCATTTTATAGACAAGAAACTCGAGGCACAGGGAGGAAGAACAATTCCCACGAACATCCCACATAGGAAGCCGTAGGGCAGGGGCTGGCGCCCTAGTCTACCCAAGTCCAACAGGGCTCTTCACCTGGGGTCGGTGAACTGGGATGAAGAAAGGTAGTGCCACTTAATTTTCTTAACATCTAAATGAAAAGTTGCATTTCCTTCCATTAGGAAGGTCGGCATCAAACTGCAGCTGTGGTCCCAGCCCCCACGACTTTGTCACCAATTGGAACCAAACATAGTTTCATATCCCGTTACATTTGCTGCGGGTATCTTGGACTATCATTTAAACTCATCACTGCCTTGCAATTACAATCATAATAACGTGGCCGGCCCACCACCAGGTCTTATTCTGTGGTCTGTTAATAAAGCATGCCTACTGCTATATCAGAGTGTGGCTTTGTAATATTTTGGTAAGTGTATTTCACCATAATTGGTTGCCTGAAATAAGCCAGACGGAGAAAGCAAATACTGGATCATCCACTTACGTGTGGAACCTAAAAAAAAAAAAAACAAAAAACAAAAACAGTCAAAATCATAGAAACAGAGAGTAGAAAAGGGGTTGCCAGGGGCTGGAGGGTGGAGGGAAGGGGGAGGGGGTACCGACTTCCAGTCATGAGACGAGTAAGTTCTGAGGAGCTAATGTATAACATTAGACGTGGTATTTTATCACTGACATTTGCTTAGAGAGTAGGATTTAAATGTTCTCACAAAACAAGGGGCGGTAAATATGTGAGGTGATGGATGTCTTAACTAACTGGATGGTGGAAATCCTTTCGTAGTGTATACAAATATCACATCATCACATTGTATACTTTAAGTATCAATTAAGCTGCAATAAACCTTTTGTCAGTTAATTTTTGTCAATTAAACCTCAATAAACCTTAAAAATGTATTTGTGTATTCACACACACACACACACACACACACATCTGATTGCCTGTGTAATCCTCTGGGATTCTATATGAAAAGCATGACTCTCTGGGCGCCTGGGTGGCTCAGTTGGTTAAGCGACTGCCTTCGGCTCAGGTCATGATCCTGGAGTCCCGGGATCGAGTCCCACGTCGGGCTCCCTGCTCAGCAGGGAGTCTGCTTCTCCCTCTGACTCTCCCCCCTCTCATGCTGTCTCTCATTCTCTCGCTCTCAAATAAATAAATAAAATCTTTAAAAAAAAAAAAAGCATGACTCTGAGAAGGGGCCTAGGTACAGGGAAGACCGAGAACCAGGCCCTGGAGCCCTTGCTCTGGCCGCCTGGCTGGATACAGCTCTCCACCCAGCCCACCCGGCAGAGTGAGGGCAACCTCGCACAGGGCAGTCAAAGCTTTCCTTCCTTCGAGGGTGAGAACGCTGGGGCTTAGCAGGGGGACGTGCGGGGTAACCACACACAGGGCGGTGGGGGCTGGGGTGGGGGGCGGGCGGCGGTGAGAGTCCGGGTCTGAACTAGAATCCAGGCTTTCATCCCCAGCCCAGCGGCTTTGCAGCTGTCCCACACTGCCACCTAAGGACACGAAGCATTGCATGCCTTGCTGCAGCCCAGAGTGTATGGGCTATAGGCAAGGCATGGGCCACTCAGAGGCTGTTTGTACAGTGGTGGTGGGCTCTGGCTCCCTGTGCTGCAGTGACTTGTATTCATCTGTTCGGATGAGAACAATCACTGTTGGCTCACACACCACCGGTGATGACGCAGATCAGGCCAGCCGCCTGGAAAAGCCATGGGACGGTGCCTACTAATGATGGCTTGTGCATCCCACTTGACAGAACAATTCGACCACCTTCACCCCCGCGGTACACCCTGGAGCAGTGGGTCGCAACCCTGGACACACATTCAAAGCACTTGGAAGCTTCTGGAACCACTGGTGTTTACCTCCTGATCAGTCCAGTTGAAATCTTTCAAGATTTCAGAAAATCTTAAAATCTTAGGAAATTAATTAAGAATCTTTGAGGGTGAGCACTGGTGTGATCATAAAGCTTCCAGGTGGTTTTATCTGCGGCCACGTTGAGAAGTGATGGCCTTCAGAATCCCGCCACGCAGGTAGGCGCGAGGAGGCCCATGCAGTAGGCTCACTGAAGTGCTATTTGCAGAAGCAAGGAAGGAGATGCAACCGAAGCATCCATCAGCACAGGAATAGCTTGGGAAAAGATAAGAAATAATAAAATGCTATACAGAAGCTCTGAGAAATTAACAAGATCTATATGTATCAGCAAGGACTAGTCTCAGAAACACATTGCCGAGTGAAGAAAATCAAGTTATGAAATACGCATTACAACGTGGTGTACCATTGGCTTTTAAAACAAAACTAAAGGGCGTACAGATGTATGTACAAGTATTTTAAGGCCCTTAAGGATACAAACCACATTCATAATCGCAAGGGTGGGAAGTAGGGATGGTGGCTAAAGGGACTTTAGTTTTGTATTCTTCTTAGAGGAGGAGAATGTATATTTTATCTTTTTAAAGATTTTATTATTTATTTGTGAGAGAAAGAGAGAGCACGAGCAGGAGGGGAAAGGCAGAGGGAGAGAGAGAGAAGCAGAACCCCGCTGAGCAGGGAGCCCGACTCGAGGCTCGATCCCAGGACCCTGAGACCATGACCTGAGCCAAAGGCAGCAGCTTAACCAACTGAGCCACCCAGGCGCCCCAAGAATGTATCTTTTAAACAAGAAATTACAATTGATTCTAGGGTTGGGTGTACTAGGCAATGTTATGGAATCATCTGGAAGCATCCTCAGGCACATCTGCTGGTTAATGCAGGTTGTTGGCTAAGACCTCCAGTGGCCTATTTTCCAGAACACCTACAGGAACCTCTCCAGGAAGTCTCTCCGTGTGGGTTAATATGGGCTTCCTCACACCCTGGGATTGGGCCCCAAGAGAAGACAGAAGTGTACGGCAATATTACGCTCCAGCCTCAGGGGTCACAAAGCATCACTTCTGCTGTACTCTCTGGATGGAAGCCGTCACAAAGGTATGCCTAAATTCAAGGAGACAGGACATAAGTCCCACCCCGCCCCTCAGTGGGAGGAATGTCAAGGTCACTTTGTAAGAAGAGCCTGTGGGACGAGAGAGAGTGTTGCCGCCATCTTTGGAAAATGCAACCTGCCACGCTAACCTCTCCTTGGGGCAGAAAGGTGGGTGGCATCAGACAGGGCTTCCTGGAAATGAGACACCTGAGCTGCGACCTAAAGGACAAGGAGCCAGCCTGGCAAAGGACAAGAACGGTCATTCTGTGCAAAGGAAATACGGTCAAAGTCCTAAAGTAAAAAAATGAGGTCATGAGCAGCATGGAAGCTCGGTTGCTGAGTTGGGCTGGAGGAAATGGTGAAAGACCAAGCTGAGAAGTGGGTGGGGGCCAGGCAGTGCGGATTTTGGAGGATTTTGGTCTTTTATCCTCAAGATATCAGGAGCCCCCTAACGTGTGCAGGGCAGGGGACTTTCACCTTCACAGGGTAGCCTCTCAGGGTTATGGGGTGAAGGAGGAGAGAGGCCAATGAGGCAGCCACTCTGGTTACCAGGCGAGAGGAGATGGTGGCAGTGGAGGCGGAGAGAACTGGACAGAGCCGAGAGATGCTCTGGAGGCAAAACTGATGGATTTGGTGACAGATTCTATGTGAGGAGTAAGGAGTCCAAGAATATGTCTCTCAACTAGGCAGCTTCTAGCCCCCTGGGGTCCGGGCTTGGGGGCCCAATCCTAGGTCTGCGTCTTTCCACATTTTCCCTGGTCTACACCCTCTGGAGCAATACAACTCTGGCCAAAGAAGAAGCCTTCCTTTAACAAAAAAGAAGGATGCTGAAGTTCAGCCTACCTCAGATCAAAACCCAAAATGACCCTGTTGGCTCACCACATCCAAGTCCCCTGTGCCCCAAAACTCATTACCCTACCACGGCACCTGGTGGCAATTAGTGGGAAATTGTGTAGACAGCTCCTGATTGGAAGTAATTTCCTTGACCGGGAGCATCGTAAACCAATTACTCTGAGGAACTCAACTTCAACACCTTGACATTCCTCCCTCCAGGACGGTGCCCCCTTCTTTCTGCACATCTTTCTTTCTTCCCAATGAATAAACTGTGAGCTGTTTGTTTACAGGGACTAGAATATTCTCATTAGTGATTAAAGAAGCAGTTCTGCTCACCTCGTTAGCAGTGAGTTAGCGGTGATTTCCACGGGGGTGGGATTATTAGGATGAGACTGAGTCCCCCAAATCCCCCACCCCCCGTCCATCAGGTATTGGTCCCAGATATTGCCCAAGGGGTGGAGTGTCACACCCTGGGTCCTGGGGACCCTCAAAGCCAGACCCTCTCAGAACAGAACTCCCAAACATCAGCCATATTGGATGTGTTGCTTCAGCCCACAGCTCTGAAGCATGAACCCTCATCCATGACTCCCTCATTCAAGAACAAACACTGAGCGCCTACTCTGTGCCAGGCCTGTTCCAGAATCCCATGCCCTCACAGAGCTTTCATTCCTGTGGACAAAGATACACAAGAAACAGAAATATATGGTATGAATATGGCAATAAGTCCGGTGGGGAAACTTTTATTTTATTTTTTTTACAAGATTTTGTTTATTTATTTGCCAGACAGAGAGAGCACAAGCAGGGGGAGCAGCAGGCACTGAGCAGGGAGCCCAACGTGGAACTCAATCCCAGCACCCTGGGATCATGACCTGAGCTGAAGGCAGACGCGTAACCAACTGAGCCACCCAGGCATCCTCTGTGGGGAAACTTTTGGATGCAGAAGCGGATAAGGATATTCAGGAGTGGAAGAGGGAGAAGGAGCTCTGCAAATTTAGACATGTCATCAGGGACAGTGTTGTTGAGAAGGGGACCTTCTAGAAAGCCTGCAGGAAGTGAGGGAGGATATCATAAGGTTGTCTGGGAAGAGCATTCCAGGCAGAGGAGAGAGAGCACAGGCAAATGTCTTGAGGCAGGAGGGAGCCTGGTGTGTTGGAGCCACCCCAAGGGCCAGTGCAGCCAGGAAGAAGGAGGGAGAGGAGAGTAATAAGTAATGAGAGGGTCAGAGAAGCAATGCCGAGCTAGAGGGCATGGGGCCTTTTAGGCCAGTGAGAAGATATGGCGTTGAGCCTGAAGGAGATGGGAAGTCATCGGATGCTCAGAATATCACTCTAGCAAGTGGCCGCTGCTGCTGTTGATAATGATGGTTGTGATGGGCTTTCTTGTTTTCATATTGGAGTTTGGGTTGTTGTTTTTTTTTAAGATTTATTTATTTATTTGAGAGAGAGAGAGAGAGAGAGAGAGACTGTAGGTGGGGGGAGGGGCAGAGGGAGAGACTCTTCAAGCAGACTCCCCACTGAGTGCAGAGTCTGAAGCAGGGCTTGAGCTCACAGCCCATGAGATCATGACCTGAGCCAAAACCAAGAGTTGGACAGTTAACCGACTGAGCCACCCAGGTGCCCCTTCTTTTCTTTTCTTTTCTTTTTTCTTTTTTTTTTTTTTTATGTTTTGCCCAGCATCTAAGTCTTCCTCTTGTACCCTGGTGGCTCCTCTGGGAGGTCCCCATTTTAAAGAGCTTCGGGCTCTGATCTACCTCAAATGAATTTTAAGATGTTCTCCTCGAGATTACCACATTTATTTGGTGACTTCTGGCCCCACTCTGTAGATCACTGTTTCCTGTGCAAATTTTGCGTTCATCTCCCTTTTATAAAGAAAAAACTTTATCTCCTTCTGGTTTTCAGTTGAAATAGGAAATGCTGGTACTTTCCAACTCCAACCCAAAATCTGGAACTTCCTGTGGTCCCGACTGAGTGCCACTTCCCTTCTCCCACCTACCCCCTGCGCCCCTTTATACAGTGCCCCTGACCAGGGCCTTCTCATTGTCAGCTCCTCTCTCCTGGAATCTTGGGTCTGCATCTCAATTTCAGGGTGTCCCCTGCCAGTTCCTCACCCCAAGGTCCCATGGGATCCAGCACCAGCTTGCAGTCCTAGCCAATAAGCTCCTCTCCCATAGCACACACCTACCTCACCAATTCCCTTCTTCTAGAATAGGTATGTGAGGCTGGATGAATCCTATACTGAAAAGAAAACCCAGTGCCAAGTCAGCCACGCCCGGGGTTCAAATCTCAGCTCTGACCCAGTAAGCTGTGTGGCCTCAGGCAAGTCACTTCACCTCTCTGCGCCTGCCCTTTCAAACCACTACTCTGCATTCACAGCTGGGTCTTTATACTCCAACAGGCCCCAAGTCAGACCACATAATTCCTAGATTTCCTGATTTTACATGTCAGGCGAAGAGAAAGAGTCTTTACCTGCCCCACTCTGCCTTGTTCCTAGCAGGCTCCAGGACCCACAGGCAGCATCCCTTAGCACAAGATCTAAGTCAATTAACTGAGAAGAAGAGAAGCAAAGTGATACTGTCATTGAGATGCTTGGTCTTCAACCAGCCCGGCCTCAGAGGTGGCTAAGAAAAGAAAGTACATTTGTCTGAGGTCTTGGACCTCTTGTGAGTCAACAAAGACACCTAATCCAGCCCAGGTGGATGCTGAATGCCTTCCACAGGAGGCTTGGGGCTGGCCAAGCAATGAGAGGAAGGAGCTTGCAGATAAGCCATGTGCTAGGGGGGCCTGGAGGTCAGAGGGCACTAGCTTTCTAAGAGACGAATCTTTTCTCAAGGCTGCAGGTACCTGCTAATCACGATGACGGACTCCTGAATCTGGACCTGCCACATGCCCTGTCCTCTCCCCTAATTGCCAGACCTAGGCCTGTGGAGGTAGTGATCAAAGCCAACTCTTGATGTTCTTTCTCCTACATTTTCCTTCTTTCTTGGGTCAAACATCTGACTACAGAGCATGTGCATTTAATCACCCCACGTGAGTTTCCAGGGGGCTCACTGCCAGCTGACACCCCAGCTTCAAAGAATCCCCAGTCCTCCAGGGATAAGACTGGCAGAACGGATGGAGAAGGACGCAGTGTGCCTGGGGCAAATCAGCAAATGGGAGGTGAGAGATGGTGGGCAAAGCTATGAGCAATGGGGAGTATGAGGGCGTCAGGTGATCTGACATGTGATCCCTCCCAGGACACCTCCCACAAGCCTCCTTAGAGTCCATTAGACTCACAGAAGCCTAGTTTGAATTGTGTGAATAAAGTTTTTGTAGTTGCTGTTGCTGTTAAAAAAAAATTTGGGGGGGGGGTGCCTGGGTGGCTCAGATGGTTAAGCAGCTGCCTTCGGCTCAGGTCATGATCTCAGGGTCCTGGGATCAAGTCCCGCATCGGGCTCCTTGCTTAACGGGGAGCCTGCTTCTCCCTCTGCCTGCCACTCCCCCTGCTTGTACTCTCCCTCTCTCTCTCTCTCTCTGGCAAATAAATAAACAAAATCTTTAAAAAAAATTTTTTTTTAAGAATGTGATTTGCTGGGGTGCCTGGGTGGCTCAGTCATTAAGCGTCTGCCTTCAGCTCGGGTCATGATCCCAGGGTCCTGGGTTCGAGCCCCATATCGGGCTCCCTGCTCGGCAGGAAGCCTGCTTCTCCCTCTCTCCCTCTCCGAGCTTGTGTTCCCTCTCTCGCTGTGTCTCTCTCTGTCAAATAAATAAAATCTTTAAAAAAAAAAAAAAGAATGTGATTTGCTGTAATGTATGGTCATTAACATAACATGAAAAAAAAGAATGTGATTTGCTGCAAGTCAGAGGAAACAGAGCCCCAGGGGGACAAAAAGGCAGGAGTTAGCAGAAATCCTAGAGAGGTCCCGGAGACCTTCTCAGAAATGGAATAGAAGTGGGGGCAGGACAAGGGACCTTCAGGGAAAACTTTTTGAGATTACAAGGCACAAAAAGGTCCCCCGATGACATCTGGTTTACATTAAAAAGTAAAGGGGCAGGCTATGATAACAATAGAAATAGGATAATAATATTAGAAATGCCAGAATTGCACAACAGATAGGCCCAAAGTCTTTACAATCATCTAGAAGGATAAAAGCAACCTTGACACTTAGTAAAAGGTCCTATCAATTATTCTCATATGTATGTGTGTGTATATGTATGATGTACATCAGTGTGAATATGTGTGTGCATGCCTGTCAGTATATATGATATATATCAGTATGTATGTGTGTACATGCATATACATGTATATGATACATGTCAGCATGTGATATGTATATGACACATTGTCAGTCTGCATGATATATACCAATGTGTATTTGTGTATACACATATGTATGTCTGTATATGAATATCAGCATATCAGTGTGTATGTACACACATACATGTACCTCAGCATGTGATATACAACATTGTGTGTGTATACACGTATATACGTATCAGCAAGTATGATAAATATCAGCACGTGTGTGTATATATCTCAGTGTGCATATATACGGGTGTGTATACATGTATATGTATATCACCAAGGATGATATATATCAGTAGAATTATGTCTCCAACTTCTTTCCTTAGAAATGTTTCTTCACCGAAACCTAAAATAGATACAAACCATCAAATTCAAACCTCTGATGTTTCTGGGGTTTCTCACAGGCCTGGGGTTTCCTTCAACCTCAAGGCTTAACTAGACTTTGCAGAAGGGTGGACTGGCCGGTGCTTCCCTTGGATACAGAGAGGCCACTGAGCCCTCGCCCGGATGCAGCGTTTAGCAGTTTTCGGTTCCTGTGAAGGGAGAGGTGGGACTGAGGGCCAGGGTAGAAACACAGACTGGGAGCCAGCACCTAAGCCTCACCACGGACCTGAGAGGTACATGGTTTACTATCCCATTTTACAGATGAGGAAACAAGCCCAGAAGGCACAGGTGTGCGACATGAGGGCTGTTGGAGGCTGGGGGGGGATATCTGCAGTGGAGTGCCAGCTTAGTGAGGAGAGGGACTGCGGGTGTCTGTCTTGTTCATTGCACCATCTCCAGAGCCTGGCACAGGTGCTCAAAAATATTTGCTGGATGGATGGATGGACAGATGGGTGGATGGATTGGGTACACCAACTACTCCTGCCCTCCAGACCTCAACTCTCTTTTGTCTCAAGGCCAGTGAGAGTCCACTTTCCTACCTCCTACCTCCTACCTCCTCTCCTCCGTGGCTAGCCAGTGCTCTACCCCAGCATCTCCCACGCCCTCTCTTGGTTGCTCTTGAGCACCTGAGCCAACATTCCGGGACATTTGCGGTGACATGCTGCCACCTACAGGGAGTACTGTGGTACTGCAGAGAGGAGCCCCGTCTGATTTAGATCCGAGAGTCCTCACATATGCTTACATTATGAAGAGAAACGGAAGCCTGAAAAGGCGCTGGGCAAGGACTTGGCAAAGCCTATGGTAAACTGGGAGCTGGTTTAGGCTTAGAATCCTCCTTCAGGGGCGCCTGGGTGGCTCAGTCGGTTAAGCATCTGCCTTCGGCTCAGGTCATGATCCCAGGATCCTGGGATCAAGCCCCGAATCGGGCTCCCTGCTAGGCGGGAAGCCTGCTTCTCCCTCTCCCACTCCCCCTGTTTGTGTTTCTCTCTCGCTGTCCCTCTCTCTGTCAAATAAATAAATAAAATCTTAAAAAAAAAAAAAAAGAATCCTCCTTCGAAGAGAAAAAAACACTGGGCTATTTCAGGTATGTTAGGTAGGGAGTGCAGACAGGTCGGGTGGAACAGGAAAGGGCTGCAGAGGGAGTGAGCAGGGGCAGGAAGGCGAATCTGTCCGGGAGTCACTTGTTTCACTTGAAAACAACCCTGCAAGGTGTGTGTCCAGTTAGCATTATTACCTTAAAAAGGAAAGGGGATTTGTAAAGGCCATTTGGAAAGTCCCAGAACATAAGAGCAAAATAAACAGGCCTTGGAAAACAGGAAGATCCAAGCCAGCGGCACCCAGGGGCTCTCTCAAGATTCCCTGGAGGTGTCTCTACATGAGAAACACATCCCTGCAGTGGAGACTGTCCAGGCCAGCCTGGATAATGTGGCCAGCTGGAAGGTAGAGTCCCATGACTGGCAGGCCCAGAACTGCAAAGTGTCAGATAAAAGTCACTGCCCCCAAGGAAGGATGCTGAACCCAAAGGCCACAGCCGTCCCTATTCCCCAACAGTCTCAGAGGAGTTTTGAGGTGGCTGGTGTCGTCAGTCAGGTTCTTGTAGGTTGCAAGGAAGAGAAACATTCTCAGGTTTCATTAGGAGACCGGGAAGACCAGTCTTAGCCACCCAACCTCCTAGAGGCTGTAACAGCAGTAGCTCTAGTCAGCGGATGCATGCAGCTCTGTAACTCAGCGTCAACACTCTTGGATACCCCTCATCGGGGCATCCCAGGCCTGTATGCTGGGGCTCCACTATCCTGCTGACTCAGCACCTCTGGGTCTTGGCCTATTCCTCTGCTGTCCTCACTCTGTTCTCTGTCTCAATTTCTGCTGACTCAGAGTTCCTGCTAATTCATGGCTCATCCATAGCTTATGTTGACTTAAGGCTTCTTAGAACTTTCTTTCTCCATGTCTCGAGGCTTCTATCCCCAATATCGACTCTAATCTTTCCTCTACGTCTCATATTCAAATTCAGCAAAAGAACTGTTGGTGGGAATGCAAACTGGTGTGGCCACACTGGACAACAGTATGGAAATTCCTTAAAAAGTTAAAAAATAGAATTACCCTACGATCCAGCAATTGCCCTACTAGGTATTTACCCAAAGGATACAAAATTTCGGATTCAAAGGGATACATGCACCCCAATGTTTACATCAGCATTATCAACAAGAACCAAACTATGAAGAGAGTCCAAATGTCCATCAACTGATGAATGAATAAAGAAGATGAGGTATAGGGGCACCTGGGTGGCTCAGTTGGAGTCCAACTCTTGATTTTGGCTCAGGTCATGATCTCAGGGTCCTGAGAACGAGCCCCGCATCAGGCTCTGTACTCAGTGGGGAGTCTGCTTGAGGATTCTCTCTCTCCCTCTCTCTCTGCCTCTCCCCCTACTCTCTCTCTCTAAAATAAATCATTTTTTTTGAAAAAGGTGTGGTGTATATATATACAATGGAATATTACTTGGCCATCAAAAAGAATGAAATCTTGCCGTTTGCAATGACACGGATGGAACTAGAGTGTATTATGCTAAGTGAAATAAGTCAGTCAGAGAAAGACAAATACCATATGATTTCACTCATATGTGGAATTTAAGAAAGAAAACAGATGAACATACGGAAGGGGGAGAAGAGGAAAAGGAGAGGGGGGGAAACAAACCATAAGTGACTCTTAACAATAAAACAAACTGAGGGTTGATGGAGGGAGGTGGGTGGGGGATGGGCTAGATGGGCGATGGGTACTGAGGAGGGCACGTGTGATGAGCACTGAGTGTTGTAAGGAAGTGATGAATCACTGAAGTCTACTACAGAAACCAATATTGCACTAACAAAATGTTAACTAACAAAATGTAAATTAAAAAAAATAGAACAACAACAACAAAAAACAAATTCATCAAAAGAAAGGATCAGAACTGTTCAACTGGTCCCCAGTCTCCCCGTGGGTTGGATGTCTCACATGGGGCTGCCTCACAGTCCTCTGACCAGCCTAGATGTTGTCTACCCTTAAGGTGGGTGTCCACTCCTGTCCAATCAGCTGCATCCTGGGTCCTAAGGTGCAAAGTGGGGTAACTGAGAGTAAAGAACTCTCCGAGGGGGCTGTGGGTGTGGCCGGTCTGCAGATGTAACAGGCTCCTCCACAAGCCAGCTTGTATGCGACAGGACCAGGGTTTGAGCCCAAGTTCTCCGGTCCCAAGTCTTTCTCACCTGAGTACACAGGCTGTCCTGCCTTGCGAGGTCAGGAAAAAAAATAACAACTAACGTTGATTGAATCCTGTGAGCCAAGCATCATTCTATAACTTCATGCTGATTATCTCAATTAACCCCGACCGCAATCCCTCTTTAACTGCGCCCATTTCACAGAAAGGAAAACTCATTTAGAAAGATTAAGTAACAGGCTCAAAGTTGTACTCCTAGTGAATGGCAAAAAGTGATTTGAACCCAGGCCTGTTTGGATTTGTAAAGGAAGAGGGGCAGGAAGACCGAGAGACTTTTGCTGGTAGGAAGCTAAGAACTACCAAGATTTGCACCTTCCAATATGGAAGCCACTGACTGAATGTGGCTACTGAGCCCTTGTTATGTGGCCAGTCCAAAGTGGTGGGCCATAACTATAAAACACACACCAGATTTCAAAGATTTGTTACCCAAAAAAAAAAAATGTAAAATCTTTACATTGATTATGTCTTTTTAAATACTATTTTGGACATTCTGAGTTAAATATATTAGTAAAATTAACTTTACCTGTTTCTTTTTTCCCTTTTTATTTTTTGTTTTTTTAAGTTTCTTTTTTTTATTTAAGTAATCTCAAAACCCCACGTGGGGCTCAAACTCCTGGCCCTGAGATCAAGAGTCACACACTCCTCCACCTGAGTCAGCCAGGTACCCCTCTTTTTTCTCTTTTCAAACTGTTTTTGTTGATCTATAATTCACATACCATACAATTCACCCATTTAAAGTGGGTAACTTGGGGCACCTGACTGGCTTTAGAGGAACATCTGACTCTTGATCTTGGAGTCATGAGTTCGATCCCCACATTGGGGGTAGAGCTTACTTAAATAACTGAGGAGCGCCAGGGTGGCTCAGTCAGTTAAGCATCTGACTTAGTTAGATTCAGGTCATGATCCCGGGGTCCTGAGATTGAGCCCTTCATGGGGTTCCCTGCTCAGCGGGGAGTCTGCTTCTCCCTCTCCTTCTGTTCTTCCCCCCACTCCCGCTCTTGCTCTCTCTGTCTCTCAAATAATTTTTTTAAAAACTTTTAAAAAAGTGTGTGACTCACTCATTTTTAGTATATTCACAAAGGTGTACAACCATTACCACAATCAATTTTAGAACATTTTCATAACTTCAAAAAGAAACCAGGTACTCATTAGCAGTCCCTCCCCATTTCCTTTTTCCCTCAGCCCTTGGCCACAACTATTCTACTTCCTGTCCCTGTGGATTTGCCTGTTCTGGACATTTCATAGAAGTGAAATCATACAATACAGGGTCTTTTGTGTCTGGATCCTTTCACTCATCATGTTTTCACAGTTCATCCATGGTATAGCAGATGTCACTACTTCATTTCTTTTTATTGCCAAATAATATCCCCTTGTCTGGATAGATCACATTTTGTTTATCCGTTCATCATTTGGTAAACATGTGAGTCTTTTCCATATTTTGGCCATTTTGAGTAATGCTGCTAACAGTCATGCGCAAGACTTTGTGGAGACCCATGTTTTCGTCTCTCTTGGTCTTGCCACTTTTCTCAATACAGTGATCAGAAAATGTTTAAACTACACATATGGCTGACATTATATTTCTCTTGAAGGGCACAGACCCCGATCTTTCACCCTTGTTCTGACGAATGTTGAAATACACAGACACTGGAAATGTTCTACCACAGCAGAGCTGCCTTAAGTTAACTCGGACCTTAACCCGCCCCCATCAAAGCTAGGGGGTTCCCAGCTTGGCAAGGGGATAGCCAAGTACTGAGGCAGTTTCTGTCAGTCTGGGGACTGCCAAAGAGTCCCAATTCCAGGAACCCAACAATAACTCAGTCAGTTCTGCAAGCTCAACATGAGCAACAGAGGCACCTGAGGTGGTTGATAATGGGGAAACTTCTGTTACAGAATGCTGGTTATCTAACAAGTAAGAGAGATCCCAGGGTGATTTGCCTATGAAAACAGTCAGGCTCTGCTTCATGTGCACCAATTTCCCCATGAAGCACCAAGAGTGACTTTCTGGGTGGCCTGACTTTCTGGGTGGCCTAGATGCCTTGGTACCCAGTTAAAAATAACAATGGTTACAATAATTTGTTAACAGATACACAAACAGAAAGAGGTAAATTGTGACAGCAAAAAATAAAAAGGGCAGTTTTTGTATGCAATCAAAGTTTAAGTTGTTATTAGCTTAAAAGAGGCAGTTATAAGTATAAGATGGTTACAAGTATATCATAGAAACCTTATGGTAATCACAAAGAAAAAAACTATAGTAGATACAAAAAAGAAAAAGAAAGGAATCAAAGCATACCACTATACTAAAACCATCCATTCACAAAGGAAAGCAGCAAGAGAGGAAGAAAGGTACAATAGAACTACAAAAAAAAGGTACAATAGAACTACAAAAAAAAAAAAAGAGAGAGAGAGAGAGAAAGAAAAAGAAAACAAGATGGCAATAATAAGTCCTTACCTATCAATAATTACTTCAAATGTACATGGATTAGATTATCCAATCAAAAGCAAGAGAGTGACTAAATGGATTTTAAAAAATGGATTAAAAAAAAAAAAGACCCAATAGATGCTGTCTACTCACTCACTTCGGCCTTAAGGACACATATAAGCCGCAAGTGAAAAGATGGAAAAAGATAGTCCATGCAAATGGAAACTAAAAGAGAGCAGAGGTAGTTATACTTACATCAGACAAAACAGACTTTTAAGTAAAAAGAAGGCCATTGTATAATGATAAAGGGGTCATTCATCAAGAAGATATAATAAGGGGCGCCTGGGTGGCTCAGTCGTTAAGCATCTGCCTTTGACTCAGGTCATGATCCCAGGGTCCTGGGATCAAGCCCCTGCATCAGGTTCCCCGCTCAGCAGGAAGCCTGCTTCTCCCTCTCCCATTTCCCCTGCTTGTGTTCCCTCTCTTGCTGTGTCTCTCTCTGTCAAATAAATAAATAAAATCTTAAAAAAAAAAGAAGATATAATGACTGTAAATATATATGCATTCAACATCACAGAACCTAAATATATTAAGCAAATAGTAACATATCTGAAGGCAGAAATAGACAGCAATGCAACAATAGCAGGGGGTGTCAATCCTCCGTTTCAACCATGAATGGATCATCCAGATAGAAAATCAAAATGGAATACTGGACTTGAA
This sequence comes from Callorhinus ursinus, assembly GCF_003265705.2. Lineage (NCBI taxonomy): Eukaryota > Metazoa > Chordata > Mammalia > Carnivora > Otariidae > Callorhinus > Callorhinus ursinus. The sequence goes on along the minus strand of NW_027397075.1, from coordinate 1,635,611 downwards.
CTACACTTTAGACCAGATGGACCTAACAGACATCTACAGAATACTCCATCCAATAGCAATAGAACACACACTCTTCTCAAGTGCAGATGAAACATTCTCCTGGATAGGTCAAATATTAGGTTACAGATCAAGTCTTCACAAAATTTAAGAAGACTGAAGTCAAATCAAGTATCTCTTCCAACCATAAGAGTATGAAACTAGAAATCAGTAAAAGTGGGAAAGTTGGAAAATTGACAAATATGTGGAAATTAAACAATACTCCTAAACAACCAAAGGATCGAAGAAACTAAAAGGAAAATCAAGAAATATCTTGAAACAGGGATGCCTGGCTGGCTCAGTCAGTACAGCATATGACTCTTGATCTCCCGGTCATGAGTTTGAGCCCACACTGGGTATAGAGATTACTTAAATAAATAAGTAAACTTAAAAAAAAAAAAAAACCTTCTTGAAACAAACAAAAATGGAAATGCAACATACCAAAACTTACAGGATTCAACAAAAGCAGTTCCAATTAAATGGCTACATTAAGAAAAAAAGAACAATCTCAAATAACTTTACAACTCAAAGAACTAGAAAAAGAAGAGTAAGAAAAAGCGAGAGAGGACTCAAATAAAATCATAAATGAAAGAGAAGATATTACATTGCAGAAACAGAAAGGCTCAAAGAGACTACTGTGAACATTTATATGCCAACAAACTGGGTTAACTAGAAGAAACAGATAAATTCCTAGAAACATACAACCTATCACAACTGAACCATGAAGAAATAGAAAATCTGCAGATCTCTAAGTAGTAAGGAGACTGATCAGTAATCGCAAATCACTCAAGAGGGGAGCCTGGGTGACTCAATCAGTTAAGCATCTGCCTTCAGCTCAGGTCATGATCCCAGGGTTCTGGGATAGAGCCCCACATCAGGCTCCCCACTCAGTGGGGAGTCCGCTTCTCCATCTCCCTCTGCCCCTCCCCACCACTTGTGTTCTCTCTCTCTCAAATAAATAAATAAAATCTTTAAAAAAAAAAAAAAAACTCTCAACAAAGAAAAACCCAGGACCAGATGGCTTCAATAGCAAATTCTACCAAGAACTTAAAGAATTAAAACCCCAATTCTCCTCAAACTCTTCCAAACAAATTGAAGAGAAGGAAACACATCCAAACTTACATTTAAGGCCAGCATTATCTTGATACCGTAACCAGACAAAGACACTACAAGAAAAGAAAGTTACACTCCAGTATCCCTGGTGAGCATAGATTCAAAAAGCTTCAGTGAAATACAAGCAAACCAAATTCAACAGAACATTATAAGGATCATACAGCATGATCAAGTAGGATGTATCCCTAGTCTGTAAGGATGATTCAACATACACAGGCCAATCAATGAGACACACCACATTAAAGAATGAAGGATAAAAATCATATGATCATCTCAATAGATGCATTAAAATCATTCAACAACATTCAGCATTCTTTCATGATAAAAGCTCTCAACAGACTGGGTATAGAAGAAATATAAGTCAACATAATAATGGCCATACAGGACAAGTCTACAGCTAACATCATACTCAATGATGAAAAGCTAAAATTTTTCCTCTAAGATTAGGAATAAAGTAAGGATGCCCACTGTCACCACTTCCATTCAATATAGTACTGGAATTAGACAAGAGCAATTAGGCAAGAAAAAATAAAAGGCATCCAAATCAGAAGGAAAATTAAGTTGTCTCTGTCTACAGATAACATGATATTATATATAGAAAACCCTAAAGACCCCACCAAAAAACTGTTAGAATAAATCAATCCAGTAAAATTACAGGATACAAAGTCAATATATAAAAATCAATTGCATTCTATACACTATCAAAAAAACTAACTATATAAAAGAGAAATTCAGAAAGCAATCCCAGGGGCACCGGGTGGCTCAGTCGGTTTAGCTCTTGATTTCAGCTCAGGTCATGATCTCAAGGTCCTCAGATCAAGCCCTGCATGGAGCCCTGCATCAAGCTCCACCCTCAGCAGGGAATCTGCTTGGGGATTTCTCTCCCTCTCCCTCTGCCCCTCCCCCCACTTGCACACTCTCTCCCTCTCTAAAGTAAATAAATAAATAAATCTTTTAAAAAAAATCCTTCCCATTTACAATTGCATCAAAACAATAAAATATTGTTTTAGGAATATATGTATTTAATCAAGGAGGTAAAGAACCAGTACACTGCAAATTATAAGACACTGATGAAAGAAACTGAAGAAGACACAAATAAATGGAGAGGTATCTCATGCTCATGGATTGGAAGAATTAATATTCTCAAATGTCTATACTACCCAAAGCAATCTATAGGTTTGATGCAATCTCTATCAAAATTCCAAAGACATTTTTCACAGAAATAAAAGAAAGAATCCTAAAATTTGTATGGAACCACAAAAGATCCTGAATAGCCAAAGCAATCTTGAGAAAGAACAAAGCTGGAGGCATCACACTTCCCAATTTCAAACTCTTATTACAAAGCTAGAGTAATCAAAAATAGTATGGTACTGGCATTAAAACAAACACAAGACCAACGGAACGGAATAGAGAGTCCACATATACAGTCAACTTATTTTTGACAATGGTGCCAAGAACACACAATGGGGAAAGGTTTTGGGAAAACTGGAGAGCTACATGCAGAAGAATGAAATTGGACTCTTAACCACTCACGAAAATTAATGTGAAATGGATTAAAGACTTAAATGTACCTAAAACTGTAAAACTCCTCCACGAAAACATAGAAAAAAGCTCCTTGACATTAGTCTTGGCAGTGATTTTTTTTTGGATAGGACACCCCCAAAGGCACAGGCAACAAAAGCAAAAAGAAGTGGGACTACATCAAACTAAACAGCTTCTGTACAGCAAAGGAAACAATCAACAAAATGAAAAGGCAACCTAAAGAATGGGAGAAAATATTTGCCAACTATCTATCTGATAAGGGGTTAATATCTAATATAAGGAGTTCATAAACTCAATAGCAAAAAAAAAATCTGATTTAAAATGGGCAAAGGATCTACATAGACATTTTTCAAAGAAGACATATAGATGGCCAACAAGTACATGAAAATGTGCTCAACATCACTCATCCTCAGGGAAATGCAAGTCAAAACCACACTGAGATATCACCTCACACCGGTCAGAATGGCTGTTATCAAAAAGAGAAGAGAGAACAAATGTTGGTGAGGATGTAAAGAGAACCCTTGTCCACTATTAATGAGAATGTAAACTGGTACAGCCGTTACAGAAAACGGTAGGGAGGCTCCTCAAAAAATTAAAAGTAGAACCACCATATGATCCGGCAATCCCAATTCTGGGTATATAGCCAAAGGAAAGGAAATCATAATCTGGAAAAGATATCTATACTCCCAAGTTCGTTGCAGCATTATTCACAATGGCCAAAATATGGAAACAACCTAAGTGTCCACCGATGGGTGAATGGACAAAAGAAATGCGTTGTATACATATATATAATGGAATATTATTCAGCCATTAGAAAGAAGAAAATCTTGCCATTTGCAACAACAGGCGGGAGCCTGGAGAGCATTATGGTAAGTGAATAAGCCAAAGATAACTTCTGTATGGTATCGCTTATATGTGAAACCAAAAAAAAAGAAAAAATCAAACTCAGAAACACAGAGTAGAACAGTAATTGTCAGGGCCCCAGGAGTGTATATCAAATCATCATTCTGCATACATGATGGCCTAAGAGGAAGGAGAAGGAAGAAAGCTGGCTGAGTTGACCCCAAAAAGCCGACAATCTGATGGTAAAATGGGACTGAATGGAAAGAAAACTGAGCCTCTCTGTGGGCTTCCCAGACATGGCCCTTCAGCAAGTCTGGTTTAAACTCCATCTCAAGGGCCGCAGAGGAGTTTTTTGGTTTGTGTTGTTCTTCCTGATTAGCCTGGACTGAGCATACTGGACCATACACACTGCTCTCTTCTCTTCCTATTCTGTGTCCACTGACCCCAGGCCCCAGCTCTGCAAAAGATGTCGCTTGTGTGACCACATCCAAAGCTGATAAATGGAAGAACAGGTAGGGGGCACAAACTCTTACCCCCCAGCTGGTGAACAGAACTCAAGAATTCACCCCTGGCTTGCAAGGTCAAAGTCTCCCAAAAGCTGTTTTAGAAGCTCTTAATCCATGAATGAAAGCTTAACTTCCTGCACAGACTAGGACGGCAGGAACAGAAGACTTGAGAAGGATCAACTACTGAGAGAATCCAGACACCCTCCACCAAGGGAAATCCCACTTGTAAAAATAAGAGGATTATTTGGCTGTGAAATTTGCTTAGTAATTGAACGGGAAACTTATTTTGATTCCCAGGGAAAAAGGCAGACACTAAGTAATGCAAATTCCCATTCAGCCAGGAGCCAAATAAGCAGAAAATATGAATCACCAGATTCTTCCCCCCGCTCCCCACACCAGACCTACATTCTATTTCAGGGGAAAGAAACAAAGAAAATCGACATCTCTGACAACTGGATTTTGCTCTAACAAGCAGACTGCTAGAATGGATTGGGGAGGGGGCTGCCCACATTTCCCAGCCTCTACCGGAGAGGCCCCCAGAATCACGCTCAGGGGACCAGCCGTATCCTGTGTGTGTGTTCTCCTGTGAACCTCTCTGATCCTTTGAGGGCCAACAGGACAAACTGGCTCTTGATCAGGCACTTAAATATGTGGTGCGTGCCCCAGTGGGGGCGAAACACAGGGACTGAGGGACAGAGAGTAGGGTCAACCCTACTCCACTTCCACATCTGGAAAATGTGTATAATCACAGTACCTACCTCATAATGCCGATAGGAACGTTCGTTGAGTTATTGTACGAGCAGTGGCTGGACCAGAGTGTGCAGAGTACGAGTGTGACTATCATCATTGCCATCCCTTTCCACAGACAAAACAAGGGAAGCTCCAAGGGAAGAAGGCTACAGGCCTACTATCAAGCTGTCAAGCCCTGCCCTCCTCCACACTCCCACTCCCACAGCTGCTGTTACCTTCTACAAGCCTGTCCTTCGGATGCCTCAGGAGGTGGGGACACGGCACCTTCTCTCCGCTCTGGGAGCAATCGTGCTGGAAGCACAGCTGGCCGTGGACCCCCTCTCCCCGGGCACCTCCCCACCCACCCACACCCGCACCTCCTCAGCCGAAGTTGCGTGCTCCCAGGGGGCTCTCGGCAGCTTTCCCGTGCCACGCTGCACCCTTGGCTAAGAGGCTACAGACGTGCAACCCCATTCAAACCAGCCCGTGTTGGTACTTTAACGGCAAGACAGAACATTTCAGGCACTATGCCTCAGTGTTACCCCATGTGCATCCACTTATTCTGAACACAGTCCCATCCTCACAGCCCCAAAAGACGCCTTTATCTTTAGTGCAGAAAGGAAGCAAGAGAAAGAGAGTTGGTAATTCAAGATGATTTGGGTTCACTTTTCCTCGACGCCATTTCTCTTTTTCCCCTTCACAGAGAAGAAAAAAAGAAATGTTGGCTGTTAAAAAGAACTTACACAACATAATAGTATTCATTTATTTAAAAAATATATATTTTTTGAGGACCTTTGATGTGCCAGACGCTGTCCCAAGTTCGGGACTCCTGCTGACGGGAGCGATGTCTGCCCGGTTTAAAAGAGTCCTTATAATACTTAGAACATTTCTTGTTATATGAGGATTTGCTGCTCATGTAATTTGAATTAACATTAATAGTGACTCATCTCACCAGCCCACTGCCCTACTGGCTCCCAGGGGTCTACACTTTCCGCAAAGTGCTCTAGTATTTCTGGGAGGCCCCAAGTGGTGCCTCACCTATGGTCACAAAGGAGCCCTGCTCCATCAGGAAGCAACTGCTCCAGGAGGGGCTGCCTCGGGTGCCCTGAGGACCTTCTGGTATCAGGTCCCACAGCAATCTAGGAGAGCAGAAGAGGATGATTCTCTCTCCTCTTGTGTGTCTTACACTCTGTCAGAGGGATCCCTAATGGGACTTACAAACTTTAGAGAAACAGACTTTCAAAGTTTACATCCAAACCCTCTGTCCAGAAACAGATCTGGGAATGTCTCCAAAAAGGGCTGCACCAAAGGACAAGGCCAAACTCAGGAATGCCCCTTTTCTTAGATTAACGGGGCTGTCTGGTTCTTTCTTAGGCCTCTTCATGGTCCCGCCTCCCTGCCATTTGTCCGACATATCAAGACACATTTAAATCCCACTCGGAAGAGACCCCAAATATACCTGTAAAAAACTTCACTTCCAAGAACATCACCAGACCTCACCCCTCTTTGCGGCAGGGTGGGAGACATCCACATTTTCAGGCTGTGCAGCACTTTTTTTTTTATTGAGGTAAAATTCACATAACATAAAATTAACCATTTTAAAGTGTACAATTCAGTGGCATTTAGCACATTCACAATGTTGTTTTGTTTTGTTTTAAAGATTTTATTTATTTATTTGACAGAGAGAGAGAGAGAGAGTACAAGCAGGGGGAACAGCAGAGGGAGAGGGAGAAGCAGGCTCACCAAGCAGGGAGCCCGATACGGGACTCGATCCCAGGACTCCGGGATCATGACCCAAGCTGAAGGCAGATGCTTAACGACTGAGCCATCCAGGCGCCCCCTAGCACATTCACAATGTTGTAAAATCATCATTTCTATATTCCAAAACATATTCGTATCCCAAAGGGAAGCCCATACCCATTAAGCAGGCATCCCCATTCCTCCCTCTTCCCAACCCACCATAACCACGAGTCTGCTGTCTCTATAGATCTACCCATTCTGGATGGCTCATATAAATGGAATAATACAATGTGTGACCTTTTGAGTCTGGCTTCTTTCACTTGGCATGTTTTTGAGGTTCATCCACATTAGAGCATGCATCAGTGCTTCTTCCCTTTTTAGGGCTGAAGTGATACTCCACTGTATGGACAGACCACATTCGGATTATTCATTCAACATGTGACATACGTTTCAGTCAGTCCCACATGTTGGCTCTATTGTGAATAGTGCTATGAACATTTGTATACAAGTATTTGTTTGAATACGTTTTCAACTCTGTATAGATACAAAGAACGTACCTCAGACTATGTACCTCAGAGTAGATTGTTGGGTCATACAGTAATTCCATGTTTAACCACACTGTTTTCCACCGTGGCTGCACCATGTCACATTCCCAGCAGCAACGTCTGAGGGTTCCAATTCCCCCACATTCTCACCAATACTTGTTTTCTTTCCATTTTTTTATGATAGCCATCCTATTGTGAAGTGGTATTGCTGTGGTTTTGACTGACATTTCCCTCACAATTAATGATAGTGAGCATCTTTTCGTGTGCTTATTGGCCATTTGTACTACGTCTCCTTTGGAGAAATGTCTATTCAAATCCTCTGCCCATTTTTTAATTACCTTGCCTTTTTGTTGTTGAGTTATGACAGCCCATTATACATTCTGGATACGAGGCACTCATCAGATACATGATTTGCACTATCTTTCCCCATTCTGTAAGTTGTCTCTTCACTTTCTCGATAGTATCCTTTGATGTATGAAGGTTTTCAACTGTGATATAGTCAAGTGTATCTATTTTATTGTTGTTGCACTTTTGGTGTCATATCTAAGAATCCACTGTCAAATTCACAGTCATGAAAACATATCATATTTTCTTCCAAGAGTTTATTTAGTTTTAGCTGTTACATTTAGGTCTTTGATCCATTCTGAATATTAATTTTTGTATATGATGTGAGTTCAACTTTTTCTTTCTTTTTTTAAAGATTTTATTTATTTATTTGACAGAGACACAGTGAGAGAAGGAACACAAGCAGGGCGAGTGGGAGAGGGAGAAGCAGGCTTCCCGCGGAGCAGGGAGCCCGACATGGGGCTCGATCCCAGGACCCTGGGATCATGACCTGAGCCGAAGGCAGACGCTTTACGACTGAGCCACCCAGGCGCCCCAAGGTCCAACTTTCTTTTGCACGTGAATACCGACTTATCTTGGCACGTGTTGAGAAGACTATTCTTTCTCCATTAAATAATTTTAGTACCCTTATCAAAATTTGACCATAGATGTATGGTATTTGTGTGTTTCTAGACTCTCATTCTATTCTATTGATCTAGGTTTGTCTTTATTCCTTCTGGGACTCCCATTTATGCACGTTACATTCTTGATGGTGTACCACGGGTCTCAGGCTCTGACCACTTTCTTCATTCTTCTCTCCTTCTGCTCTGCAGACTGAATAATCTCAATTGACCTGTCTTTAAGTTCAGGGGTTCCTTCTCCTGCCTGCACAAATCTGCTGAGCCCCTCTAGTGAATACATTTTTCACTTCAGTTATTATACTCTTCAGCTCCAAAATTTCTATTTGGTGCCTTTTCTATATTCCTCTCTCTTTACTGATACTCTGTATATGCTGAGACATTGTTCTCCTGGTTTCCCTTAGCTCTTTGAGCATATTTAAGACCATTAGTTTAAAGTTTCTGTCTAGTAAGTCCAATAACCTGGGCTGCCTCATGGACAGTTTCTATATTTTTCTTTCTTTTTTCTCTGTGTAAGGCCATAATTTCCTGTTTCTTTGAACAGCTTATGATTTTTGTTGTTGTTGAATACGGGCTATTTTGAATACGTGGCAACTCTGAAAGTCAGATTTCCCTTCCTCTCAGGGTTTACTGCTGCCTATTATGGGTTACGGGTGCTTGCTTGCTTATAGACTTTCCTCAACTATTTGCGTGAGGTCTGTGCTCTTTGCCACTGAAGTCGGTGTTCCTTTAGCTTATCGGATAGCTGGTATCTTGATGGTTACCTTAAATGTCTGGAGCCAACAAAAGAAACTTTTTTTTTTTTTTAAGGAAAGAAAAATTACTCTCCTACATCTTTGCAAAATGGAACCGTGTCAGAGCTAAGTCCTTGAACACTTAGCCTGGCTGCTTAGAACTCTGCCATAGTTTCACTTTCTTCTCACACAGAGCCTGAAGGCCAGCAAGAGATCAAAGCTTAGAGTCTTCTCAGGCCTTTGCTGAGTTTGGTTCTCACTCTTTGTTTGCACGTGGCTCTTCTCAATTCCCGGGCATATGCGGAAGCTTTGAAAAGCCCTATTCCCACACATATCTCTGTCCCAACCTCTTCTTTCCCAGGTTTCTTGTCTATTACTTGTCCCAAGTGTTGTTCCCGGCTGCTGAAGCCAGTACCTGTGCCTTTAAATGTTTTCAGCAAAAGCCATCGCCCCTGGGAACACCCTGAGTGAAGATACAGGAAGTCTTTCCACCTGTCCTTGAGGGAGGCACCAGACAGGAGGACACCCACAGTCACATTCCTTGAGAGTAAGTTCTATATCGCTTCCTCCAGCACCAGCAACCAGCACGAGACATGTGGGTGCCCACCCTCATGGCATTTAAAACGCCATGGCACTCTCTCACCGGAAAGCTGCAGTTTCTCTCTTCACCAAGTTTTCCCTGTTTTAAGTTTTTCACTAGATTCCGGAGTTCTTCAAAAGCTGATTCTGACAGATTTGGCCAGTTCATTAGTTGTACTGGGAGAGGGACAGAGCCCTAGATTTTTCTATTCTACCATTTTTGGTTGCCCAGCACTTTTTGCGCACTCTGTGTTTGGAGGAAATCCTTATGCTGTGAGTCTGAAGATCCCCAAGGTGGAGGCCTCCGCAGTCTCCCTCCAGCCAGTAGTGCACTTAGATCCTCACAAGACTGGCCCTGCAACTCAGAATACATCAAAAAATAAATGTATTAAGGAGCACGGGGTGCTCTTGTCACTCAGGATCACATGCTCAGCACTGGCTCAGCATGATCTGTAATCCTAAACATACCATTTCATAACTAACACTGTTCAGGCCCCAAGGAATGTTCTCCTCACTTCTTGCCCTAAAATCTCTCAACAAAAGGCAACTGTATCTGAAGGTCTCAGGTTTATGGGTTGCAGCCTCTGCCAATGTTGTAGACAGACACGGTTTCGGAGTATAAGGAAGTGTTGAAAACACTTAAGAGAAATGACAAATTAACAACTTCTTTTCAAGTGGCATGCATGCAACGGATTCTAGATTAACAGCAAAGCTGAGCATCCATTTTTCAGCTTCTCCTCATGTTCTCAGCTTATTATAGCAGAGGAACATTCTACAATTTAAACAATTTATACCACTAATTTATATGGAGGAGACCCAGACACAAGACATATGAGGTGACACCAATTCTTTACATTAGCAACTAGATTGACAATGAATACTAGAAATGCAAAAAGTTATGTAATAAAAATATTACGTAAGATTAATAAAGTTTTCAAAATATATTTAAGATTTTCAACTTTAAACAATTTTGATTTAAAACTTTGATATCACTTATACTTTGTATTTTGCCCTGTAATTTTAATACTTTTGAATATTTTAGAAAACAACTTCACCGAGTTTTCTGAACATTAAAATTTTTACATTAACTTTCACTTACATTTTTCTATAAAAATATAATCAAAATTTTTTACATTCTGAAATTGTAAATCCTGAAAACTACCTTTTCTTTTTTGTCCTTTAGGTCGTTACTGCCAGCAGAACATAAATTACACAAAAACTTTTATGATAACAACATATTTATTGACTTTATGAAAATGAAGGCAAGAGAAATTTTAAGGAATAAATATATAATAGTTTATAATGCATGAACATCTTATTTCTCTTGCAAATACTGCTGTCCCATCAATTTACTCAAATACATGCAACTATTAAATTGTTTTCTTTGATATTCTGCCAACTTCATCACATAAAAAGATTTGTTTGGGGTTTTGTTGTTATGAAGCTGTCAAGGTAGGAGAATAGAACATTATTTTACTAAACAGCTTGTTAGCTTTAACTATAACTTTTAAATATACAGATCTATGGCACATAGGCCTATTTTTGTTTTGCCCTGGCACTGCCTGCCTGCAGTTGGGGGTGTGAACTTCTGATCCACAGACCACTGCTCCTCAGCCTGGGGTGACTGAGTCTGGCAGGGGGATGTGACCATGCCTGGAGACATTTTTGGTTGTCTCAAGTGGCATCTAGAGCGGAGAGGCCACGAATGTTACTAAACATCCTACAAGGCACAAGACAGGTTCCCCTCCACTCCTGCCCCAACAAAGAATTACCCAACCCAAAATGTCCATAGTACCAAGGTTATTCTAGTAAGGGTGACAGAGAAACCTCAAGCTTCTGGAAATGGCAGGGGCAAAGAACTCAGGAGCATGTCAGGGACATGGGATCACAGAGGAAGCGGTGGTGTCTAGACAAAGCTACAGCAGTCCTCCAAACAATGGGCCAGAGGTGGGACAAAAACGTCATGCCTAGCCGCAAAGCCTCCAACCAATTCTCTGGCCCTTCCAGAAATTCCGTGAGTTACCTTAAATCCTTTAATAAATTAAATTAGCTTGAGGGGTTTCTGTTTTGTTGCACTGACTGCTAAAGTGGGTAGGACCACTATCCCAGCCCTCATGTGAGAAATGACAAGATTGAACCCCACTAAGTCCCAGAGCACAGTAGTGAAAGAGTTGGAACTAGAGTTGTATTAGTTTACAAACGAATGCCTAGAATTTAGCTCAAACCAGTAACTTTTAGCTCAACCAAGTACTTCTTATTTTTTAAGATTTCTTGTTTTTTTTTAAGATTTTATTTATTTGAGAGAGAGAATGAGAGAGAGCACGAGAAGGAAGAGGGTCAGAGAGAGAAGCAGACTCCCCGCTGAGCAGGGGGCCCGATGCGGGACTCAATCCCGGGACTCCAGGATCATGACCTGAGCCGAAGGCAGTCGCTTAACCAAGTGAGCCATCCAGGCGCCCTTTTTAAGTAAAAGAGGAGAATGTTATTTCTTGCTCACAAAATACAACATGGGAAGAGGTAGAACAGCATCTCACGAAGAGCCCAGACTCCAACACATGAAGACCTGATCTAGCTTATCTGTGCTGCTCATAGACAATCCCACGTAACTTTTTCCACATGGCAGAAATTATGACAATCAAGAGCACTCAGTATTTTTACCTTACAATTTCCACCATTTTAGAGAGAAAAACTTCACATCTTCCAAGTTCAAAATATCCTAAGGCATCTTCAACCTGGTTTGAGGTAGGTGCCCCATTCAGGGACTATCTGTCAAACGGCTGGGGGCTGGGGATAGTTAAGACCCTGTGGACACGTGGAAGGTGGACAGAGGTGGTTAATGGGGAAAAAACCACATTCGGAACAACAAATGCTACATCATATCCAGCCAAAGAATCCCATTTGTTATTCTGGGTCCCATCCTATTCTTTTTTGTAATTCAGCAAACCCTTACTAAATCTCAGAGATTGCTTGTATCAGTACGTTAGTAACAAATCCAAGTCATCAGGGGACTTCTTGCTCTTCCTACGCTCACTGCTCCATCTCTGCATTGCCACTCTGAGGCCTGGAGTAATAGAGCAGCTACTCCTTGGTACAGAAAGAAAACAGGCACAGAAGTCTCCCACTAGCCACTTAGGCTCCAGCTTGTAAGACATCACTTGCTGTTCATTCACAGCAAATTCATTGGCCAAAATTGGTCACATTGCAAAGTACATGTGCCCAGCAAGGGGAGAACCAGAGTATTTCGCAAACAGCTCTAATTTACCACTCCAGCACTTTACAAGCATTGTATGTGATCTTCACAACCATCACAGTTATTATTACTATTATCCCCATATTAAAGATGAGGAAACAGACACACAGGCAAGGCAACTCACCAAGGTCACACAGCTAATGACTGAGGCCAGCATTTGATAAGTCCATTCTCATAAGCATTCATTTTTTTTTACTGCTTCCCTTGGCTTATCTTGTGTGGTCTTCAGCAATTTCATTGCTCATTAGATCATTCAAACATAAAAAGGGGGGACCTGGGTGCCATGACAATGACCTTGTAAAATGCTATATCCCACTCTATTCCTGATTCTTGGGTCCAGGAATTCTGTGGACTCAACATAGTATAGCACAGATGCTAGATAGGATTCCACTTTTAAAAGCATGTTCTCAAAAAAAAAAAAAAAAAAAAAAAAAAAAGGCATACGCTCCAAGGGCCATGAGGGAGAGAGGACTTTTTATAGAGACTACACGCTGGTCACACAGGGATGGTCGTGCACAGGTTCTCCTGTGTAGAGCTCAGTTTATATAGGTTAATAAGCTCCAATGAGGGCAGGGAGTAGATGTTTGTACACCCTTGTAGCCCAAATGCCTACACGTGGTAAACATCTTACACTCATTAAAGACCAGAAGGCAAGACAGAACTTAAGGACCAGGAAACAGTCTGCATTGAAACCGACTTTGGCACTTTGTAGTTATCTTGAACCAATGGTTTCACAACTCTTGTGCTTCACTTTATTCACTTGAAAAACTAGAGCCAGTTAATAGTAGCCATGATGTAGAATTGTCAAGATTAAATGAGGTGGTGTATGTAAGCTTAGTTCCACACCTGGCATACAGTAAAATTCAATAAGCACTAAAAACTATTAGTCTTACTAAGGCATTCGTATTTTTAGAAGAAAAGATTAACAGTACATGTTCTTTTGGAGGGAAGATTGATGGCAGAAGTGACTTTTTAAGCTGGCTTTTTAGGAACATCTCCAGGGAACAGGAAAAAGGGATGGCAGGGGGAGCCTTAAGCAAAGGCTCAGAAGTGGGGCACATAAGGGTTCAATTTAGAATTACGATTGGTGGGTGTTTGGAAGAATAGTGGATTAGACTGGAAAGCCAAGTGAGAATCAGATTTGGGATCTCCCAGAGCTTTGCTTTGTTTGGGGTCAGGAGTGGAAACTCCCTAGCCTTCAGTGAAAAAATCACCTCAGATGTTGACCAGACCAAGACCCCTCTCCCTTGCCCAGAGAACTCCGTGCTCTTCTATCTAGCAACATTACCAGAGTTAACCCACATTACCCAGAGGTTAAGGCAAAACCACCTCTAAATGAGAACACAGGATGCACTGATCATGGACGTCTGTGTGGTGGTTCTTCTGACCTATTTCTTTCAGTTTCTGATCAAAGGCTCTATGCTGTATGGAATCTCTCCAGAAAAATGCGTGGCTGTCACCAATTTTGCATGTTCTTTTCAGAAAGTTCGTCTCTGACATGTCAATAGATTTTAGGTTAAGAACCCAGGGTCTGGATAGGTGCTAAGGCCCCTTTTAACACTGCCTCAAAGTGCATCTGGTAGGTCCAAGCAGCTGTCACTCCTCACCACCCTAATTCCCCTAACCTCCGCCGGCCTGTGGCAGTGGCAGGCTGGAACACTGGGTTCACAGCATACCTGAGGCAAGTTTTCCTGCCAGGAGGAACCTAAACTGTCTCCAGACCCTCAAACCTTGGGAGTCTAACCTGGGCCAACCAGCCCACAGCTCATGTTTACTGGGTCTATTTACTGGGTCTCAGAAATATGGGCTAAAGCCATCTGCTTCCCCATAAACACAAGGGACCTGTGCTATTAAATCCATCAACTGGCCACCCAATTTTCCCTACCTCAGCACCTACTTTTTTCTACCCTTGACCACTTCAAAGGACATTGGATCCCCCACTAAATGGTGGGGACAAATGGGGCCATTTTCTTGTCCTATTTTAGTATCTGGTATCAGTGCCCAGGAAGATGAAGATTCATTCAATCAAGATGTACTTACTGAAGCATCCACTGTGACAAGCAGTAAGGTTAGGGGTGAGATACAATAGTAAACAAAACCTGACCTGTCTTCCAAGAGCTTACAATCTTGACATTAACAGAAACGATCAACAATCGGCTCTTTGAAGATTCTTCTGGACTCACTCCACCTATGTCTGACAAATTCAACTGTATATATGACTATCAAGTACTAATTAACTGTACTTTACATAATCTCATCTTTCCCCTAACAACTTTGAAGTAGGTTTTCCCTTATTCCCATTATGCAGATGAGGAAATCAAAGCTACTTAGCAGAAAAGCAAACTTTATTTCTGGTCTGTTAAACCCCTAAAGCCCATGTTTATTATGCATGGTCTTCCAAACATGAGAGGCCCTAAACCCAGATACACATGCCAACTGGCTTTCTTCTAACATTTTACCAAGTGAGGCCTACTAACCGGGGCCGTTGCTTAACACATCTCTAGGGCCAGTCTTGGCATTCCTTGCTAGTTCCCACATCTTACAGTAATCCCTTTCAGTTACTATTACTGAATGCTTGCCATGACCCAGCCCTGGGCTGTTTCAAGTGTGCTCTCACTTAGCATCCCCACGGAGTCATTTTTCTCTTTTTACCGAACACAAGGAGACCCACAGAAGTTGTCACTTGCCAGAGATCACTTTACAACCAGGGCAGTGATAAATTCAACATCTCTACCCAGACTGAGATACCAGAGTGTTGAAAACTGCCTGACCTACCAGAAAGTCGTCTTCTAGATGAGTTACCAAAACAATCTAAACAGTTTAAAGTATCCTTTTTTTTTTTTTAAGATTTTATTTGAGAGAGAGAGAGAATGAGAGCACGAGAGGGAAGAGGGTTAGAGGGAGAAGCAGACTCCCTGCTGAGCAGGGAGCCCGATGCAGGACTCGTTCCCAGGAGTCCAGGATCATGACCTGAGCCGAAGGCAGTCGTTTAACCAACTGAGCCACCCAGGCGCCCTAAAGTATCCTCTTCTGAAAAGGGAAAAAAAAAAAAAATCAAACCTATACATCCAACAGCTCTTAACACTTCACATCCTATTTGAGGTTAGACTTCTTGGAATCAGGGCTGCAATGTGGCCTTTTTTTTTTTTTTACTTTGCTTTTCATGACTAAATGCTGTGAGCTGCCCCCATTCATCCCACTCCCCTGCCTGACAAATATAGCATGGCCAGGTGCACAATGACCTATCTGGGCTCTCCTCCAAGCTTTCTTTCTCTTTGGCCAGACCTAGCCCTTCCAAGAATCAAGTCTAGCCTGTGCTGTCCAACATGAACACCAGCCACATGTGGCTACGTAAAGTGGCTAGCCACAATTAAAACATGCCTTAAGTGTAAATAAATGTACAGTATACATAATTTCAGAGACTTATTACAAGGAGTAAAATTCCATTATCAACATGTTAGAAGTGTATCGTTTTGAACACAAATGTTATTAAAAAACCAATCCAAACTGTTTAATAGTTTTACATCGCCACTAAAAGTGGTTCTTGTTCCATTACTGGACAGCACTGCTTACAAAGGGGCAGTGGAGCCCTGCTGTACTTCACAGAAGCCGCCCCACCTGCTGGTGGTGGTGGTCTTTACAAGCATTCCCCCAGGTGAAGTGGCCCAGCAAACTAATTCTTCTCTAGTCCAGGAATACATTTGTGACAGGTTTACAGAAAAACTAGTTTTTAAAACGAGGTTTCATTTTCCTAAATGACGTCTTACAAACACATACTGCTAAAATGTTGTTATTAACATGCCATCCAAATTTACTTTGAGATGCATCTTAGTGATTGTGGGCTGTCTGCTTCCTGCCTGCTTCCTTATGAGCACTTACAGTTAACTGTAGCCAGGTCATATCGTTAGCACAGTAAACAACTGTGCATGAAATGTGTATTGTCAAGCTAAAAACAGGAAAGGCACCACTCCTTCCAGGATTAATATAAGACTCCAGAAGAGAAAGCATCACTACCTGGACCCCAACCCAGATTCAGCCATCCAGGGCTAGATACAACCTCCTCTGGGGAGCCATGACATGGATGGTGGGGTTAGCACAAGTCAAGACTTCCTTGTTCACTTCAGGGAAACAGCACTCCCCAGTTAACACAAAGACTGTACACTGCTGCAGATGCTCCTGCTAACTCTGCTGTAAAGTTCAAAACGACCGAGTGAAGCACCAGAGTCCATTGAGGCATTTTATTTGCAAGTATGTATTACATCCCTAGAAAAAGAATCCCAGGATTTTCCCTCCTGTGTGTTTTCGTCTTGCTTCTTCATGGTCCATGATGCCAGCTGAGGTTGTCAGTACAATGAAACTATGGAGAGTTAAAAAAGAAAATGCTGGTGAGTTTTTCCTAAAAATAGTTCAACACAGAGCGGCTTTCTGGTACAGAAAAAGACCAACATTCCTAAGTGCTTAAGACGCTTTCCCATAACAAGACGCAGAAACTAATACTGCCTACTTGGCCAGCAGTGCAGACATAGCTCCTGGGACCCAAACACCCAAATCCAAAGACCTCAGCTACACAACACACTCACACAGCCTTGCCCTCAGCTAACACCAAGAAACAATGCTGTTAAGCTTAATTGAAAATGAAGACTGAACTCCTTTAATTTCAAAATGCCACTTTCTGTTCTCAGGTAAGGAGACAGAGTTTAAAGCAATAAAGTGCTGCTATAAACTTGACTGAATTGTTTCTGCCACTTACATGATCACAGACAAGCTACTGTAAAGAGACAGTCAGGTGGACAGTGGAAATCCCACTTGGCCTGGCTACCTCACGGGTTACTACGGGGATCGAGGTAAGACACATAAAGTGGTATGCCAACTCTGAGGCATTAACATCAGTATCATAATTGCAATCAGAAATGACTCACTCATAGCACTGTACCTGTAACACAGTAACCATGAAGTGGGAGTAAATTCAGCCACATCACCAAATATATGATTGGGGAGAGGGTGGGGGCTTAAGTTCTTAACCACAAACAGATAAGCACTTACTGTGTTGTGTCAGATACTGAAGTTCTTTACCAGAATTAAATCAGATGATAAAATAATTTAAGAGAATAATTACCATTTTTACAGATGAAGAAACCAAGGCCATGAGCTACCCAAGGCCTCACAGCTTTAAACTAGGAAAGCAAGGATTTGAACTCCATCTCTTACCAAGAATGAAGAAATTGAGTTTCTCCAGAAGCCTAGGGTTCAGGAGTGATTCCAGCCATAAAACCGGATCACAATGAACATACAGTATCAACTATATGCACTGAGCCAAAAGAGCAGACATTTAAGGGGACACAAATCTGCTGTCTCTCAGTTAGCCTGGACTCTCACAGGTCTCTCAGAACCTGAAGCCTAGCACATGAAATGTGGCAACACGTAACAATTAATCCTTGAGTCAAGATGGTTGGGGATGGAGACAAATACTACTATAATAATAACAAAAGCCAAACAAACAAAAAACTCAGCTCAAGTCAAACTGCACCACAGCAATCTTTAGCATTGCTATTTTCTTTTAAATGAGGAAAATTGACTCACCCAAACTGGCGGGAAGGGAGCAGGTTATTCTGCCATTTTTCTAGATCTTTCAGTTGCACATCGAATCTGGGGCTGATCACTCCACACTGTAAAAGCATAAAAGAAAACATTGTTCACATCTTACCAATAACAGAGAAACTTAGTACACAAACAGCATTCAGAAACCAGCCAAATCAACATTTCATGGGTAACTATTCTGTGCCATCTTGATATAAATGTCACTTGAGGGGTGCCTGGGTGGCTCAGCCGTTAAGCGTCTGCCTTCAGCTCAGGCCATGATCCCAGGGTCCTGGGATCAAGCCCTGCATCGGGCTCCCTGCTTGGCGGGAAGCCTGCTTCTCCCTCTCCCACTCCTCCTGCTTGTGTTCCTGCTCTCGCTGTCTCTGTGTCAAATAAATAAATAAAATCCTTAAAAAAAAAAGTCATTTGGAGTTAGGACTATTGCCTGCCTAGGGAGAGAAAAACTATTTAAAAAGTCAACACATGATGTGGTGAGCACTGCATGTTATACTGAACTGATGAATCACTGAACACTGTATCAAAAACCAATGATACACTATACTTGGCTAATTGAATTTGAATAAATTTTTTTTAAAAATATGCAAGAAGAAAAAAAGTCAACAGAAGGGGTGCCTGGGTGGCTCAGTCAGCAGGATAAGCATCTGCCTTCACCTCAGGTCCTGATCCAGGGTGCTGGGATCAAACCCCATGTCAGTAGGAGTCCGCTTTTCCCTCTGCCTGCTGAAACCCCTGCTTATGCTCTTTCTCTGTCAAATAAAATCTTTAAATTTAAAAATATAAATAAAGTCAACAGAAGAGGGAGAACCCAAGGCAATACAGGGGAAGGTCAGGTTCAAAGCGTACATCTCTACGGGCTAGGGAGCTGTCCCAGAACAAATGGCCAGATTTTAAAGAGGTTAAGAGACCAAGCCTTAAGACAAAATTATAGTCAAAATATTTTTACATAGTGAGGCTGAAATGAATGTGGAGGGTCTCAAGTCCTTCACCTATAAACTAAAAGTGCAAAATATTAGAATTTTTAAAAAACAAATTCCAGACACAAAACTAAAATCTAAGAACTGGTATTCCACATCAGCAAACTACCAGGATACATTTACAACCCCAGCCAAGATTTTCCAAACTAATCTGGCAGAATGGGTGGAAGGCAGGAAGAGCAGAGTTCTTAGTTATCCCACCTGTTTGCTACTGTGACAAAGCAACAACTATCTTCCAATGTGAGAACTCTACCCGAGCCTATTCTACTCAACTCTAATTCAGTTATATAAAAATCTTAAAACACAATAAACGTTCAAACATCTACTAGCAGGCTATTTGCTAGCTAGATCAATTGGGTTTACAAAGTAAAAGCTGAGGGAATCAAAAGACTCCTTCATTAGAGCTAAACATGACCCCATCCCTGCTCACATCCCTACTCTACAAATCACTCATACACTTGTAAGTATCAACGCAGAAAGGTTCCTATTTATACACCAGAAATGGATCATGTGAGAACACTTAGGATTAGTACCATTAAAGTGTAAACTCCAGAGAACTAAGACAGCAGTTAGACACTTGTGTGCCCACATCTACACAAGTTCCAAAATACCTAAGAGGAAACTAAAGGAGACTATGAGGTTAGAACTTACTCAATCTTTTAACACAGTTACACTTCCACAAGCGGATCTGAACCCAAACAACTGAAAATGGCCCAAATCCCCTAAGTCAGAGGTTCACTCAGGTTCTCCTTTTCATGACATGATCTTGATCTTAACAGCTACAGTGTCAACTGTCAAGGGCAATCCCACAATATGGACATAGGAATAGGGAAATACAGTCCCTTTTCCAAATAGACTCTTCTGAGGCCTCCACTCCACCACACCAGGGATTTTATTTATTCCAGCAGCAAAATTCCTCACTCAGCTAATAGAACTGAACCTCTCCCAAACCAGACAGATCTTAGGATGAGACCAAACCAGAATTCTCATATAATTTCTAACACTACCTTACTTTTCAGCCCCATTAAACTTCCACAGTATGGGGTATATCCATCTCTTGCATGAAGGTAACTGCGGAAACACTGTCCTACAAAGGAGGAAAACTCAACTTCAGAGAAACTGAAAACTGGAATTTGTTTTACCCAACCAAAGTCAAATAGCTAGGGGTGCCTAGGTGGCTCAGTCGGTTAAGCATCTGCCTTTGACTCAGGTCACTATCTCAGGGCCCTGCTCAGCGGAGAGCCTGCTTCTCCCTCTGCCTCTGCCTCTACCCGCCCTCCTTGTTCTCTCTCTTCTCTCAAATAAATAAGATCTGGAAAAAAAAAAAAAAAGGTCAGACAGCTAAGGAGCAGGGTCTGGATTTCAACTACCTCTTAGCCAGAATGTTTCAAATTACATTACCACAGAATAAGGATGCCATAAATGAGTTCCACTTGGGAAATTCTCGGCTCAAACTTATTTCTCATGTTTATTTCTCAAGTTTTATATATAGTGAATATTCAAGAGGAATTCGGTGCACAGTCCTTAACCAACTAAGATTTTTTGGGGTTTTTGTTGTTTTTTTAACATCAAGTCAATCTCATGGAGGACAGTTTTAAGATGCGCTATAAACTAAGTACTGGAACCAGCTCCTCCAATGGCTACCAACTTGTTGGGAGACTTTGAGCGTAACTCCTATCTCAGGATCCCAACTCCTAAAATTAGGAAAAAAAAAACACACCCTTTTCTACTTCAAGAACACGCTGTAAGGGTCAAAGTGAGAAACAATAGTGAATCCAAATTCTACTTTGGCGTTGGAGTCTAAGGGCTAACAATAACAAAATACAGTCTCAAAATTAACTTGAAAACTCTTCTAACCCCTCGTAAAAACTTCACACCCAGTAGTTTTGATCTAACATTAGGTATCCACCCACACATGAAGCAAGTTCACTATATAGGGAAGCAACTTTGTACAACAAATTGTTGGACCAGGGAATAACCTTACCAATCAATCTGGCCCCTGCCACTAACCACGACTCATTTCTGGGCCTGTTTTCCCCTCATCTGTGTTGGACCACAGGATGTCAGGCTCCTTGTAAATCTGAAAGCTAGAAACCTGAACACAAAAAGCAGGGTAGCAATTCAGGGACCCTAACTTGTTACAGACACCTATCCCCAAAATACATGCAGGAAATTAAGCCACAAAGTCAGAAGATCAAATAGATCCCCTAGGTTATGCTGACAAGTCAAACTGAAAGGGAGTACAAAATTCAGACACCCATACAGCCCATACCAGCAAAAATATAAATATTAATATTGTTAGAGAACCACATTCAGTTCAAAAAACACAACATAAATCAGCAAAAGAGAGAAGGAACAAAGTTATTTACATCTAGGATTAAAGCCCCCCCTTGGACGGCATTAAGTTCAAGCCAGTGGGCAGGCAGCAGACCATCCAATATTCAAACACCAGTACCATCAGGTGCTCCTTTCACCCCCACCCTCCAGCATCTCCCTTCAGATGGCCCATACCCCACAAACATTAGGTCAACTAACAATTCTAGATCAAATACAATCCTGGAGAAAAAAAATCAATCAAAATGTGATACAAAAATTAATGATTTTAATCAACTCCCCTTTTTCACCTAGATAGAGCAAGCACACCACAAATTTGGTCTTACAAGGGAAATTACAACATGTTTAACACCATGTTTGATAATTCTTAAGAATCTTCGTTGTGGAAAATAGTCAATTCTTACCTTGTTTAACCTGCCCGTGAGGTTCACAACAATCTTCCCCGCTCTGTGATCATCAATGATTTCAAATTCGCCAATGTAACCTACAGAAAATAACTGGCTGTATTAAAGGGCAGATATGAGTTTGAGAGACCTAAATATTTATGCTCTAGTACTCCCACGGTTGGCCTACTGGGTTCTTTCACATCATCTTAGTGACTGTTTCTCTAATCAGCTTTGGCAAAGACAGTTGCTCTGAATCAAAACTTTTAGAGCCTAATATTTTAAACTTAGGGGCCAACACCCCAAAACAACCCACTCTACAATTCTAACAGGGGGATTATTTTCCCCTTGCCCATCCCAAAGGCTAATTTGTGCCCCAAGACATGTAACAATTCTCCTTTCCATCCCAAAGCCCTTAGAAGAGCTCGGGACCTGTTCAGTGGCATGCTGGATGGCATGCTGCAGCTGCGGTACTACACAAAGAAAGGCCAGGTTAGCTCCCGAACTACTAGCAGAGCAAGAGTCACAAACTTCCTCCTTTCAACAGTCCTAACTTTCTCAAAATAGCTTCTGTCCAAGCTATCCTGTCCACAGCCCTACTCAACTATCTTAGCTCCCCAGTATGACTGCCACCTTGCTCCCCCATCTTCCCAGTCCTCTCCTGCACCCTTCATTTCTACACAACTGATTCCTTTAATATTCTCACATGAAAACGTAAGACACAACAACACACTTACCATGCTTCATCATCACAGTGAGAAACCGGACGATGACTTTGGAGCACGGCCTAATAAGAACCTGGCGTTTGCCTCTCTTCTCAGCATTGTTAATGCTCTTGAGAGCATCTGCCAGGACATTCATGCGCACCATTATGGCTGTTCAGAGGAGAAAAACAGAGGTTTTACCAGCATTCTCAAATTCAAAAGGCACCCTATCATTCCAGTAGGAACACCTCCTTTTCTTTCTGCCTCTACCATTAAGTTGTCCTATCTCCAAGCAGAAAGGTTCCCCAGCGCAATGTCAGCTACCAAAACAATATCGCCTACAGTCGGTCCGTTATTCAGAACGGGGCCCTGAGCATCACCGGTATGTCTTCCAAACTTTTCAAATCCGGCAGCACCTGTACTATTAACACTGTCCTTTAAATCAACTCACTCAACGTCAGTCTTGTCCTAACATCCAAAAGATAACACTTTCACTAACACTCATAACTAATAGAACGTCCGTTCTTGCGCCAGCCACCACAGTGTCCTGACAACAACCGTACCACAGTGGCAAGCACGAACTTTTTACGTGCACCAGACTCGACTCCATCCTAATGGGCACGAACTGCAAGACATTCTAGTAACGCTGGGAAAGCTAAGGATGGAGGCCAAAGCATGCTTCAAGCCCCGACTCTAAGGATCCAACCTGCCTCAAGCCCGATCAAGTCTCAAGGAAAATCCTGGAGCCCAGAAGACCCAGGTTAGTGCCCTGCAAACTGCCATCCCAGGCAGAATGCAGTCTTCCCTGCTCAGTGGCCTCAGCCTCCTAAGCTTACAGCGCGGCGGCAGTAATGGGAAGCTGCACAGCCCACGTCGGCCACCGTCCCCGATGCTTCCCGCCGCCCGGAGCCAAGGCGCTGCCCCAACTGAGGGGAGGTCCTGGAGCCGCCGACCACGCTGGGGCTACCGCCTCTCCGAACGGTCGACAGCTGCGGTTCCCGCCAGTGCTGCGGCCTGAGCTTCATAGGCCGGCCTCCCCAAAATGCAGAGCGTGAGGCGGACAGCATGACTCTCCCCTACGCCTGCCCAAGCCCCCGCAAGGGCAGCATCCTCAGCCCAGGAGGGCCGTGGCATCATCACACAGCACCGAAGTCGAGGCTCAGACTGCAGGATGGCCCGGATAGCCAACGGATGATGTTGAGCGGCTCAGACAGAGATACTCACCCGCACGGAAAGATGGCGGAAAAAGGACGGGAGCAGTGAGCGCACGGAGTTATGGGAAGCGGGTGGCCTATCGCGAGACTTTCAAAGGCGAGCCAAAAAAATACAGCGCCTGGTGGAAGGCGGATGAAGGGGCGGAGCCTCTTAAGGGGTGAGACGTAGAGAGTCGATAGAATCGACCGCTCCAGGGGAGACCAAGAGAAAAGATAGAGGTAACTTCCTTCTGGCATTTAATCTGTAAAAATGAAAAACTGAAAAGGGCCTAGATATTTGCTAATTTCTGTTGTAATAAGAGTTCACCATTTAGAATAAATTTTTATATTTGGGTATTTATAATTGCGGGTCTCAAAGGACCCGAACAAATCGATAACTGCCCCTGAAGGGGGCCTTAGGAACTGGAAAGACTTGCTTTTCTCCTTACACAACTTTGTTTTTTCAAATCTACGTATAGATTATTTTTTAAAAGAAGTCAAAAATATTTTTTAAGTCGGCGCTACCTTTATGACTCTCCCTTTTTTTTTTAAGATTATTTATCTATTTATTTGAGAGAGAGAGAGCGTGCACAGGAGCGGGGGTGAGGGGCAGAGGGAGAAGCAGGTTCCCCACCAACCAAGGAGCCGGATCAGCGGCCTCGATCCCAGGACTCTAGGATCATGACCTGAGTGGAAGGCAGACGCCCAACCGACTGAGACACCCAGGTGCCCAGACTCACCCTAACTCTTATAACTTGTTTACGGGGGCTCCAAAATGATTCTTTCTCCTTCTGGGATACACAGTTTGGAAGAAGCCGCAAACGTTTCAAAATAAACACTCAGGGGCACCTGGCTGGCTCAGTGGTTAAGCGTCTGCCTTCGACTGGGGTCATGATCCCAGGGTCTTGGGACCAGGCCCCACGTCAGGCTCCCTGCTGGGCGCGAAGTCCGCTTCTCCCTCTCCCACTCCCTCTGCTTGTGTTCCCTCTCTCCCTGTGTCTCTCTCTGTCAAATAAATAAAATCTTAAATAAATAAATAAATAAATAAATAAATAACTCAGGGTTGATTAAGAACTAACTTTGTTAAGTCTCTTACTTTCTCTGGGGGTTGATAATACTACTTCCCTCTTAAAAGTTATTGGGGGGCATCTGGGTGGCTCGGTTGAGGGGGGACTTTTGATCTCAGCTCAGGTCATGATCTCAGGGTGGTGAGTTCAAGGCCTGCCTTGGGCTCCTCGCTGGGCCTGGAGCCCACTTAAAAGAAAATGATTGTGAGGATCAGATGAGATAATGGGGCAAAGGGCTTGCCAGATGTCTGACATGTAGTAAATACTCAATGTATTTTGACAATGGAAACAACAGGGAGTTTTAGCTGTTGCTTGAATCCAGGGTCTGATACCCTGGAAGGGAGTAAATTCTGGCTCAGCCCTCTCTGCAGCTGAGTGACCTGAGGCTAGTTACCTAACATCTGAAATATTTGCAATAGCCTACTTACCTTGCTGTTTCACCCTTGACTTCCCTCTACCACCCGTTTTTCCCACATGGTAGCCAGAATAACCTTTTTAAAGCCTAAGTCAGATCATACAGTCTCCAAGGGCTTGCATCACCCTCAGCAAAATCCAGATTTCCTTATGAAAGCTTACAAGGTCCTCCGTGATGTGCACACCTGCCTCCAAGCACCAGCACACCAAGACCATTCCCCACCATTCTCCCCTAGCTTGCTTTTCTTTGAACACCCCAAGTATACTCCACCTCAGGGCCTTTGCATTTGCTTTCCCCTCTAACTTGAACATTTCTTCAATTTGCCAGGAAGCTTGTTTCCCAGCTTTCCTCAGCTCTTTATTCAGTCACACACACTCACTCATAGAGCCTTCTCCCCGTTCCCCATAAGTCCATTGCCCTGCTTAAGTTTTCTCCATAGCACTTTCCACCTGAAATATTGGAAGTGTATTTACCTGTCTCCATTAAGTTCCAAGCAAGGACATATTTGGTCAGTATTGTTCATGGTTGTATTCACAGCTTCTAGAAAAATTAATCTGGTATACAATAGGCCCTTCATACATATTTGATGAATAAATGAATGGGCAAATCAGTTTCCCCATCTGTAAAATGGGAATGATGCTCACAATCACTTGAAGTTGCTGTGAGGATAGGTGAAATAATCCATATAAAAGAGATTAACACATTGGGCGCCTGGGTGGCTCAGTTGGTTAAGCGACTGCCTTCGGCTCAGGTCATGATCCTGGAGTCCCGGGATCGAGTCCCGCATCGGGCTCCCTGCTCGGCAGGGAGTCTGCCTCTCCCTCTGACCCTCCTCCCTCTCATGCTCTCTATCTCTCATTGTCTCTGTCTCAAATAAATAAATAAAATCTTTAAAAAAAAAAAAAGAGATTAACACATTATAATAATGTCATATGGTGACAGATGGTAACTACACTTACAGTGGTGAACACTGTAATATACAGAATTGTCGATTCACTATGTTGTACACCTCTAATATAACATTGTTCATCAACTATACTTCAGTAAGAAAAAAATAAACACAAAGTCTGGCAGAGTGAGGGCTAAATCAACATTAGTTATTGGTATAGTCTCTCACCCCACCACACCCCTACCACTTCTCAAATCCTAAATGAACCCTGATGGGTGCCTGCCTGGCTCAGCTGGTAGAGCATGTGACTTGATCTGGGGGGTTGTGAGTTCAAGCCCCACGCTCACTGTAGAGATAACCTAAATGAACCTTGAGGAAAGCAAAACTCTGTACATCTCCAGGATATAGAATTCTCTTATAATTTACATTACAAAAGGACCATTTGCTTTTTCATTTTTTATTTTTTAAGATTTTTTTATTATTTATTTGACAGAGAGACAGCGAGAGAGGGAACACAAGCAGGGGGAGTGGCAGAGGGAGAAGCAGGCTTCCCACTGAGCAGGGAGCCGATGAGGGGCTTGATCCCAGGACCCTGGGATCATGACCTGAGCTGAAGGCAGTCGCTTAACCAACTGAGCCACCCAGGCGCCCCTTCATTTATTTTTTAGAGAGGGGATGGAGGGAGAGAATTCTTTTTTATCAGTTTTTTATTTAAATTCAGTTAATTAACAGAGTATATTACTAGTTTCAGAGGTAGGGTACAATGATTCATCAGTTGCATGTAACACCCAGTGCTCATTACATCACGTGCCCTCCTTAATGTCCATCAGCCAGTTACCCCAAGGAGAGAGAGTTTTGTTTTTTTTTTTTTAAAGATGGCTGTTAGGTGATGGATTTTTTATTTTTTTTAAAGATTTTATTTATTTGACAGAGAGAGAGAGAGAGTGAGAGAGGGAACACAAGCAGGAGGAGTGGGAGAGGGAGAAGCAGGCTCTCCGCTGAGCAGGAAGCCCGATGCGGGCCTCGATCCCAGCGCCGGGAGAGAGAGAATCTTAAGCAGGCTCCATGCCCAGCCTGGAGCCTGACTTGGGGCTGGATCTTGCAACCATGAGGTCATGACTTGAGCCGAAATCAGGAGTTGGATGCTTTAACACACTGAGCCACCCAGGTGCCCTGTTTCTTTTTTCCTATTTTTTTCTTTAAGATCTTATTTATTTGACAGAGAGAGAGACAGAGATAGCAAGCAAGAGAGAGAGAGAGCACAAGCAGGGGGAGCAGCAGAGGGAGAGGGAGAAGCAGGCTCGCCGCTAAGGAAGGAGCTCGACGCAGGACTCAATCCCAGACCCCTGGGATCATGACCTGAGCCGAAGGCAGATCCTTCACTGACTGAGCCACCCACCCAGGTGCCCCTCCCATTTGCTTTTTTAATGAAAATTATTTTGATTAACTGATTATCTGTACACTTAATGTTTTGTTTACTAAAAATGTGGAGTTCACCTTAACTGAGGGCATTAGCAACAGTGGGGAGTTAAGAAACCCACTTTCCTTCAATAGCCTTCCTGTACATAAATAGAAAAATAGCACCATCCACTATCTCTTTATACACTTCATTCATTCATTCAACATCTGAGTGTCTTCCATGTGCCCCGTGTTGTACCAGACCCTGCGGGGACAAAGATGTTTCTGACCTTTCTTTTTTTTTAAAGATTTTATTTATTTATTTGACAGAGAGAGAGAGAGAGAGAGACAGCGAGAGAGGGAACACAAGCAGGGGGAGTGGGAGAGGGAGAAGCAGGCTTCCCGCCAAGCAGGGAGCCCGATGTGGGGCTCGATCCCATGACCCTGGGACCATGACCTGAGCTGAAGGCAGAAGCTTTAACAACTGAGCCACCCAGGCGCCCCAATGTTTCTGACCTTAAGAGGTTCAGATCCCAACAGGGAAAACAGACCTCTAAGAATACAATACCAGACAGTTTGCTATATGGGATGCCGATATGAAATGCTGTGGGGATGCAGAGTTGGCCTGGAAAGTTGCTAAAGATTTCACAGAAGTGCCATTTGATCTGTGTCCTGAATTGTGCTAAGGCTACCAAACTGCTGCTATGTGCTTCCTTTCTATGAACTCATAGAATCCTCAAAACAAATGTATAATGCCCCTCTATGAGATCTGTACTTTTACCCTCATTTCACAAATGAGGTAACTAAATTCAATTTGAAACTGACAATTTGCTCTCAATTCAAAAAGTCAGGGGCACTGGGTGGCTCAGTCAGATTAAATGTCTGCCTTTGGCTCAGGTCATGAACCCACGTTCCTGGGATCAAGCCCCATGTCCGGCTCTCTGCTCCGTGAGGAGCTTGCTTCTGTCTCTCCTTCTGCCTGCTGCTCCGCCTGCTTGTGTTCTGTCAAATGTGTAAATAAAATCCTAAAAAAAAAAAAAAGGCAGGGGCTCAGTTGTTTGGGCATCCAACTCTTGATTTCAGCTTGGGTCACGGTCTCAAAGTCTTGAGGTCAAGCCACACGTTGGGCTCTGTGCTCAGCAGGGAGTCTGCTGGAGGGAGTTTCTCTCTCCCTCTCTTCCTGCCCCTCCCCCCACTCTCACTTTTGCTCACTCTCTCAAATGAATAATCTTAAAAAGAAAAGTCAAAGCAAAAAAGTGGTTTCTTGTCTAAGCTACTAGGTAAATTACTTAATGGGGTTTGAATCTAGGACTACCTGATCCCAAAATAGGAAGGGTGTGTGAGGCAGTAGACGGCTCCAAGAACTAGGAGGGAATGGAATCCTATAAAGACAAATAGAAATCTCAGAATAGCTAGGCTGAAATTGGAAAACAGGGTGAAGGAAT
Source organism: Callorhinus ursinus (assembly GCF_003265705.2). NCBI lineage: Eukaryota > Metazoa > Chordata > Mammalia > Carnivora > Otariidae > Callorhinus > Callorhinus ursinus. The sequence continues at coordinate 1,606,629 of NW_027397075.1, read as the reverse complement.
GGCAGAACAGAGGGCCAGTTGTAAATCGCCTCACAAGTTTGTGATTTATGCTGCAGGCAAACTGGAACCTGCTTGCTCAGAGATCTTCAAATAGGACTGTGATCTGACTTGTTAAAATGTTAACATGTGGAAGATAAACTGCTGGTAAAAACCAACTGGTAAAAACTCAAAAATCCCTTCACTTTTTTTTTTTTCTGTAGACAGGGCACTAAGAGTGTTGTTTTTTTTTTAAAGTAGGTTCTATGCGTAATGTAGGGCTTGAACTCACAACCTTGAGGTCAAGAGTCACATGCTCTACCAATTGAGCCAGCCAAGCGCCCCCATTCACTCTTCACACAACTAACTGCAAATGACCTCCTCTCAGTATCCTGTAAACTCTTGGATGATGGGACCTCCACTGGAGGTGGTGCCAAGGCAAATGTCAAAAAGGGACTTTTGCTGTGGCCACAGCTGGCCTGGGAAGCCAGCCAAATGAGACTAGCCTGAGAATGAATCACAGATGCATGGTAGAAGACCAGCACTTCAAATATCAGGTGACCATGGAGAGATCTACAGTGACCGGGTTAAAATTTCCCTTTTCTGGATATCACCAAAACCCCAGGAGATTCTAAGAAGCCAAACTTTTGGTGGGAGGGGCAAGGGTCAGAGGGCTTGTCATTTGAATCTGTTCCCAAGACCCACGAAGTATAAATAATGAGGCCCATTGATAAAAACATCATTTTTTTAAGTAAACTCTATGCCCATTGTGGGGCTCCAACTCACAACCCAGAGATCAAGAGTCACATGCTCTACCGACTGCATGAGCAGGGTGCCCCCCAATTTAAAATTTTTCATAATTAAGAGTTCAAAGTGCAGACAGAAGTCAAACACCAATAAGCAAGCACTGAACTCTGAGCTGGGCCCTGAAGCAGAGATAATGACAGGACGTCTCGCGGGCCTCCATCGTTCCCTGCCTGTTCGTCCAGTGTGGTCCTCTCACGCTCATCTTTGGCCATCACTTACTGTCTCCTTTTCCATCTAGCATGGTGCCTGAATGTTTGCTGGAGGAATGAATTTATACCTTTTCTTTCATTCTGTTCTTAAAGAGAACCGTGTAGGCACATAATGATCACCTAGGTTTGTTCATTAACCGGATGCACAAATCCAATCATGTAAACAATGTAAACACCTTAACAGCTAAGGTATAAAAAAGAAAGGAAGACACACAAGGAGGGATTCCAGCTTTTTTATTTTCCCCCTTTTACACAAAACAAAGTAGAAGAAATAATACAAGATTAAAACTGCAAAGTAGTTAATTGGTAGAACACATATACACAAAAAAATCCAGATAGCAAGATAGGCTTATCTACAATGAGGAAACACATGTAAAAATTAAGGTAGTTTGTAGTTTTCATAGGAAACATTAAAAAAAAAAAAAATCAAACATATGCTACAATGGGTGCCACTGTTTACAGTAATATTGAAGGGGAGAAAACACTTATTAGGGACAGATATACCACAAGGTCCAGCATCAGTGCAGTAAATTCACAAAACTATATTACAGCTAGTTAATCAGAGTTTAAGAACTGTTCCCAAATGTCACATTTTCGGCCCTCAGAGGTTCATGCCTACAGATTTCAGCTATTCTAAATTTCTAGCTACTGAAAGGGAGAATGATTCTAAGACACTTTCCAAGCAGTTACAAAATCTCTGTAGACCAGAGGCCACCTATCGTCGCCAAAAGTCTGCTCTCCCCAGCAGCCCCTGCACTCTTCAGAGAGAGAGATCTAGGAAAAAAGTCAGATGCCAGCATAAACACCACCTCCTGTGCCAAATCTCTGGGGGCCAAAGCAGCCAGCAATTACCTTCAAATAAGAATCTTGAGGCTTACCTCCAAAGGCTTAGTCTGGTCTCGAAAAATTAGTAGGCTAAAATTATTTTCTACTGAAATGACTCTTGACTAAGTATAGGAAGACTTCTGTCCTTTATTGGCTGGTGTTGGAGTGAAGGTCATAGACCTGAGTCTTAACCTATTATGTACTTTAGTTTCAGTCGGCTGAAAACCTGAAATTAAAAATATGCTAAAAATCCTAAACACAAACTTCTGGAAGCCTGCTGTTAAAAAGCCTCTAAGGATCTACTAACTTGAAGTCTAAGAGCAACGAGAGACGAGCTCAAAGCCTGTCATATTCCCCATTTGGGAGGAAAGATCAATGTTTCTTACAAATTACTAAGTTTTTCAAAGGCAGAAACCGGCACATACTAGGGCATGGAATTGGTTTCATTTTATTCCAGAGGATTCTTCTCCCATTGTATAGAAACAGCATGAGGAATGAATCTTAATTGGTCTCTTCATTGGAAGTGGTCAACTTGGTCTCTGTATTCATGAAGCCAGGCAGTTTAAGCAGACTGTGGAAGCAGACAGTAGAACCAGCTTCCTGTAGCCACAGACCACTAACTTGTATCTAGCTAAAGCAAAGATCAACTGGAACAATTAATTATCCAAAGTCACAGTTAACTGTACTAAAAGGTGAAGTTCACCACTATATTATTTTAAAGGAAGTTGCCTAAAAGTAAGAATGCAATTAACCTGGGTGGAGAAAAATCAAAACAAGTCGTACTCACAAATGAGTTGTCCATATAAGGCCAACTGATGAGAATGCATCCAGCTACACTTCACATGAAGACACTATGCATAAAGCCTTACTCGGCAAGTCTGAATTTCTACGCACTAAAGGCAAAAGAGGGAGAGCAAAGAGCTACTTCTGTAACATTTTAGTATCCAGACAGCATAACAGAAACTGTTCCCAAGGACAATGTATATGCCATTCATTACACTGAATAAAGCAGATGCATTATTCATTTTTCTTTTCTTTTTGTTTGAGAAGCTTATTTATCTCCCTTTTGGCCATTCCAATGTACTTCAAAATGATTCCATGCTGGTTTAATCCAGGAAGCAACAGTAAGAAAGTCACTTAAAAATAAACAAAATGAAGGAGACAGCAATTAATTTCCTCTAGATTATTACATTTTATAGAAGTAGTTTCCCAGACTATTAGGCACTCTAATGGGAGGAACCAATAAAAAATCCATTACTTTCATTGTATTTATCCCCAGAAACTTCTGCTATCACACCCCTCAACCTCAAATAACACACACTGCTTACTTTTACCTCTCGCATGTCACTTTCTACCTTGGTTATTATGTTTCAATTTACTGTATGACCACAAACTCCCAGAAAACAAGGACATGGGTTTTAGTCATCTCTCTTTATTCCCAATCCTCCATCTGTGCCTTAATCTTGATAAACACACACATATTTGTTGACTAAGTTCCAAACAGACTTCAGTGGCCAGAATATGCCTATAGTTCTTCCTCAAAGACTTACCTATCAGGTAGGTGAGCAGCAGGTTGTGGACTTGCTGTCCCACCCAAGCAACCGCAGCAAGAGAAACGATCATGGTCATGAAGTACTGAATAATGAAAACAACAAAAATTTATCAGCTCCTAGAAGAAGACTAGGAAGCTTAACTGTAGGATGTTGTTTCAAAGGTTGGAAAATAAAATAATCCAGTCTTTATCCACTTTTCTTTAAAGAGACTTGGTATTTATATATTATATAAAATCCATAGAAAACTCCACTAGATCTACTTCATGGAATTTACACACATTCCCTCCTAGAATTACTATAATTCTCTGTATAAATTAATTTACAATAAATTATACTTTTACAATTAATAATTCACATTGTGACCTTATGTGAAGCTAAGAGATAAGAGAACAAATGCTTTTTAAGTATTTGTCTTTTTATTTCAATAAGTAAAAACAAAAATTTTGCTCCACTAGAGTACAAAATTAAATGGAAATGGAATTTAACTTCCAGTAATTCAGTCTAATTCATACAAACATTTATGAATGTACTCAAGAGGAGTTAAACCAATGGATAATGATAAATATCAAACTACTGAATATAAATATCAAACTATTAAAAAGGCTATCATTAGACTACAATGAAGTAAAAATAGACCCAATCTTAAAATTTTGCTTTACTGAAATAAGTCAAAACTAAAAAAGTACCATTTTAGGCTTTTCTTCCTTTAGTGTAAAGAGGCGTTTCCACCAGCCCACAGCTCTGCGTCGAGTTTTTACCAGATTGCTACAAATTTCATGGAATCTTTGCTGTTGCTCAGTGGTCCTACAAAAAAAATTTTCCCCTTCACTATAAGCAAGTCTTTATAGTAAACAGAAATACATCATCCTCTTAAATTTAAAAAGCTATCCCCTAAATAAAATTTAAATAAAAAACAATTCACGTTATCTTATAATCATGAAAAAGTTTCTGTACCATTAAGAAAACTCAGGAATAAGTTTTTACGTAAAGACATGTGTATGTACAAAGCAATGGTAATCTGTGCTTCTAAAACCACGTTTGGTTAATTATAGTAACAAAAGACTCAAGGCTACTATGGGCCATGCAGAAATCAGTATAAATTAATTTCTCTCCTCCTACATTGTTTTTCAAATCCAAAAGAATTCTGGGTTGTAGCCCATCAGTGTCTCACTATTTTGAGGAAGACGATGAGTTTCTACCCTGCAGCTCTGTCTGCGCACTCTTCACTAAGATAATAACTACTCCATTCCAAGCATAATACCCTCAACTGGGCTTCATACACTTGATGCGAAGGCAGCAACGAACAGCTCAAATCCAAATTCTTTATAAATTTAGTTCCAGTGAGGGAAAATACAAACAAAACAGCAGTAAAAATATAAAAAGATAATCCAAGAAAGCCTTTTTTAATGTTTTTTGGATTCTGATTAAAAAAAAAAGTTCACCCTTATACTGTCTTTGCTATACAGATATATTGGCATAGAACCTACACTGGGGGGGGGGGGTAGATTCCTTTCGCTCCTCTAGTTCCAGTCCCTGTAAAACTGCAGTGATAGATACAGCAGAAGGGTTCCTGATAAGCCCTGGAACTTCTTGTAAACAACTAGATGTTAAACGCCACCCATGGTCAAGGCTGAATTGTGGCTATGCAACAGTGTTCTTCCTTCCTCATTAAGATCAAAAAATTTTAAAAAACATCAAAAAATAAAACTGCTCTGGACTGAGCCACATACTGATTACCATGAAACTACCAGTGTTTATTTCTGAAAACTTTTCTCCAGGAGTTATGAATTAGCAGATTAGAATGTCATCTGACTAATAAGGTCAAGGTCAGAAGTAGATTTCCTTTATTAAGTTGCTACATTACATGATTACAAACTTGCCCAAAAAACAGCAGCCTAACTCATTACTACATGTGAAAAACAATTCAAAGGGCATTTCCTAACACTAACCCTTTCTGCTAGAGGGGAAACATTTTTAAATAAAATGCTTAATTATCCCATAACTTAAGCAAATTTCCTAAAATGTCCAAATTTGTTCTTAAAGATCCATAAGGCATGTATTTAAAATTATTTATTTTACAGAATTATTTTATAATTTGCTATTATCAGGGAACAAAAAAAAACTAAAGGCACATGTAGACTACTGATCAAATTAAACAACCAAGGGAGAAAAGCAACTGGGACCAAAAAAAAAAAATCTACTCCAGCATCTAGTTTTGTTGATTATTTGGATCAAAAGTAAGAAATGCAACATTCCAGAGGGAAGTTAAAATACTTTAATGCATCTGTTCTGAAGCACCTGCTATGCATTTAGCTAACTACCACTACACTGTGTCAACATCAACCTTAAACACAAGATGCATCTTAAGAGTCAAAATATTTCACAGCACTCAGAACAGTGCCTAACAAAAAAGTAGACATTCAATAAATAGCTGCTCAATAAATGGACAAAAATTTACGTTACTGTTTTTATATTCATTCAAAAATAGCCTGCAAACCATAGTATCTTAAATAAAAAAGAAAATAAATGTAAAATATAAACATACTATTTCTATGAAAAGCTCAGTACGAGTTCTGCAATACTTGATAAAACATTACCTCAAAAAACCTCACTTCAATAAAAGGTCTAAAAAGGAAAAAAAGGTGAAATAAATGCTAAGATCCCTGGGTGGCTCAGTGGGTTAAGCCTGCCTTCGGCTCAGGTCATGATCCCAGGATCCGGCTCAGCTGGGAGTCTGCTTCTCCCTCTACACCCCGCGCCCCCCAGGCTCCTGCTCGCGCTTGCAAAACTAAAATCTTAAAAATAAATAAATAAATGCTAAACTATAAAAAGAACTATGGAGATATAAGTACTGGAAATTCATGATTTATAACTGAATCGGCTAAGAAACTCTTCATACAAAAGCAACAATCCTAACCCCTAGGTATCCAATAGTTGGGACAATTCTATGTGCTTAATTACAGCACACTAATCACAGCCGCCAGGTTCAGTAACTTCACAGAAATTAGCAAAATCATTATACCACCTACCATTTATTGGAGCCAAAAATTCTAGGAGCTAGAATGGGAACAAGGTAGTCAGCCAAGCACAAAAACATAACAAAACAGGAAACACCGGACAGAACAGATGGATCTAGATAGTAGATAGTCCTGTTTTAGAAAAAAAAAAAATGAAGGTTAGAAAAACATAGTCATTACTATTACTAGCTGAAGCTGTTTATTCACTTAAGTCTTTTGGGTCTCAAAGATGTTTTATCTGCCTTTTTCATTCTCAGTTTCTCACAAGTGGTTTTCCAGGAAGCTTCAGAATGTGATGACATCATAGTTGCAATGGTTAATGTAAATATCAAGAGACAAAAGCTCCTTGGGGTCCTCAATACTTTTTAGGAGTGTAAAGGGTCCTAAGGCCAAAAAGTGTGAGAGCCACTGATTTATTCAACTGCTTTAAGTTACCAAGTTTACTAAGTACTACAAATTCTGAAAACTAGGAGAATTGCTCCAAGAAAAGGCATTCTTTACAGATTACACATTACAAAAGACTTAAGGCACTTTCAAAAATGGAGGCTGTGTATTACCTGAGCCCTTTTTAATAACAAGCACAATCCACAGTAATTTAATAGCTCACTTACAGAAACACCAAAGAAACCACACCCATGATGGCAGGTGGAAACCAGGCTCTTTCCCATCTGAGGACTTTATCAGCCATCAGCATCACTTCTCCCCATCCCTGCAGCTGCTCTTCCAGACTTGCAGTCTCTGCAGCCTACATAAGACCAACATGTAAAGCAATCATTTTACTACTCCCAACATTTCTTCCTAGAGAGTTAAATTTTTTTAAGACACCAAGAGTGTAAAACAGCTCTCAACCAAGTCACTATCTTAAATTAGTTCCTAAAAAATTCTGCAAATTTGGTACCAAAGACAGAAATCAAATGCGTGGGGCCGGGGGGCGGGGAGGAGGCCAACCTATCATTTACCACTCACCGTCCAAGTCCAAGCAGTGGGCTACTCTTCATACATCATGTAACAATCCTTATAGAGCCCCTCATAGTGTATGGGATAATGAGACCCATTTAACAAAGAAAGTGACCTCAGAATGGGTAACTAGCTTTCTCAAAGTCATGCATTACTAAATGGCAGCACCCAAAATATAAAATTAGATCGCCTTACGTTTGCTCATTTTTCAGGTGGTGAGAATTGATCTGTTGTTTTGTCATTTCATTGATTTATACCCCTACTTCTAAATCCATTAGGAAAGCCTCTCCCTGAACAGCATTCAATTTTTAAAATAGCTTTGTGTAATGGAATCATTTAGATGCTGGCATCAGTTGCACAATTAAGTAAAACTACTTTCACCAAATTACATGAGGCATCTTAAGCTCAATATATCTCAATACAATGAGTGCTTCTTACACTTACCAGGACATTTGGTTAGACTTCAAATTTCTCTGCAAATCTGACAATCTGCTGAAAGTAGACTTCTGGAATGAGTCAATGTGGCAAAAAGCCCCTAAACTGATTTTGGTACAGGAAAAAGAACTGACAGAAACCCATGTGCCCTTATAAATGTTATCACTGAGAAATATACAGAAGAGAGAGGACAGTGCAGCCCAATCTTAATAAAGTTGCTATCTATCTGTGCCACACTCATCACTTAGGTGACTCCAACATTTCTGACTTTATATATCATGCTTGATATAGTTAAATATGAGATTACTATGTGCCAGAAACTCTTTATGTATTTTATATGCTTATACTTTAATTAATCCTCCCAATATGCTAAAAGGGTGGTATTGTTACAAACCTCATTTTACAGATGAAGTAACAGATACAAGAGAGGTTAAAAGATCTGAACCCAGGAAATCCAAAGCCAAAGGCTTTGTTTTCCTTAAAGTTACACTGCTCTGCTGGAAAGAGCAGCCGAACTCCAGGCCAGGATCTGTCTTTTCAATAAACTGTGTGAATTTGGGCAATTCCTTGTGCTTCAAGCAATCCTCTTTAACTGGAACCTGGCTGGGGCTAACTATGCTAACTAAAGAGAAGTGTGTTTGTGTGTGTTTAAACGAACAGGTCATGCATTTCTAGAAACCAATGCAAAATGAAAATCTCTCGCACAATCAAAACTTCCCTGCAAAGTCACTTAATTCATTAGCACCTGGGCTCTTGGAATGTCAAACTTCAAAGATTAAATTCTTTGGGTCCTCTATTCATTGTGGCAACGGACAAAAGGCAAGGCTCTCTCTCGTTTTTGCCTAGATCGAGCCGTGAAACTCGTAGTGAGGTTAAATTTGTCCGCCTGTGATACGTCACTGCAGTTTCTTCAGACCCCTGCTTATTCTAAAGTCATCCCGTGACACACACACACCCCTCCTTTACAAACTCCAGACAAACGCAAGGTCCTCCCACTGTCCTTCCTGCTGGACCCTGGTCCCAGTTCCCTGCGTTGAGCTCACAGCCTCCCCTGCGGTTTAAGCTGTGCCAGCTCTAACAAATTTCGGCAGCGGCCCTTTGACCCTCCACCCCTGTCCAAGTGTGGGGGAAAAAGAACGAAAGGTCAGCCTGGTTGAAATCAAAGAGGGGGAGACTCGGGTATGACTGGGGGCCCGGGGCTCAAAAGCGCTCGACAGGCCCCTCGCGGCCCTCTGCCCCAGGCTTCACCCCAGGCTTATCGCAGGCGCCCCCCTTCTCCCACTTCCTCTTCATTCCCCATTCGCGGTGCCAGATCACGCGCCCTCCTCACCCCGTCTTGTACCTTCCCCAGGGGATGTTAGGGGTCGACACGTCTAGTGACCGCCACACTGCACCTACCCAAGAGGCCCAAGGGGCGGACGTCGTCGCCTGCGCCTGGGAACCGGGAGGGAAGGGCCGGGCCCACCACGGGTGATAGGAACGAGGCCGCAAGCGCCGCCAGGAGAAGCCCACCCAAGTCCGGAGGCCCTGCTTGGTTCCCTCACGACTCACCAGCAGGTTTGTGCTGCGATTATCTCCCTCCGCCATCGTCCCTGAGGCGCTGCCTTAGCGGGCGCACACCGCCCCCCAAACAAGGTTTCCACAGAGACCCACACAGCAACCCTAACGCTAGGGCACGCCCCGCAGGCCGCTTATATAGGCCAGCCACCTTTCCCGACAGTCTCCGCGAAGCCCGCTCCTCATTGGGTGGATTGAACTCAAGTTTCGGGGGAGCCCGACCAACCGCTGTCCAGCGCATGGCTTGAAATTGAGGTCAAAGGAGACGGAGGCCGCTCAGGGCGAGGGGGCGGGGACAAGGAACAACCAACCAGTGCCCAGGAGCAGTGTGACGCCCCGCCCAGGTCTTTCGGAAGCGGTTGAACGGCCGCTGCCTTTCCTCCCCCCCACCCCCCCACCGCGCCTTGGTCTGTCCGCGGTAGAATCAGGGGTGGCGGCCATGGTAGCTCTCGGACCCTCTTCTGCTGGAGTTCAAAGCAGCTAAAGAGATTTGCGGGAATTGAGTCCTTGAAGAAACAGGACACGCATTATCAGGCGGAGGGCAGAGATGGGCGTGTGACGCTGACCTCGCTGTGATCAGAGGCCCGGTGCCCATCGCTCTCGCTGCGCCCCCCCCTGCGGCCGCTCTCGCCGCCCTGGCCCGGCCCCTGGGCAACTGTTTAGTCCAGTCTTGAGACGCGGACACTTGTGCCCACCCCATGAGGTTTTGAGGACGAGTGGAAAGAGCTGTTTCTGTAAATTGTCGGCAGTTTATCCCATCTAACCATTAAGAGTAAGGCCTTAGCTAGATGGAGAAAGGAGGAGGGAATCTGGGCATAGTTCTCCAACTTGGGGAAAAAAGCACCGATTTACAAAGGTGGCTTATTCATGTGGGTCTTCAGGGAAAACCTTTGTGGGACGGGGCGTTTCGGTTACTTATGAAACGACGAGCTCCTTCTCCATGAAGGGTCTGGTTTTTGACAGAACCTTGCTTACACTGGAGGTCTTGATAAGGAAATCTGTAAACCCTCTGCTAAGCAGTGGGATTCATCAGTAATTTAGGAACTAGAGTAACTACTAGGTAATACTAAGATGAATTACTTCCACGTCTTTTCTCTGCAAGATTTCAAAATGCATTAAGTGCTTTTTCAGTCATGCCAAATGTTGACCTGGTCAGAGATGTTTCAGGAAACCTTACCATAGCTTTTACCTTTCAGCCTTTTATCATTTTTATAATCACCTATATTATGCCACAAATTTATTTTAAAAGAATTCCTTAAATAACTACCCAGATTCTTAAGAAAACACATGCTGCCCCTAAGAAAGCCAGTGGGGACAGGAGCAGTATGAGTTTCATGGAAGGGTGTGAAATTTACTGTGGATCTTGGGGGTGGGAGGAGTGTCTGTGCCTTTGCAAAGGAAGGGGACTCTTCAATAAAGGGCCACTTTGGGGGGAAAATACGGTTTTGTAGGTAAGATGCAACAGTTGATACAGAGATCCCATTTGGGGAGATTTTAAAGCTATGAAGTTTGAGGAGCAGGCCCTGGCCTCCCTCTTCAAAAGAAAATTAAAAGGTCCCAATCCGCAGCCACATAGTGAATATACTAAGCACTGAGTGCAAAATCTTGGTAGAGACACAGAAGTATCTCCTTCCAAGGAAGCCACAGAATTTTTATGCTTTAAAAATGACATTTCTACTTTGGGAAATCAGTCTCTGCTACAAAATGCTTCTGGTTCACCCAAGTTCCCTACCTACAGCTTAAGACTTCAACACCAGCTTATGAAATTGAGGTAGGTGAAAAAAACTGAAGCAACTCAAGCAGCACAGGCTCCCCTCTCCCCAGTATTTTTGTTACTCAAAGAATTTGCTCCCACACCTATTTGCAACTTCACAGTCCAGGAGCACTGGTACAAGTTCTTTCTGTAAACTTGCAATTGGTTTAATTATTTAAAAACACCTACCCTTAGTGTTTTTTTTTTTTTAAAGATTTTATTCATCCACTCGAGAGACAGAGAGAATCAGAGAGCGAGCACATGAGAGGGGGGAGGGTCACAGGGAGCAGCAGACTCCCAGAGCGGGGAGCCCGAAGCGGGACTCGATCCAGGGACTCCAGGATCATGACCTGAGCCTTAGTGCTTTCTTTTGAGCTTTGTTTTTGTACTATAAAAAGAGGATATGATCTTTTGAAAGGTGCCCCATGACAACACAGTTAACATAAATCTTCTTATAATGATTTAGCAACAAAATGCAATCTGATTTCCAGATATTTAAAATAAGCCAGACATTTTAATTGTATTTTCCTTCAGAGCTTTCACACCCCAGGGGAATACACATATCAATAATGTCCTGTGGTTTTGTTTCTCAATACTGACAAAGTTAAGCTTAACAAATTACACAATACTAGAACTTACCCATAGAATTAAAATTTTCACTGCTGCTCAAAAATACTATAGTACTTCGAGGATTAAAAAAAAAAAAAATTACAGGGGCGCCTGGGTGGCTCAGTCGACTGTAAAGCGTCTGCCTTTGGCTCAGGTCTTGATCCCAGGGTTATGGGATCAGGCGGCATCGGGCTCCCTGCTCCGCGGGAAGCCTTCTTCTCCCTCTCCCACTCTCCCTGCTTGTGTTCTCTCTCGTGCGCACGCTCTCTGTCAAACTAAAATCTTAAGGAAAAAAAATTGAGTGGTGCCTGGCTGGCTTAAGTCAGTAGAGCATGTGACTCTTGATCTCAGGGTTGTGGTTTAAGTCCCACATTGGGTGTGGAGATAAAAAAATTCTTAAAAAAAAAAAATACATTGAGAACTGAGCTTTAAAAACATTTTTGGAGGTATTAATACTTTAAAAAAAACCAAACCTCTACCCATATTCCAAAAGTAAGTTTTCTGGAACCTACTTCAACCAATAAATCCAGAGCTTAAATGCTACATCTTTTAAGACTTTATTTTCTGAAAAACGTTTTTCATACAATCTTTGCTGTGTTAATGCAAATATGCAGAAAGTAGGCATGTATTTTTGTTTTCCAAAAGATGCATTACAAACATTTTTCAGGAAGCTGGTGTGATTTATTCAACTTTTAATCTTAAATACAATCACAAAATTATATCCATCAGGAGGCATTACAACCTTTTGTACAGAGAAGCCACTTTATTTATACAATGTTACTAGGACAAGGAAGATTCAGTTCAACTCAACTTGCTCTGATGGTAAGGGTAAATTAACAAGTGAAGTATGCTGCTGCCACTGACATTACAGGTGGAAATATAAGAGAAATTTAAACCAGAAAAATAACTGACACAAGAACTTGAAACAGGAGCTGAAACTTGGACTGCCAGGAAAAGAAAAAAATCAGCCTGTTTTGAAAGAAAAACATTCTACAAGCCTGCATTTCAGAACAACATGCAATTCCTTGAGTTTACCATCTTCAAAAATCAAACTCCTTGTATGACAGTTTTACAGTAGCACAACAAACAGCTTTTCCCTAGTAAGCCCAAATTCCCATAGAAAAGCAAGGGACTCCAAGGGGTTCCTATTGTACAACTAACCCTTGAACCCGGAGAGCTTCTCAGTCAGAGTCCATTTGCCCTTTTGTAAATAAGGGATGGTGACACTGTTACCCAGGCTTTTAAAAAGCAGGAAAAGTGCAACAAACCCTTAGGGGTTCAGAATACAGTGGATTTCCCCTTCTGCAACGTTTGGAAAAATTTGTAACACTAAGCTAGTTTTCCCCATCGGAGGAATGTTCCTAATACAACCCATGTATTGAAAATAAAATGTACCTTCTTTAAGTGACCCTTACATCACTATAGTCTACCTCCTTGATTTAAAGGCGGGGCAGGGCAGTCCTAGCTCTAACTTACTGACATTTTACAAGCCCAAGATAGAGAAAGGAAGGTCACTGGTTTTCACATTCATCTAATTTCGTCTAAAACAAAGGTACGTGTGCTAACAGTAAAGCATTCACTGATTTTTGATGTATATGAATAGGACTAACAGGCTAATTGTAGGTGCTTCCTTTAATATGAAAAGAATTAGGAGAAAAGAAGAACCAGCTCCTTTGATTTTAGTACTGCCAAAACAAGTATGCCCCCAGAGTAATTACAAATATGTGGAGGAAAATAGGCCAGGAAGACTTTTCAATTTAAAGTACTGCCTATAATACCCCAGATTTAAAAGGACCTAAGATTGCACATCAACTCTAATATTTGGCTGTACTTGCATTGCCCTGCTCGGCATATTTTAATGGCTCTTTCCTTAAATTTCACACATCAGAACAACTACAATTAAAAACAATGCCGATAACACCAAACATAGACAATATTAAGAAAACTACATACTAAGCTTAGGTAATAGTGGCAAGTGTTAAGGGCAGAACTGATGGAAGTTTTTCTTTGTATTACAAACCCTCACCCTGAACCTGGGGTTTGGGCTCTAAAAAACAATTTAGGGAAGCAATCAAGAGCTTGATTATCAGTTCACACACAGAAATCTCACATAGCTCAAAAACAACTCACCACAAGTGCCAGACACAATGTTAATAATCTAGCAAACTATGTTAAGTCATGACCAGAAAGAATGAGATCCTGCAAGACACAAAAGAAAAACTAAAAGAGAAATACACACAGCTCCATAAACCAAATAAGCCTCCACAGCTTTGTAGAGATAACCAACTAAAATTCAATTTTAGAAAATCAAAGACAACAAAACACAAGATAAACTTCCATTTCCAAGGGTACTCTGAATTGAAGAGGTTGTAGGTTATTCTATACCCCCTGAATCTAAGAGAGAAAGGAAAAGAGAGGAGCAGATCCCTGGTTTTCCACAGGTATTCTGTATCATCAAAAATGACTTCATAACAAAAGCACTCTGAACTTTATTTTACAAGATAATCCCCCAAATACAGCCCTGTCTTCTCAATCTGCTCTATCACCAGGACCTTTCATCAGTGATTAAATCTGCAGAATTTGCTTGTTAACAGTTCAAAATACCAAGGCTACTCGGCAGAATGACTTCCCAGAGGAAGCCAAACTGCACGGACTGGGGTCTTACTGTCCAGAGTGCAGTCATAAGTCCTCAGTTATTCACATCTGCCCCACAACCAAACATGTATATGCCACACTGTTCTCTAAGGGACCATTCTGAAATAAAAGTGATGGATAATTTACCAGAGGCACAGGTTTCTGATATAAAGCTGTTTTGTTTTTGCTTGGGTAAGGTGCCAGGTACCTCTGAAGCCTGAAATTCACAGGCAATAAAATGAATTCTTCTTTACCAAAGAAAAAGCAATTTCTGAATACTACCTGTAGGGACAAACTAGTGAATTTGTTTTATCATTGTGATAAAAGTTTTTTCCTCACGACAATAAAGAATGTTGATGAAAAGACTTTTGAGAGAGCAGAGGTAATCAAGTGATGAATGCAGGAACTCCCACACAGCCTCTATGAAATAAAGCAACGTGCTTAACACAGTGTGGCATTATTGTTCCAGATAGGTTGTTTTGATTGTGAAAATAAGGTTCAAATGAATGAAGAAAATAAAATTTGACATACTAGGTTCCTTAACTTGCTATCAGACACAAGGGTATTTGAAAATACCACCTTTCTTGCAATGCTTGCCTAAGCATTAGAAAAGCACTGAGATGCATTCTCTCATGGGTATGTGAAGATAGATTAATGTGGCAATCAGAATACAGAAAAGGCCAGAGCTATGTAGAATTTTTCCTTAATACCCTTCAAGTTTGTCTGTGAAGACTGGCAACAAGAAATGATCACAGTCCTAACCTCTCAAATGCAGGAAAAATGTACTCAAACAATCAAGATTTTGTGTTCTACTTTGTGTTGATACGTGATTTTACGAATCCTATTCTAGTCTCGATTTTTATTTTGGATCAACAATTCAGTTTACAATACTGAAGTGCAATACTAAATTTAAAGAAACCTTGATTATGAATTCACAGCAAACTATTAAAATTGTGCAAAAAGTAAAGTACTTCACAGACTAATAACATAAGAAAAGATGGTGGTGGTTCTCATCTTTGCTGATGTTTCACGTACATGTCCTAAAATGCCAGGTAAACTAAAGCAATTATAATTTACGAAGTGGAAATTAAAAGTATCAAATGAGAAAACTGAATTAAAAAACATCTCACTCTACCTCCACCAGAACATCACTTTATTGTTAATCTGTCATCAACTATGTAAAACTCTAATAGCTATTCTATCCTGGTTTTTAAAAAGGTAAAAGATTACATTGGATTAGCTACTTTCTATGAAAGAAACTACAGCAATCGCAGAAGAGGGAAAATTTGAATGACCTCCCAAAAATGCACACTATAAGCAAAGGGGAGTGTACATTAAATCAAATGTCTGTTAGATTCATTACTTTTGAATGCACAGTGACAATTCTGGAAACTGTACATGATAGAATCACAGAAATGACTTAAATAACCAGAATTATATTTTGTATGTGATCATCAGACCTTTAAATAATCCTTGAATTTTCCATGTTATCAGTCGTTTTGGAGAAATTTCTGTTTATCACTCCAAATATAAATTGTTAACAACATCGAGATGGAAGCATATGAAATACAAGGATTGAAATAAAAGTAAATTAGAAAGATGGCTAATCTATTAGATCAGGTAAAGGGGGGGAGTGGATAGATGGTGTGGGATTAGGGAGGAGGACAACGGGTAGTTTTTTTTTCCCTTCATTTCAGAAGTAAGTTCTTCCAATGTAGTGTATCTGTTACATAGCTCTCCATTTCCAGTCCATTTCTGAAATTCTTATCGCATAGTCTTTTTGTACCTACTGGTCAACCCAACCAGTACTGTTGCCAAGCAACAAGTGTTACACGAGAATCTGAATGCATCAAAACTTCCTTGGCTGTGATTTCTTCGCGGCCCCAGTTTTCTCTGTTTCTGAGCGGGGTTTGTTTTTTCCTGGATTGTACACACAGGGTCAGGTGGAATGGAGTTCCAAATCACTCTGTGCTCCGCGGCATCCCGATTTCTTTCTGCAGCTAACCTCCTGACACGTTTGCAGCTGTTCTGTGGCAGAAAGACAATCTCCATGTTCAGGCGGTGAGCTTTCTTTCTTTCACCCTTGACCCTGGGGTTGCAGGCCATGGTGTTGGGCGTATCCCTGAGTGCAGCTGTCCTGCAGGATTCACTTCCTAGCGCACCGAGATTTCCTAGGGTTCCTCAGAGTAAGCCCCCAGTTGCATCACCACCGACTGTGGTGTGGCTTTGGATGCCTGAGGCTGAGTTGATTCTGGTGGATGTCTGACCTCGCTTAACCAGACTCATCTACTGTCTCACCATTCATACCCAGGCTGTCCAACCTTCATACAGCTGAGCCAAGTTATCTAGATTAGTTGCTTCCTTAATGACATAGTCAACCTGTAAAAGTAGGCAGGAGAATATTTTAAACAATTTAGACCTTTAAAGGACATATATGAGTTCTAGGAGTTGTTCAAGAATAAGTTTCTAATCACCCAGATTAATTACCCAAAAGATGTGTAGGTGCTATGGGGGAATGGTTAAGTAACCTGAGCTTCTCTCATAATTCTACAGCCTACAAAACGTGTGTCTTGGGAAAGTTACAATCCCTTTGAGCCTTGTAAATCCTTAGATGAAGACAGAACCCCCACTGACCCCACAGGTGCTCTTGGGGTACACACATGAAGTCACTAAGTAAATGCCTAAGCAGTGTAAAAAAAAAAAAGTGCATAGCAGATTCTGAAATACAGTTGGGTGCTCAACAAATGTCTACTGATTCTGACTCAGCTAAATTTTCCTTTATAGTAAGAGATACAATCATCTCTATATCCACAGAATCCAGAGGGCCCAATTGTATGTTAAATGCTCAATATATGGCTGCTGAATGATGATTTATACCAAAAGTCGTGCATCAAGATCTCTATACTTACCCCACTCCTGTGAGCCCATTAACTCTCTTTCATATGAAATTTAGTAACACAATAAAAAGCACCATAGCCAACCATCCTTCAAACAAATGAACAGACAGCTAAAGATAGACAGTCATGGAGCACCAAAGCTCCATTAAGGGTCTGCCTTTGGCTCAGGGTCATGATCCTGGGATGACCAGGATCCACTGTCTGGGATGGAGCCCAGAGTCCTGCTCAGCAGGGATTCTGCTTCTCCCTCAGCCTTTGCCCTCCCCTGGCTCATGTGCATGCTCTCTCTCTCTCAAATAAATAAAATCTTAAAAAAAAAAAAAAAAAATAGGGCACCTGGGTGGCTCAGTAGGTTAAGCCACTGCCTTCGGCTCAGGTCATGATCCCGGAGTCCCAGGATCGAGTCCCACATCAGGCTCCCTGCTCAGCGAGGAGCCTGCTTCTCCCTCTGACCCTCCCCCCTCTCATGTACTCTCTCTCTTTCTCGCTCTCTCAAACAAATCTTTAAAAAAAAAAAAAAATAGACCATCCTGAAAGTACACAAGCCATTAACCTACCAGAAAGCTTCTGAAGCAAAGATACCCCTAACTCATTATCCATGTGTTTTGTTTTGTGGGTTTTTCCCCCCAAACCTGACAATTTCTAAGGAAATAATTCTTGACCAAGAAGAGTTTAATTTCAGGTCCTACACAGCTATGTAACAGCATTTAAAATATATAAAAGACCTTTCCTTGCTAATGTTAAAACTGAATTGTGGATGTCAAAACATTAGAAAATAGGATATTCACAGTCTCAAATTTTTACCCCACGGAAGAGAAGGTACATCTGTAAAGGAGAATTCAGGAGAACACTATCCTTGACCAAATGACCTAACTAAATAACACAAAAGATGGCACACACAAAGACACATCACTGACATAGTATCCCTGCCAAAAATGTTGATTCCTAATTATGAGGAAAATATCGGACAAATACACAGTGAGGCACGTTCTACAAAATGGTCTGAACACATCAGAAAGGTCAATGTCATAAAAGAAAAAAAAAACAAAATCCGCAGGAGCTGCTCTAGATATTAAAGGCAACTAAAGTAGAACAAGTATATATGAAATTCAAGATGAGCCTTGACTAGATCTCCGGGGGCTAGGCAATAAAGGCCATTTTGGGATAACTGAAGAAATCTGAATATGGACTGCATGTGAGTTAACAGTCAATGTCAACATCAATAGTGAGTTTCCTGAGTTAATAATAATGTTTTGTTTAGGAGATATATATTGAAATATTTAGGCATGAAGTGTTGTATAACTCTCACATGGCTCTGAAAAACAGTGTATGCACACATACGCAGAAAGATGAAGCAACTGTAGGAACACAACTGGTTTACTAAATCTAGGTAAAGAGTACATGGGCATTCCTACAACATTTCTGTAGGTTTAAAAATTTCAAAATAAAAAGCCGGGGCAGGGGGTGGGTATTCGTTCTCAAATTTATATATACAATTTTAATAACACTAATGAGAAAATTTCAGAGTAATGAGTTCAGACAAACTGACACCCCCAAACACTTTATAGATACTATTCCTGCACCCCAAACTTCACCCTGGTTTCACTGGAAACCTTCAGATAATCCTCTTTAAAATGCAACTTAACTGCTCTCTGGAGGAGGAGAGAGAGGGGGTCAAGTCACACCTTAAATTTCTGTTAGAAGAGGGCTGGGGAGAAAGGAAATGTGCTAAAAGGGTAGAATCAGAATAAAACAGTGACTATTATTTGACAACTCCAGAACTACCATTACTCAAAATCTTCTGAATTCTGAAAATAAATTTCAGTTCCTTATTTCTTGATGAACCACCAAGGACATGGGTGGGGTATCCTTAAACCTGTACTGTTTCAGCAGCATTAAAATGGATACATCAAGTTTAAAAAATGGTCACCTGTTCAGCAACTGACATCCTCCTATTCGGATCAACATCACGGCCCTCTAGCTTGGCTTTCACCCTCTTCCACACACTCACTGCATAGGAGTTTCTCTCTTGCACAGCTACGAAGCAACGGAAACATACATTAAGTCAAACCACCACTTTGTATAAATATTTAATGCATCCTTATTCTAACTAATTACCTTTCCCTGTTTTAGGGTCTCTGACGGCCTTTTTAGGACTACAAGCAACACTCTTGCCAGTTCCTGGAATGGTGCTTGGTGGAGTATCTGCTGATGTGGCAAGATTTTTCTGAATCAGCTTTCTAGCATTCTGTGACATGACATCAGGCTGAGTCTTCTGGCCAGTGTTGCTCCGGACTGCTATAGAGAGAGTGGGTGGCTCAATTCACACATAAACAGAAGAGATGGAGGGAGACAAAGAGGAGAGAGCAGGGCAGTGCTCTCTCAAACATCAACTACAAATGTAGAGCCATGAACAGAAATACGATTTTACAACCTTCAAGTCCTTATCCCTTGAAATACTGTCCTCCTAAAAATACAGCCTAAAGAGCTAGACATTCAAAAACAAATTGTGCAATGATGCTCACTGCTGTTGTGGCATCAAAAAACTGTAAATATATTAACTGTCCAACGATGTGGGATTGATACGGTAAAGACATAGAATGATATATTAAATTGGGGCATTAAGTCATTTTCTAAAAGATTATCTGATGGCAAGGAAATTCCCAATTTAATATTAAGTGGGAAAAGGCAACAAGAACTGCATTCACAGAATGATCCCAATTTGTGCATGTGTATGCACACATATATACACAAGTCCAACAAGAAATATGTAATGGTTTTACCTCCAACTGGAATGAAACTACAAATTTTCCTATTTTTTAAAAATTTTCCAACAAGCATGTATTTTATATTCATAAATCATTTAAAGAGGATTTAAACACAAGATATTTCTACTTTCTCACACAAGTACCTTTTTTTTTTTTTTTTTTTAAGATTTTATTTGTTTGACAAAGAGAGACACAGCAAGAGAGGGAACACAAGCAGGGGGAGTGGGAGAGGGAGAAGCAGGCTTCCCGCGGAGCAGGGAGCCCATGTGGGGCTCCATCCGAGGATCCTGGGATTATGACCCAAGCCGAAGGCAGACGCCTATCAACTGAGCCACCTAGGTGCCCCGTTTCTCACACAAGTACTTTTAAAATTAAACCAAACTGTGTTCAGTTTGAGTTGTGACAGAAAAGCCCTTTAAAAAGGTGATGACTACGAACATATTAGACACTTAAAAGTATAATTAAACACCTTAGCATCTATGTGTACTTATTAACAGATCAAGATTCAGGTCTTTTTTGAAGTAGAGAAGTCATACCTGCAGCAAAGGATGGCTGATAAGTAGCAGATGACGTTGGACTTGAACATTCATTTGTTGCATCGGTGACTAAGGGTGATGCAAAACCCACTAAATTATTATAGATACTGAAATACAAAATAAAATAGCTTATTTATGAAATGCTTCACCAGGTAACTGCTTATAAATATGAACAAAACTGAAAAAACGTAGCTGAATTAAGCAAAACTTACAATACCAGATGTTTTGCTTATGTTCTGACTACATTTTCAATTTAGGCCAGAAGGCATTCTTACCTCTGACTTTGTGTTTTCAGTTCTTTCAAGGTGGGAGTTATTTCCTGGAGCATTTCAACATGTTCCTGACTTCGCACCTGACCCATAGCCTGGACTAAGGTAAAGAGCGCTGTCTGAATGTTGTCCTGCCATGATTTATATTCGGCTAAGAATTGTCGCACACTGTTCTCATAGGGAACATCTTCTCCGTCGGCCAGAGCAGCTTCCTCATCCTGGACTCAGTATGGTAAGAATTAAGAGAAATGGAATTTGGTTCAATAGTTACTCATAAGACAGTCACCTTTTGGATAACAAGTAATAAGTGTTTTTCAAATATGTGTTTAATCTGTTTATTACACTGGAACTCCTTTTCTACAGAAATCTTATTTCCAGTAAAAATAAAAACTCCAAGTAAAAACAAATCCCCAAGTTAAATGATCTGCTGTTTTGCAATGATGAAGTTATTTAGCCTTTTCTGGGGGCTCAGTTTCCTTACTATGTAAATTACATAGGCTACTGGAGGGAAAAGAGAAGAAATCATTTTGGAGACAAACTCCTATGAGCCTAGGAATAAGGGTTGGGAGGAGGAAAAGATTTTGGGGAGATCGAAACACTCTGAGGCTACATTCAAGTTTCAGCTCTATTGTTAAGTTATAGACTTTGGGTGAATCAATCTCTTTAACCCTGAGTTTCTCTGAGTACAAAATCAGAATACTACAACCTGCTTTAAAAAAGGGAAAAAAAAGTTGATAAAAACACAAATAACTCAATTACAAACAAATGGGAAGATGTGACCTGAGAGAAGGTGTTTTTGTTTATGTCATTATTTTACCAAATCAACTATGTATTTTTATGTACTGTAATTTTACAAAAGGAGGGAGTTAACTGTGTGTCAGTGGTATTAGTCTTACCTTAGCCATCGCTTTCAGGAGATGTTTGACATCTCCAAGTTGCCGGTTATGACCAGTGAGCACAGTCTTTATATTATCAACCAGATTCTGAATTGTTTCACAGACTGTTTCTATCTGCTGCTCCTTCTCTGTCTGAATTGCCCTCTGAGTAGACATATCCTGGGTCAATTGTTTGTGTGCTGACAAAAGCCATTCAGAACTGCCAATAGGATGTTCAAGACTGGTGTCCTAAACAGAACGAACATTTGTTTAAGTATCAGATGGAATAATATAAGATTCTTTCCTTTATCACCACCATCAAAAGGTATTAGTAACTCAAGCTGACACAAAGAACCTCATTTGCTAAGTCATGAACTAATTATGTAAATAACAGTACTTAATAATTTAAATAATCTATGAAATACAGATTAAAATTTTTAACTTTTCTGCATAATCACACAGGGAATAAATGCTTAAAATTTAGACATAAAATATATATCTAGAATTTCAAAGATGATCTGTATCTAGGACCCCAGTGTAAATCACTCGTTAAAAAGACACCGGGGCGGGGGAGGGTGCCTGGGTGGCTCAGTCGTTAAGCGTCTGCCTTTGGCTCAGGTCCTGATCCCAGGGTCCTGGGATCGAGCCCCACATCAGGCTCTCTGCCCAGCAGGAAGCCTGCTTCTCCCTCTCCCACTCCCCCTGCTTGTGTTCCCTCTCTCGTTTTCTCTCTCTGTCAAATAAATAAATAAAATCTTTAAGAAAAAAAAGACACAGGAGGTTCTTAATTAATACACAGCCTAAAACCTTCCCACAAAATATAAACACCTAATTTATCAACTTGTTATTTCTGGACTCAACTCTCCTGTCCAGCATTCACCTTCCCCTAGCCCTCTGTCTGCTACCCTATTTTCAGTGCATCTAAGTCATTTGCTATACATTGAATTTCTCCTCCCCTCTGAACCGCCACAGTACTTCCAATTATGGCTCTGAGAATTCTTTTAACTTTTTAATTCATTGTATTATTTATTATTAATAGGTTCCTTGGGGGGCTAAGAGCAAGATTTAATCATCATTTTTTTTTTTTTTTTAAGATTTTATCTTTAAGGGCGCCTGGGTGGCTCAGTTGGTTAAGCGACTGCCTTCAGCTCAGGTCATGATCCTGGAGTCCCGGGATCAAGTCCCACACCGGGCTCCCTGCTCATTAGGGAGTCTGCTTCTCCCTCTGACCCTCTTCCCTCTCGTGCTCTCTATCTCTCATTCTCTCTCTCTCTCAAATAAAATCTTAAAAAAAAAAAAAAAAAGATTTTATTTTTATGTAATCTCTACATCCAATGTGGGGCTCAAACTCAACCCAGAGATCAAGAATCACAACCTCCACCAAACAAGCCAGCCAGGTACCCCTAGATTTAATCATTAGATCCCATAATATTTTATATACAGGACACACACTGCATAAATGTAAACTGAGTGAATATATTACATGGACTTCGAGGGCATAATCCTGGCCTTATGATTTTCAACAACTAATCTCTTTACTCCCACACTAAGATTCAAGACTCACCACTCTCTGTAATAGACGAAGCTCTAACTCAGAGACCGAACTGTTAAACTGTGATGCAAATGAACACATTTGCTGACATCGTTTGATTAGTTCAAATAATGCAGCATCCAGGTTTAAGGCTTCTGCAGTTCTAGTTCGTAAACTTTCAAAATGAATGATATTGCTGCAGAGGAAAGTGACCTGTGAAGAGGCAAAGAGGAATGGAACCATCACAATAAGGGAGGAAATGTAATTTTAATTTGACATGAAAAAATACTGCCTATTCATTTCCAGAATTCAGAACCACAATTGGTCCTGAAAAATGTATGAACGACTCTTTTGGGAAATAGATCTAATCCTGATAAAGGCTATGAATAAATGCACCCTGTTTTGGTTGATGTCTTTAGGTGTAAGATGGTTAAAAGCACCTAAGGACAATATGTAAAAGTATCTTCTACATGTTTGCGTTCACCCAGAAAATTTACTTCATAATAAAACCATTATAGTGTTCAGCTGCAGTTTATTTGTGCTATGTCCAAATTTCCAATTTGGAATGTTGCCCTTCTGCTTCAACTCTTGCCTAACCTCACAATAAAGATCACAAAATACTAACTGGACATTTGACAATATAATGCACATCTTTTAAGGTATGATAGTACTATTGTGATTATGTAAATAGTTCTCACCTTTTTAAATACATACTGAAATATGTACAGATAAAAATGATAGAATATTTGGGATTTCATTAAAAATGGGATGGGAAGGAGGAATAGGAAGTATAGAGGAAATAAAGTGGGACTTAAGTTGATAATCACTAAATTTTAATTGGTTACGAGGATATGAGAATCATTGTATTAGCCTAATTTTATACCTGATTGAAAATTACTTTTTTTTTTGCTTTTGTCCCCTTCCCCCAATCATAACGAAGTTAATCCACAAACTCTGGCGGAACACAAGGTCATAAAGACATTTTATTGCCACAGAGTCACCACAGTTGCATAAAGAGAACCTTAGACAAATATGGAATTAAACTCATTATTTTCCAACAGAGGCTGAATCCACTTTATATTTAGCTAGGAGGCAGTAAAGGTCTAGGGAAATAATTGGCTGCGAGCTCAGCCTAAGGGAGCCATTCCCACCAAGGCCTATCAGCCCCTCTTCCCAGCACTGTGAACTAGAGGGTGGACTCAAGCTACCCCTGGCTATCCCACGCGTAACTTCCAATCAGTCGTCGAACCCCGTAAGTGGAAACAAAGGCGGCGCACGTGGGTCACGATACCTGGCTTGCTCGTTGGCTCTCTTTAAGGACAAGATTTCTTCTTTCAGCTATCGTCGCTTCAAAATCCTGTAGTACGGGGGCCAGTGCGGGGTTGGCACCACCTGCCCACTTGAGTCGCTGTTCAATACTTGCTTCAAGGGCTGCTAGTTTTTCCTACAAAAGCCAGCAGAACCTCAGTGAATATTTGACACTCTCCAATTCCTGGTGAGCATTTTATACAAATATAAGAGAGATTCAAAAGAAGCAGGATGGGACATACGTAATTTAGAAAACATTTTAACATAACATCTACTGGAATTAATCTTTATTTCACTTTGAATATTTAAGGCTAAACATGTCTGGGGAGGTTAAGAACTGGCTTTCAGTTTGTCTTAAAATTTGCTTCTACTTACTTCAGAAAAAGAGTGAGCAAGTGGAGGGAGGGGCAGAGGGAGAGAATCTTTCAAGCAGACTCCCCCCTGAGCACAGAGCCTGATGTAGGGCTCAACCCCATGACTCACGAGATCATGACCTGAGCCAAACCAAGAGTTGGATGCTCAACCGACTGAGCCACCCAAGCACCCCAAGATTTTCATTTTTAAATAAAGTAGTCTTTAAAATGAAACACCTTCTACATCAAATTCCTAATGCCCTTATGTGCTATCTATAAAAAAATCCATTTACCATTTACAACAACATAGATGGAGCTAGAGAGTATAATACTAAGCGAAATAAGTCATTCAGAAAAAGACAAATATATGATTTCACTCATATATGTAATTTGAGAAACAAACAAATGAACAAAGGGGAAAAAAAGAGAGACAAACCAAGAAACGGACTCTTAACAATAGAGAACAAACTGGTAGTTACCAGAGGGGAGGTGAATGCGGGGAGGGGTAAAAGAGACAATGGGGTTTAAAGAGTACACTTATCACAATGAGCACGGAGTCATGTATAGCACTACTGACTCACTATACTGTACACTAATATAACCCTGTATCTTAACTAGAATTAAAATAAAAAACTTAATTTAAAAAATCCATTTATATTTTTGATTATGAAAGATGAAAATAAAACTCTCCCAAATTCAAAAGTTCATAAATAACAGTAAAAAAAAATCTATCCATATTATCATAAGGAAGGTTTTATATAACAAAGTTATCCCATTATTTATTCAATACTTCAGGTGGAGGAATTCACATCCTCTGTCTTTTCTGTGCTTCTCTCCCTCTTTCTCTCACAGAAACACACCTCTAAAATCGCAAAGAGCAGGTATATTCATTCTCCAAAATTGAAAACTAGGCCTAATATACTGTAGAGAAAAGATATTTCAAAATCTTCAAAGAAGTGAGCTCCAGAAACACTTCATTAAAAATGTAAAAATTACAGAAGTGATTATACTTGATTTCATACAAAATTCATTTGTAAAATGAACAGAAAAATGTCAGTTACTACTGAGTACATGAGTACTCAGTCATGTAAGTCAGAGTAAGGAGACACAATATGAAAACATAGATAACCATCATCAAGACCTGTTTATTTTAAAAAGGAAGGTGAGATTAAATTATGAGGCAGAAATGATAAAGAAATACACTCAGTGGGGCACCTGGGTGGCTCAGTCGTTAAGCATCTGCCTTTGGCTCAGGTCATGACACCAGGGTCCTGAGATCAAGCCCCACATCAGGCTCCCTGCTCAGTGGGAAGCCTGCTTCTCCCTCTCCCACTCCCCCGCGCTTGTGTTCCCTCTCTCGCTGTGTCTGTCAAATAAATAAATAAAAATCTTTAAAAAAAAAAGAAAAAGAAAGAAATACACTAAATAATAGTAGTCAGGAAAATGTTCTATTGCCTTTGACAGCATAAAATATCATTAACTACACATAAGAAATGCCTAAGCAGGGTGCATGAGTTAGTTAAGCATCCAACTCTTGATTTCGGATCAGTTCATTATCTCAGAGTTGTGAGATCGAGCCCTGCGTCAGGGTCTGTGCTGAGCTGTGAAGCCTGCTTAAGATTCTCTCTCCCTCTCCCTTTGACCCTCCTGACTCATGGGGACACACGCGCATGTGCACTCTCCTCGAAATGAAAAAAAAATGCCTAAGCTTTTTAGATATGAATAGTTTTTTTTTTATTTTAAAGATTTTATTTTATTATTTATTTGAGAGAGAGAGAATGAGAGATAGAGAGCACGAGAGGGAAGAGGGTCAGAGGGAGAAGCAGACTCCCCGCAGAGCAGGGAGCCTGATGCGGGACTCGATCCCGGGACTCCAGGATCATGACCTGAGCTGAAGGCAGTTGCTTAACCAACTGAGCCACCCAGGCGCCCTTTAGATATGAATAGTAAGCCAGATATAACTGCTTATGTGCCTTTCAAAAAACAAATTAAATGCTCAAGTTTTTCTAATCACCAAGGTTCCCTTAACATATAAAGGCAGAGCAATCATCAAATCCATTAAAAACCTGAAATATTTAGTATGTCTCTATTCCTGGTTAAAAATACACTGGTACCGGGCACCTGGGTGGCTCAGATGGTTAAGCGTCTGCCTTCGGCTCAGGTCATGATCCCAGAGTCCTGGGATCGAGTCCCGCATCGGGCTCCCTGCTCCTTGGGAGCCTGCTTCTCCCTCTGCCTCTCTCTCGCTCTCTCTCTGTCTCTCATGAATAAATAAATAAAATCTTTAAAAAAAAAAAAAAATACACTGGTACCATAAGATTTGGTTACTTGGAGGGTAAGAAAAAAAGATAAAAATTAAAAAGAAAAGTGCAAAAGGAGTATGCCCCTGTGGCTTAGCAGCCAAGGACAGACATGTAGATAGACTGAACACCTTATCACAGTGTAGGTTATTTCTCAAAGTGAATGTGCTTCAAGTTAAGGTCTGACAAAACACACCTGAACTGTTGCAATTGAAGTTTCAATCTGGCTCAGAGTATGGAGTTTCTTTTTCATGCTGGTTAGGATGGCAGACCGAGGGGGGGGGTGTGACTGACATGGCTTGTGGTCTATTGATAAGGAGGTCTTCATGCTGCCACTGTTCAAAGAAAAGGCAATGTAATCAAATCAGCAGGAAAAAAAAAAACAACAACTTGAGATAAAGGGAGGAGAGGTGTGAATTAGGACTGGGGGAAGAGAAAAAAAAAAAAAACCCAGCTGCAGCAAAGTGAGGGAGGTAGAGAAGTTGTAATAGCAGAAACATTACAAAAGAATCACCAGGTGAAATATTTCCTAATGCAGAGAATGGCTGATATTAAATAAGACGTCTTGGATCAGTGATATGTAACATCTAAGTAGTAATTCTGAAGATGTTTCCAAGGCTATGTAAAAGTCTAGTATACAATCCCCCCAAAAGGTATCTCCACTTAAGAGGTTGGAAAAGGCATGGGGGGATAGTGGGTGGAGAGGTGAAGACTGTCCAGCTGAGGCTAAGCAAGTAACTGAAAGAAATGATGGCAGCAGTCACAGAACAAAGAATTCTACAGAGAACCTAGAAGTTGCAGAAAGGGGCAGGCAACTGCTCACAGAGGATCAAGCCATCTTGTATGTTTTAAGGGAGGCCCCAGAAAGCCCATGAGACTTTTGGGCTACAATTTAAAAGTAATACATTGCACTTAGGGCTTAAAATGATGAACATTTGTTCAGATCAACAAAATTGTAAGTATTTTTTTTTTTTAATTTTGTAAGTATTTTTACAACATTTTCCATACAGTTGTCCATTTTTTAAGGGAAGAAACTAGAATGTATAATAAAACTTACATTTTTTAGAAGAAAAAATACAAAAAGATTCCAATGTGCTAGAAAGACCGTTAATATATAATAAATACAATTTCAAAATGTGAATAAATTACTTTTCTTAATTTATAAACTAAAAACATCAGCTCATGATAAAAGCACAGAGAAGGAAATACACTGATCCCATGCACTGAGCTGAAGTCACCAACTCCACCATGGGGAAGCAGCTTTCCCATAAAATAATACAAAGTAACCACTGTTTGTGCCAAAACAGATCCTAGGAAAATGCAGCCCCCAAATTTACTCCATGAATTACACAACCTGTTTGAAGCTACAGACAATACTGAAGCCTATATTTGGAAGGGAAAAAAAAGAAAGAAGAAGAAAAGAAGAAAGAAGAAGGGCTACAATTTATACTGTGCTTAGTGTCTTACATAACTGTGCTTAGTGTCTTATATAAAACATCATTTTTAACCCTCATAGTCTTCAACCTTGGTGAGAGGTATGGTCCTCACTTCAGGGAGAATTAAACTCAAATTCATATACCTGAATCCAAATCCATCTCACCCTTAAAGTCTATGTTGTCATACTGTCTCCTAAATAATCAAGGACAAAAACAGGCCCCTAAAAACAAATTCCACATGATGACGGATTCATGCACAAAGCTGTCACCACATCATTAGAGCAACACAGAAACAGAAGTCACTTTAGAAAATCTTAATTATATGTTAAGTAATATAGGAGGCATATCCACATAACAAATAAATTCAACCATTAGAAATTATATTTACAAGTAATACTTAATGACACAGATAATACCAACCATACGATGATATTGATGGAAACAAAGTTAAAGGTCACAAAGTGTAAACACAAAATATTCTCAACTATAGGGAACAGAAACAAGGAAAAAACTGGAAATATCAAAATGCTTTTCAAAAAGCTGGCTTTGCTGTGGGCTGGCACAATTCAGGACATTTAAATATTTTTTTCTTTATATTGTTTTATATTAATTCCCCCTGGTTTTCAAATTCCTATAGTGGAGGAAAACACATTAGAGAAATACTTACTTGAAACATGGCAATATGCAGCTGAACACGCTGCAGGCTTGTCTTACAAGAAGAAATACTGGTTTCCAGCCTGCGCACCAAGTCATGCTTCTTCCAGGCAGTATCATAGGAACTTGCTAACACAGTTGCCCTGTTCATGACCAACTGAGAGAACTTCCCAATCTGAATGTTGTGCTCCACCGCTTTCTTACAAAGATCATCGACAGAAACTTTGCTTTCAGCTCCAAAATCCTTTGCCTCCACTTGAGCAATAATGTCTACCCCTAGAGCACTGATAAAACTGCAGAGGGTGAGTCCTAGGGCTTGGTTCGGTAGTCCAATCAAGAGCTGCCTCACAAAGTCAGCTGTGAATGCCTTTATAGGTTTGGCCATCTGGTCTTCACTGAAACAAGAGTTTCTAAAAAGGGTTTTCACATTGACAATCTGTACAGGTCCATTTACAGTATTCTGATCTTCAAGTGAACTCGATCCTAAAAAAGGAATATTTTCTTAAACTATTTCATGCAAAGTTAAATAAGGTAATAATGATGCTTATTTAAAAATAAGACCTTATGAACATACGATTAAATTAAGCCTACTCCATCCTGCCCCCTTCCAAAGTTCTACACAAGTAAATCCAGCATGTTTAAATGTGAAAGATTACCTGATAAAGTTTTAGAAAAGGTACCACAGAGCCTAAAGAACTCCTTAATTGTCTGTAGTCTTTTCAGAAAGAAAATCTCTTCTAGCACCTGCCGGTGATTATCGTCATCAAAAAAATTGACTTGGGTACTCCTGGCTTCCCTTATAATGTCAATCTTTCGCCAAGCTATGGGAATTTCCATCTTGTTTAACTATGTAAAAAAGAAAGAAAGAAAGTTCATTTCTCCACTCTCCACACAGTGAACAACTACTTTACAACACGTGCATTATTTATTCTTAAAATCAGTATTTACCTTTTCAACTAATAAGCCAAAAGCAGTTTCGACTTGGGCAAACATGCCATCAAATGCTACCAAAAGCATCTGGCCAGCTGACATTTTTGGTGTTTCATCAACGGAACCATTTCTTGGTTGGATTAATTCACCATACTGAGCATGAAGTATTCTGGAGAAAAAGAAAAGGGAATTAAAATCCTAACTGAAGAATAATACATTTGGGGGAGAACACAAAAGGTCAGCAAGAGTCACAGCTAGCATGCAATCTAGAAAATAAATCCTTTTTCATTAAAGGTTTATTTATTTGAAAGAGAGAGAGAAAGACCACAAGCAGGAGGAGGGGCAGAGGGCGAGGGAGAGAATTCTCAGTCAGACTCCTAGCTGAGCGCAGAGCCCCACACGGGGCTCAATCCCAGGACCGCTAGATCACGACCTGAGCTGGAATCAAGAGTCAGATGCTTAACCAACTGATCCACCCAGGCACCCCTAGAAATCTTTTTGTATGCAGGACAGAGTGTTAGGATAAAATGACATGTAGTGCCAACACAATGTGAAGTTAATGGTTCCAATTCAGTATTAGTAAATGCTCACATGATTAAATTTTATGCAAACTTGAATTATGACAATTTTAAAAAGAACTATGTAAGATATTACAGTCTCACTTTACAGAAAGAATGTAAAATAATACAAACCCTCAATAAATGTCAAAAATCATGTAATTCTAAAGCTGGAGGACTTAGCAAAAATTGTCAACTATGTTTACACTGTCACATATATGATAGAGTCAACTACAGACCATAAACTCAAAGGCCTGCCATTTGTGGCACACCTGGTTTTGAATACTGCATAGATGAGTATAAGTCCTCAGAAATTCACCCTGTACGTTATCATTAACTTAAGACTTGCACCATGGCTTCTGTATCCGGACACTATTCTGAACATATTATATAAAAAATCAAAAACAGCATTCCTGGTACCTACAACTAGTATCAGTTCATGTTACTAATGTTAACTAGATTTTCAACTTTATCACACACACACACAGAAATAACTATAAAACTATTAAGAGAATTTAAAAAGGCTAACCAGAGCAATTTCTAATAGAAAAAAGAGCTACAAAATGGTATACAATTTTTTTCTTGAGATAATCAAAGTTTCTCCAAAACAAGGTACAAACAAGCTGTAAGAGAACCCCAGGCATGAAGTTTGTCACCCAAATCATACATGAAAAGTAAATAATCATCTATTTGACGGCAAGAGAAATCTGAATTAGATATTAAAGGGAGATAAATGAGAGCTGAAATTTAGTGAGAAAGAAAGGTGTATCGACTTAGCGTCTTTTTAAATGTTAGAAATTTAAATGATAAAGCTGTTGTGCAAATAACCTAAATCATCATCTAGCTGACATTTAGTTTATGCTATAACTACTAATTTTTTATACTGTATGGTGACACAACTATAAAGAAACATAAATAGGAAAATTTTGAATGCAGATAACAGAAAACATTGAAGAATTATTAACTTTTGGGGTGAAGTAACGGCACCATGATTAAGAAACATAAGTTTGTATTTTAGATATATGTACTTCCTGTAGTATTTAAAAATGAAAAAATACCTACTTCAAAATAATCGAGGCGGTACAATTTAAACAACATAAATAATTTAAACAATTTAAGCAGGTGCAGATAATTACCAAAGGTGGAAAAATGAAGGTTCATTATACTATTCTACTTTCTTTTCTTTGAATTTTCTCACGGGAGGAAGTGGTAGGTCAATCCATTTCTTCTCTCTCAATTATACTTTCTAGGGTAAACTCAACACCAGAATGCCGAAGAAAGAGGTCTTAAGTCACCAGAGATAAAGGGGCTTACAGCTTAGCTAGGGACATAGTGCATGGCTGGAGGAACCACCCAACCTTTGCAGGTTCCAAAGTCAAACTGTTTTTTCTGGATTTCAGAGATGAAAAACACCATGTTCAGTATCTAAAACAAACTTATAAAGTTTAAGCAAACTTAGAAGCATTCACCTGAATTGAGGTGTATACTCTATTAACTAAACTGGCTCAGATGCTTCCATGGTGTTCCAAGGGCTGGATTAAAAAATAACACACTCCACTTTGCGTGTGTGCAGCACACATATGGTGAAACCACAACACTCAAAGTATAGTGTGTATGTGATAAAACTGCATGGAGCTACACACCCAGTGCATGTGTCACTGGGGAAATCTCAGTAAGCTCTGTCAACTGTACTGACATCCACTTCGTGGTGGTGCCACAGAAGTAGAGTCTGCAAGATGCTAACACCACGGGAAGGATGGAGCCTGCAGAAGACGTCCCTGCACACATGTGTTGTACAACTTCCTGTCAATCTGTAATTATTTCCAAATAAATAAACTATTTTTTTTAAGATTTAATAGAGAAAGAACAACCGGTGGGAAGGGGCAGAGGGCAGAGGGAGAAGGAGACTCCCCGCTGAGCAGGGAGCCCGATGCAGGGCTCGATCCCAGGGCCCCAGAATCATGACCTGAGCCGAAGGCACAAGCTTAACCGAGTCACCAAGGTGCCCCCCAAATAAATAAACTTTGTAAAAAGATCTGTATAGGGCGCTTGGGTGGCTCACTTGGTTGAGCGTCTGCCTTCGGCTCAGGTCATGATCCTGGGGTCCTGGAATTGAGTCCTGCAACGAGCCTGCTTCTCCCTCTGCCTCTACCTCTCTCTCTCTCTCTCATGAATAAATAAATAAAATCCTTAAAAATAAATAAGTAAAATAACAAAAAATTTTAAGATGTGTATAGAAGCATTTTTAAGTAATTCTATCTGCTGTAAAATTAAAACTAAACTTGCAGCACAGAGCCCAGAACCTGTCATCCGGCTTCCCCAGCTCTGTCATAGCTACCATCCACTTGCCTGGCAACATCGATGTAATGAGCATGAGTTTCCTCCTCCAGTCCCATAGCCGCATTTCTTAAATAGGCCTGAAGTGATTCAACTAGAGTCTGCAGGGGAACGCCGTCAGTTGTCTGCTCAATAAGACTGTCCAGCTCATGAAGCATACTTTCTAATGTGTATTCTCCTTTCATTAAACATCTCAGTGCTTCTGGAAATATGATTTGCCGGAAATTTGAATTTAATTCCTATAAATATGTGAAAAATATATTTTAATGTTTACTGAATTTAGATAAGTTATACATTTAGAGATTTAATGCCATGTGTTAAGAACAAACTTATGCAACTGTAACCAACTTCTGGCTACAAACGTCACACTGATCTTTAAATGATCGATTAAGCAACATTAAAAGGGGTAAGTCAAATTGCTTTTCTGAACCAGCAATAAAAAGAACAATGTTTAATATCTAAAACAAACTTATCAATTTTAAGTTAATTTAAAAGCGCTCACCTGAAGTGAGGTGTACACTCCGTTAGCTAAGTGAACTGCCTCAGAAGCTTCCACTGGGTTCGGAATGTCTAAGTCTTGTGGCACCAGGTGGCACTGCTTCAGTAACTGCACCAGGCAAGTGACGTTCCCACTCATACTGCAGAGCTCTTCCAAGAACCAGGCTCCATCCCGAGAGGTCAGATCCACGAGCTGCTCGCCAGCACTAGAAGCAGCACCTTCCATCATCAGGTTACGCCTAAATGCAACAAGGGTTTGTAGAGTGAAACCTACTCAGCTATACTCACACACAAAAGCGGATACCTCAAACTTGGAAAGGAAGTAAAGCAGCCTAACGGTGGGCTAGACTAATGAAATGAAAGTCAAAGCATACCTTAAGTTTGGTATTAAACAAAAGGGACAGGAAATCTCATTAAGTATGAATGTTTTCGAGACAACAAAATGGTCTTAGTACAAAGTTGGCTAACTCACCTTGTAAGAGTACAAAGGGCAGAAATAATAACACTTGCTAGACTCAAAGATCCTTCTTCTCCGTTCTCGTGAAGGAAAACTTTAATGCAACGTTCAATTTCCTTCAACTGATCCTCACAAACAGGTACAGTGACGGCTTCCTGTTTCAAGCGTTCCACTTGTCTGATAAGCCGGCTGTTGATGTCAGCTGCGTACCGCTGCAGAGTCATTTCCGTGGCACTGATGAACTGACACACTGTTGGGGGAGGCTGGGGAGCATACTGCATTTCGTATCTACACAAAGAGAGAGAGATGCTCGTTTACAATGTAACCACCTCCTGCTTGTAAAGAAAGTTCCCGTTTTATTTATTTATTTTTTAAAGATTTTATTTGACAGAGAGAGACACAGCGAGAAAGGGAACACAAGCAGAGGGAGTGGAGAGGGAGAAGCAGGCTTCCCGCCGAGCAGGGATCCCGATACGGGGCTCGATCCGAGGACCCTGGGATCATGACCTGAGCCGAAGGCAGACACTTAATGACTGAGCCACCCAGGAGCCCGATTTATTTATTTTTTTTAAAAGATTTTATTTATTTATTCATGAGAGACAGAGAGAGAGGCAGAGGAAGAAGCAGGCTCCTCGCACAGCAGGGAGACTGATGCAAGTCTCAATCCAGGACCCCGGGATC
Source organism: Callorhinus ursinus (assembly GCF_003265705.2). Lineage (NCBI taxonomy): Eukaryota > Metazoa > Chordata > Mammalia > Carnivora > Otariidae > Callorhinus > Callorhinus ursinus. The sequence continues at coordinate 1,571,910 of NW_027397075.1, read as the reverse complement.
ATGACCTGAGCCAAAGGCAGACACCCAACTGAATGAGCCACCCAGGCACCCCAAAAGTTCCCATTTACACTGGAGAATATTGCCTCTGATCGATCCCCAAATCTTAAATAGTAGAAACCATGATTTCCATTTTTACAGATAAGAAAAAGTCTCAAGAGCTCAAGTAATTTTCCCAGACGACTTGTGAGTCAGCAATAGCTCAAATGAGTTTAGCTCTCTTTACCCTGATTCCATAACTCTGACACTGGGATACATTTTAATTAATTAGGAAAAACACACCATCTTAAAAGAGAAAACATGACCTCAAATCTTCTTAAAACCAAGAAAAAAAGGACCCCATTCAGCTTCCATCCAACAACCATTTCTTTCCGGAAAATGAAATATTATGCACACATGATAATGATAATTTGAAAACAACTTTGCATTTAATCCCATGAGAAGTCAAGAAAAGTGTGATCAACATACTTCCTGTAGAGTTCTTGACAGCGCTCTACTGTGGTGTTACAGATGAGTTCCTCCATCCAGGTCTTCCACTGCTCAATTCGATGTTTCTGAAATATGGCCTTTGGATACTGCAGAGCTACGGTGGCATAGTGATGCAGCTGTTCCAGACAGCCTCGGAGCACGGAGCGCCTCTGCTGGAGAAGAGCGCCCACTTCCCCCTCCAGCTGCTCACACTGGCTAATCAAGTGCGCCTGGCCAGCATTCTGCAGAAAGGCTGTCGCTGGCACATAGCTTGGAGGACCTTTTGGTAAAAGACAATTATTAATCACGGTGAAACTACTCCAAACCAGCAGTCGTTGAAAGGAGCACAAACCAGAACCCCACACATAAACACAGAAATACAAAACTCACATGCTCAACATGTGTATCTAAGATAAATCAACCCATACCAAGGTCCATTTGTGAGCTTATCTCCTGAAGCAAACTTGCAAGCTGTGTTGCTTCTAAATTATTGAACGCAGCCTGATAATGTGTTATCCACTGTTCAAATTCATTCAGCTTCACCTGGATTGCTTCCTGAACAGCCCTTTGCTGAGTCTGTAGTTGAGTATGTTCAGAATACCTAATAGGAGGGAAAAAACTTTTAAATTGCTTCTTCCTTCTATGTACTTTCATAACCTTGATTTTGCTCATACCTGGGACTACCTGGTAAGCTCCTTTTCAATCTTAAAGGCACTGCTCAAATGTCCCTTACTTCTCTGGTTTTCCCCATATTTCTCTCAACTATACTCAACAACATTTTAAGTAAAACATTTTCAAAACCCACCACACCTGCCAGGTGTTGAGTTATCTTTAGTGTAAACGATGGATACTTCACAGATCTTTTCACCTCAGAGACTCATGCAGTGTGTGGCACTTGCATACTTACCCTTTACCAAGCACCTGCACTGTACAAGGTTCATTCACTTAGCTCATTCTATTTAGCTTAATGCTTAATTCAGCAAAGTGGATAAAATACTTACCACTGTACTAATGAATAAGGATCCAGACACGAACTGTAGAGAGAAACCCAAACCTCAGGTTTTCTGAATCCAAGTTCATATTCTAACCACTATATCCACTTATCTCCCATAATTATGCAAACATTTCAATTTAATATAATAAAGCAGAAAATTTAAGTGAATTCCTATGTATTAATTCACAATTGCATTCCATGGGAGAGCTTCTATCATTTACGTAAACTGCTTAATAATTCTAATTCAAGTTGACAATGTTTACACAAATATGAAAATTCTCCTTAATGGCATATATGTAGAAACAAGTGTTCAACACTTTTAAACCTGTGCTGCAGAGTATGAGAAGGATGGTCCACTCCTTCAGCTCCTTCTAGAAACTCTATTTCTTCCAGCAATTTGCCTTGCAGTTTTTCCACATCTGTCAGTTGCTCTTGTAAGCTTAGGTATTCGTCTAAGCTGCTGTCCAGCTTGGGAAGCACAACCAGCATCTCATCCCTATTCTTAAACCAGTTCACCTGTAAAAAGGTAATTATGATTAGGGAAATTCTTACAGGGTCAACTGTGAGATATGATGACATCTGCTACAAGGATCATGTTAGATGGACATCCTGGATATATTACTCTATTTAAATCTCTTATTTAAACCCCTGAGGGGATGATGGAACCACGTGTATTTTACAGATAATGATAACCACTGCATTCAAGTTCACATAGCCATAAACTGAGACTCAAATCTCAACAACACCATGTAGTTACCACCACGCCACACAATATATTTTATGTCTTTCTATGGGAGCATTTCCTACTAAAAAGACATCAAATCGCCCTATTTCACTGACACAATATTATACAGGACAGTCTTTCAAAAATATTTTTTTAAAGGATAGTTTTACCCAGCTTTTTGATGGACATGTTAACACTAGTAAAACAATGGTGATGACTTATCGTTGCCTTCACCTTAATTTCAGCTACTCTGGAAGAAAAGAGGCTGCGGGTGATCTCTCGCTCCATCTCTCTCTTGCTCTGCTTGCTCTCAGCCTGCTGGCCACCTCCACCATAGACAGCGCCAGCAAACCCCGCCTCGCCCCCAGCCGTCCAGTCCACCAGGGGGTCATACACAAAGGCCTCCAGCAATGTCAGCAGAGTCTCTCTGCCACGCCGCATGATGTGTAGAACCTGTTTTCAGAGGTGTTTTAATCAGGTTTTGCCACAAGTCTCCTCATTCAAATGCAGTTTTTCATTCCACAGGATTTAACAGATACATTAAAAGGTATGAGAGAAATAGCATACCTGCTCACATGAAAGCCTAAAAACACCTTCTACTCCAGTTACACCCAGTGCTGTTTCAATATTCTGTGTCATTCGAAAAGGTACTTTCTCAGGAACTCTAAGGCTTTTACCTTGAAAAGACAAATTGTTCTATTTTTGTCCTTTTATCAAAAACATTTGACCCTCATATAAATGTAAAAGTCCCACTTATTTTTACCTTTTTCAAAGCAAACATTGTAATCTATGTGAACCACCTCTCCTGTCGTCATATCTATAAGAACATTATCCAGATGTCTATCTCCAAGGCCAATTATGTATCCGACCATAGACATAACTGCAGTAGATCTGGCATAAGACTAAACAAGAGGGGAGAGTGGGTGGGGAGAGCAAGATGTAACACCATCAGCAACTTTCCTTCCAACATGGTTTGATGCTCCAAAATTTACACAATTCCATAATCCCACTCCCTCGTTTCTAAATAGCACTCCTCAGGGATGCTGCAAGTGGTCCCAGAGGCTCTGCACTGAGCAGCAGACGACACTATGGTCCCTGTTGGTCCTACTTAGTATTCGAATGCTAGATTTAAAACAAAACAACTATTTTCAGCCTCCCTAGTTTTTCCCTTTCTCAAGCTTTTATTCTTTTCATTTCATCCATAATCCCCTCTGTTCTGCCCTCACACAATCATGGCCATGCCTTATGAAAATAAGTGCAAGGCACTCGAATACAGGTCTCAAACTACCACGTCTGGAGTGAGACAAAGGGGGAAGAGGAGGAGGGTGAACAACACAGACTAGACAGGAAGCAGGCAAAAGAAACAGTAATATTGATTACACCCCAAAACAAAACACATACCTGTGTGACTCTCCACCATTCATCAGGTGTGGTGCAAGATGACCAAAGCTCTTTAGCAAGGAGATTTGGGGGGGTGGCCTCCATTAACTCTTCTAATACCGCCTTCATTACATGAAGAGGCCAATCCCTTCGGGACACATCCAGACTAAGCCCAACTGCTTTTAAAGCAGGGCCAATTTTACTATAATAAAGTTCACTAGGACGAGGTACAATTCCAGGATTCTGAGGAGTTTGGTAGGAATCTTGGGCCTTAAAAAAAATTTTTTTAAGAAAAAATAATCAACTTTATTTAAATAAAGATAAAGATTACTTTGAATATAGTATTTTAAAAACTGGTTTTTGAGCGGCGTTCTCCACCTTCCCAGCCAAACTGCACATACCAAATAAATAATTCTTCTGGACTATGTATCTTTCTTACAACCTACCTATCTTTCTCTTAATTAAGTTCTACCACTTCATTGAAAACTTGGTCTACTGTTCTATTTTCTCGCTCTCCAATTCAAACTCAACATTTACATTCTTCTTTGTAATCTATAATTCTACTGAAAATTTATCATTCATTTATGCACAAATTTCATTCTTCACTGATAGAACTCAACCGTCAATATAAAATTAACAGTATTCAGACAAAAACTGACATCCCCTCTCTAATTCCCATCTCTCGTTTAACCCTCAGTAATTGTTCTGCAGTCTCCTATGCTTATTTTTTAAACTTGACCCCTTTCAAACTTTTGCTCCTTCCCATACCCACCATAATTAGAATAATTATTTTGGCTAGATATGGACTCTTGAGGTTGAGACTGTATAAAATTTATTTTTATTTCTGTAGCACTTAGTACTGTTCCTGGCATATATACTAAGCACTCAGATGCTTAGCTAAATGAATTCTAAATTAAATCCCTAGTCTAAATCAAAATCATAAATTTCAGAGGCACAAAATATGACATCACAGTAATTAACTCTAAATATAATATAAAGTTGTTTCTTTTTTACGTAATTAATTTAAAAGAAACTGGTTTTCAAAGCTCTCTTCTTTGTAAATTTAATTTAAAAGACCCTAGGGGGTGCCTGGGTGGCTCAGTCGGTTGTGTCCACCTTCTTGGCTCGTGATCCTGGGACCCTGTCTGTGATCCTGGGATCCCGTGATGGAGCCCCGCATGGGCTCCTGCTCAGCAGGGAGTCTGCCTCTCCTTCTCCCTCTGCCTCCCCCCGTCTCATTCTCTCTCGCACACGCTCTCTCTCTCAAATAAAGTCTTTAAAATATTAAAAAAAAGACCCCTAGTAAGCCCAATAAAAAAAAAATCATTAAAATGTGAAATATCAACTTACACTGATTAACAACCACACTACCACCCTACCTGCTCCCCCTGTATTTGTCTAGAATAAGATTAACCAAATGTCACCATTTCCACCTCTTAAAACTTTATTTAAATGTGCCTCAGAAACACTTTCCTAAATATTTCAAAAGTCTGTTCTGTAACATTTATAAACTTACCAAAATGCTCAAGTACAGTAAGCCTATGAGTCACACAGAACAAGAAAGAGACTAATATATATTTTTATGGAAATTCAAATAAAAGTACATGTATATCTGAATTTATCAACCTTCTGTGCTTGTAAGGCAGCTTCCCGTTGTTGCCATCGTTTGTAAAGACCAAATAAGGGTGTGGCTCCATCCACCCACTGGATAAGTCCTGAGCGTGTTCCTAGTGGCGTTACGGAATAGTGTCGGGCATGGAAACGGGGTGTTTCCTGGCGATTGATTGTAGCAAACATGGTATTCACAATAGACAGGAACTGCATTATTCTCTCATCCAAATGTAAATCTTCTAATCCTATGGAAACAAAATTTAAAGTAGCTAGAGCGGTGACCAAATGGGGTGGGGATGGGGTTACAAATGTATCACTTTTGTGTTTCCTCTCAATCAACAGTAGCAGTCAAGAACTGAGAGCCAAGAGAGCACAATGGGAGCATTAGAGAACATTCCATTCAGTCACAAGGTATTAGATACTAGCATTATTAGCTGTACCTCAGTTCTGCTTGCATAAGTTCTTAAGCAAAGAGACGACAGGGAATGGAAAATCTTACTACACAGGCTCCAACCACTTCCATTCAAAATCACAGAAGATACAAGACAATCCAGGCTATTCACCTGGAACAGTCCTCTCCCAGCACATTCATACCCAAAGCATCCATAATCAAATTAAGGCTCTTCTTTTAAATCCCACCTTTGAAAAGATAAGGATAGCTCTTGCCATCTGACCCTAGAAAGAGAAGTTTCTTTGGCTTGGTTTTGGTAGGTAAGATGGTGATCGTTCCGCCCACACTGTGGATTGTGACAGTGTCTCTAGCTGACACTTCTCCAGGAAGAGCAATTTCGGTGTTAGTCATGGCAGCCAGCCATGGGCTGATTTCTTCAAGACGCAAGATATAACTTGCACGTTTCTGTGCTCTCTGTTGCAAACTCAGCATTATCTATATTTATAAGATGGGGAAAAACAGGTTTACGTTATCACTGCAACACTTAACTTTCTTCCACATTCAATTTGGCATAAAAGTAAACTTAAAACACCAATACAGAAATTTCGTATTGTAGTTCCCAAATTTAATTTCATGTTACATACTTGGGCCAATCTGAAAGAGGAAATACTGGTGTGCTGATATGACCTAGGTGATTTCTACTTTGTTCAGACCTGTCTCTTCCTCTCCGTCCAACCAATCAATGCAATCACAGTAGATGGAAGGAAAGCACTGCTGTGATCACAAAATTCAGTGCTGTAGCAAGCTAATTCCCCGTGTTAAGCTACGTTTTACCAATGCCAAATCAATTCAATTAAGTCCTTACAATAGAGCAAAAGATAAAACTGACAGCTGCTGGGTGTAGAGTAGACACACCCTTAGAAGCCACTTGAAAAGTTGGTAACAATTTAGAGCTCTGACCACTTGAAGTATGCAGAATTAACACCATAACCCCTTCTAATAACTCATTGGGAGTGGATCGCATGTACAGTTGTATCCCTACTTAGCTAACTTAATAATGTGCTCCTGAATTAATTCTGTGCTCTGCTTTCATGTGAAAAATGTTTTATCAATCTTCAGTGAGCTTTGTTCCATAAAAGGAAAAAGACAACTGGAAACACCCCAAGTAGCCAGAGACAGGACAAAATGGATAAACTGTAGCATTTTCCCATAATATATCAATGCTCAGCTGTATACAAAATATGGATGAATCATAAAATCCTAATGTTGACCCATCAGTTATGGAATAAACACAGATACACACACACACACACACACACATGTATATATGTAAGGTCTCATTTATATGAAGTTTAGAAACAGGCAGAAACTAAATACATCCTTTAGAAATGTATCAACAAATAATTTTTTTTTAAGTATTCCTCTTATCTCTTCCTCTGGTTTTCTTAGTTGATTTATTGAAAAGGAGACAAAGAAGCAAGAAACTGCTGCTGGAATGCAAGGAAACAAGTTTTAGCTAGGCCACACACAATAAACTTCATCCTTCATGTTAGTGTTCTAGTCTTCCGCTTCTAGCTATTTACTATGAATTCAGCATTTGTTCGTTTCCTCTGGATAGTATTTACTAAAGTCAGGTGTACTCTTTGTTTCTACACCACACCTTTTAATGGTTTTCTCATTGCTAAAGTAAGGAAATCAGGAGCAATAAAGGTAAGGGATCAAGAAAGAAAGGATAAAAAAAGAGAAAGCTACAAGGTAATAAATAGGCTCCCCAAATAATGGTGCTGTTGCTATACCAGATAAAAACCAAAGTAAATACAGATTAAGGAGACCACAACATAAAAGATAAGGATTCTCAGGTGCCTGGGTGGCTCAGTTGGTTAAGTGTCTGCCTTCAGCTCAGGTCACGATCCTGGGGTCCTGGGATCGAGTCCCACATTGTTCTGCCTGCTCCATTGGGAGCCTGCTTCTCCCTCTCCCTCTGCCCCCTACTCCTGCTGGCTCGCTCTCGTGCTAATAAATAAAATCTTAAAAAAAAAAAAGATAAGGATTCTTGGGCGCCTGGGTGGCTCAGTTGGTTAAGCAACTGCCTTCGGCTCAGGTCATGATCCAGGAGTCCCGGGATCGAGTCCCGCATCGGGCTCCCTGCTCGGCAGGGAGTCTGCTTCTCCCTCTGACCCTTCCTCCTCTCATGTGCTCTCTGTCCATTCTCACTCTCTCAAATAAATAAATAAAATCTTTAAGAAAAAAAAAAAAGATAAGGATTCTCAAATACTTAAATATGCTAATCATCTCCAAATAGCCTATGCAGAATTGATTTTCAGTTATTTATAAATATTGATGTTGCTATATGTGAATATTTTGTCTGTTAGAAATACTTAATACTCACCCCTAAGAAAGGCAATATAGATAGAAGATTAAATTTTGTAATCTCTTATGAAGACAAAAAGCCAGCCATCAGTGTTTAGTTCAAGGCCAGACCCCTTCCTTAACTAATTTCTTACAGTATATTCTTCCTAGTATGAACCCTCTATAGATAAAAGTTTGCTGCCCTAGGCCCATTAGCTCCCAAATTCTCAAAATGAAGAAAATACCTCTCTCCACATTCCTTATAAGCAACTGGTCATAGGCTGCCTTCCACGGGCCTACAAAATCTTTCACATTCCAAGTAAGGAGAGTTCCCATATTCAAATTTTGTATCTCATACGGAATTTCCCATTTTAGTAGCATTCTTGAGATTTTTCTGTACCTCTTTAAATGGAATCCAGCTGCTTCCAGGCTTTGCAGGATTTGACGGCGTCTTCAGCTTTTCAAGAGCATTTTCAATTGCTTCACCATAGTTATCCTGAAACCACTTTTCATGAGGTGTTTCTGCAGGGGCTGCAGTGATACTCCTTACATGCTCCAAAGCAAACACAATGGGCTTCATCAAAGCTGTGTGCTTTTCCCGCATGATTGCAATTTTCTCTTCCCTGACCAGGAAGACATCGAGAGGTTTACAAACATACAAGAGTTTAAATGCATCTAATGTAAGTAAACAGTATCAAAGAATAAGCTAAAATAAATAAAATATTTGCACAATAACTTAAAACGCAGCATTGTAAAAATATCCAGCACATGAAAGAGGCAGTTTTTCAACACCTGGTGCTGAGAAAACTAGGTATCTACTCGCAAAGAATGAAGTCGGACCCTTACCTTCCTTATACAATCATGTAAAAAAATAACTCAAATTGGATCAAAGACCTTTAGACCTAAGACTCTTAGGAAAGAATGTAGGGGAGGGGCATCTGTGTGGCTCAGGTCATGATGAGGGTCCTGGGATCAAGCCCCACTTCGGGCTCCCTGCTCAGCAGGAAGCCTGCTTCTCCCTCTACCACTCGCCCTGCTTGTGTTCCCTCTCTCACTATCTCTCTGTCAAATAAATAAATAAAATCTTTTAAAAAAAAAAAAAAAGAAAGAAAGAATGTAGGGGAAAGGCTTCTGGACACTGGATTTGCCAATCATTTCTTGGGTATGGCACAAGGCATAGGCAACAAAAACAGAAAAACGGGGTTACCAGCAACAAAAGACACTATTAAGAGAGTGAAAAGAATGCACAAAATGGGAAAAAATATTTGCAAATCATGTATCTGAAAGGGGTTAATATCCAGAATACAGAGCGAACTCCTAAATCAATAACAAAACCTCCCCAAACAACCCAATTCAAAAATGGGAAAAAGACTTGAATAGACATTTCAAGTAAGAAGATATTCAAATGATCAAAAGGCACACAAAAAGATGTTAAACATCATGAGTTGTTAGAGAAATTCAAGTCCAAACCACAATGAGATACCACTTCATATGCATTAGGATGTCTACCATATTAAAAAACAAGAAATAACAAATACTGACGAAGATATGGAGATACTGGAACACTCGTGCACTTTTAGTGGGAATATAAAGCGGTGCAGGAAAACAGGCTAGTGATCCCCCCATAAGTTAAACATAGAGTAACACTATGACCCAGGCAAATCCATTGGATCACATACAAAAATAATAAAAAAACAGGGGGTCAAACAGATACTTGTACACTATTGTTCATAGAAACCTTGTTCTCAATAACCAAAAGGTGGCAACCCAAATGTCCATTGACAGATGACTGCAAAACAGAATGTGGTATATCCATACAATGGAGTATTACTCAGTGCTAAAGGAAGGAAATTCTAATACATGTTACAACTTGGATGAACCTTCAAAACATGCTAAGTGAAATTAGCTAGACACAAAGGGAAAAATACCTTTGATTCCACTTTGTGAGGTACTCAGAGTAGTCAAATTCACAGAGACAAAAAGTAGAATAGTGATAAAGAGGCACTAGGGTTAAGGGGCAATGGAGAGCTAGTGTTTAGTGGGTACAGAGCTTATGTTTGGGATGAATAAGTTCCTGAAATCAACAGTAGTGATGGTTGCACAACACTGTAAACTTAACGTGACTCAATTATACACTTAAAATTGGTTAAAATAACAAGTTTTATGTTTTGTATATTTTACATTAAAAAGGGGGAGTGGGAGGTAGCTTCATTTTCAGAGTAAAAGTGTATGAAAACATACTTGCGTAAGGTATTGTTGTTCTGGACTCTCTTCACCTCATCTTCCAGCTGCTGGATCCGTCTCAGGACATACATGTGTTGCTGAAGCAGAACTCCCAGCCAGAGCTCATCCCAGAGAACAGTAACCCTGCGCAGCTCAGCCACAAGCATCTGAACCTGCACGCACAGTACATGCAAATATGCTCTTCTACAAGTTCACACACAGTTTTGCAAACACTAGAAACTACAAGTTCCGTGTGTGCATTTTTTGTTCATTATTCGATCAGAGAACGTTGATTACTAATTCTATAAACACAGACTTAAAAACCAATACTGAATTGTAAAGCCAATTTCGATTATTCCAAAAGCCTTTTTGTTCTTCAAATATTTCCATGACAGCTTTTATGGGTTTTGTTTTTAGGTTGTTCTTTGGAGGAGAGGGGAATATAATAAAAATTGTTTAAAAACATGCAAATTGTGTTTTGTACCTGTAATACCATAGTTGGGTTTGCAGAGGACAGCTTATCTACAATTTTGCTGTAGCAATCCTGCATCATGGCTTGGTCTTCATTTAATCCACTTTTAGGCTCATCCTTATTGCTATCCTGAGAAGCAGGAGGGCTTCCTCCCTCACATTCAGAAACCAGCAACTCTTCTCCTTGAATATTGCCAAGCAAAGTTGGAATTGCAGAGGAAAACTTATTTCCTATAAGAAAATAGAAAAATTAGGTACACTTTCGATTTTCTCCTATGCGCGCATGTTGAGTTAAGGAAAACATTGGTAATCTATTCGACTCCAGCACTCACTTAATGCATTTGCCTTCCATGCATTAAATTAACCAAACATCATGGACATTCTGCCTTTTCACAAAGTAAGCTTTTATATTTATTAATATTATAAGCAAATGGAAGATAAATGAAAAAATGAGTCTCAACAGTTTTCTCACAGCCAGAGTCTAGAGCTTGGTTTCATCCTTATCTACCATTTACTCAGCTCATCGGTGAACCTGAGAGCACGGACTCAAGTTCTCTAAGCCTAAATGGGTTACTGTGAGATTGAGGCGCATGTGTAAAGTACATCCCCTAGTGCTGGACATAGCAGTTACCACCTCAATAAACAATAATTATTATTACTGAAAAAAAACCCACAAACTCCATCAACTATTTAACAGAAAGCTGAAAAAAATTTACCTAACACACATTATCTGCAAAATAATTTCTACTTAAAGTAGCAGTATTTTAATATTCCATACCTGAAGCCTGCGATTCAGTACTAAGTGATATGGTACCCACTATTGCAGGGTACAGTATGAGATGTGGGGAATCTTGAGCCACTCGGCAGAGGAGGTTACAAATACTTTGACGCACATATACTTCAGGATGGTTTAAGCGTGAGAAAAGCTGTGGGATAATTCCTTCAGGATAAGAAGAAAGAAGGATAAAGTTATTAAAAACTGTCAACATGGTAGATACAAAAGCATAAAACCTCATGTGTGTCAGAATCAGTTTAAGGGCCTCAAATTTCTCCCTGTGTTAACAAAGAACCTAACAATAGTTCTTGTTTTGCAAGTTTCGTTAGAGCTATAATCAAAATGCAAAGCAATTCAACAATGTTCTGGCAAAATGTATTTTCTACAAATGCCTGTAAAAGACAGAGATAATTTTTAACAAAAGGCATACAAAAATTTTTGAAACTTATTTTCACCACTGTCTCCAAAATTCACTTTGTATCCATAAAGCTCCTGCCTGTCACCCTTCTAGTTCTATGAAAGGCGAGAGAGAAGAGTATGTCACATGCAGTTCATGGTGTCCTATCAACTGATGTAGGTATTCTGTAACACACTAAAATAATAAACATAAAGAAACTATGATGCTTGTTTATTGTCTTATGTATCCTACCCAGAAATAACTTTTCCTCAAACATTTCACTTAGACCACTACCTCTCCATGGGGCAGTAGGCGTTGTTTCCAAGCCATGTTCCAGATACTGCCTCAGCTCGCCGGCATGTTTGACGAGCAGCCTGAGCAAGCGCAGTGTGGCCATCACAATCACATCATCAGTACTCTGCTCTGCTCTGTGACTCAAATGTAGCCTAGGGTCGTCTTCATCTAAAGGAATCTAAGGGGGGAAGGTGAAAGGCAGAAATAAGAACACTGTTTTCGTCTGCTAGGAAAGAAACGTCAAGTACATTTTCTTAGAACCGAACACCATGCTACCTACCTGACCAGCATTGAGTTTAAGGAAAGTAAAATATGCGCTGCAAGACAGCTTGTACAGGCTGAAGATCCTATCTACAACCTTTCTCCACACTTTAATAACTCCTTCTGTCGCACTTTCATCAAGTTCTGAAAGCCACGGGCAACTTGAGATTAACTGACGCCAGATAACATCAACCATGTCATCTTCCTCATTATCTTCACTTTCTGTTATCTGAAGCGTTATATCTTCATCCTGAAGAAAATTGGGGCATAAAATGCTGTTTTTTTAAACACAAAAGTGGGGGGGGAGGTACATGATTTTCCTATCCTATGAAAGCATTTTTCTCATCTATGAAACATTACTTCACATCTAGTTTCATACATGCTACAGCAGTATCATTGAGGCACTCTACGATGTACTTACTGATGCAGCTAATGAAGGATATAAGACCTTTTTTTTGGTACTTTAAATGCTTCTAAGTTACAGTAAATACTCTGCTTGCAGAACATTAAATGTAATCTGTTTAAGTTTGAGGCTTGAATGTAAACAGAATTCACTCACAACAGACTTTCCTCTCTTTATAATAATGGGCACATACATAATGCCAGCTCTGGCACACATGACACATGCTGGTCTAGAGCAAGATGAGTCAGTACAGTTTAGCCTATGAAATAAAATCCACACTTTTAAAGTCTATCTAAAAACTCAATAGCTCTAACATTCTAGAATTAATAGGACTCTGAGCTGAGAGAGAATAAATCCTACAGCTCATTTAGTCTACTGGTTTTCAACTCCAGCTATGAATTAGAATCACCGAGTAAGCTTAAATGCATACACCCACTTCCCACTCAGAGTATCTGGGGTGGTATTCAGGCACTGGTGTACTTTGAAAGGTCCCAAGCTAGTGTTAAGAACCTAATTTCTGATCATCGATTAAAAGAGAAATTTAATTCACATAAAACAAACCACCTATTGTAACAGGACCTTAAGGAAATGATTTCTCAAGGTATTACATTCTCCTTAGAGAAGTATCATAACACACTTTCATCTTAAAACTCAAAAGTTTTCATTTGTAACAGTAACTGCCTAAACCCCATTCAACATTTAATCAAGTATATGTGATCAACCTCTTCAAAATCAATGAATTAAAACAGTGATCTTGACACCATTTCTCCCCAAAGACCGTATGATGTTTCCCTTGCCTGAATCCCAGCTGGGCGACACACAGCCTGTCCAAGAATACCATATATTCTCTCTTTTTCTTCTTCAGTTATAGTGTCTGGAAGCAGATTCTGAACTTCAGATTTTTCTCTAGGCAGCAGACGAACACCTTCTCCCTGACTATAAAAATAAACAAGTCACTGGTTCCAGCTACCAAAACTTGTCATGTCAAGCTACCAAAACATGTCAGCAGACATTTCAAATCTCTATCCTGTAATGCAGTAAATAAATTACACATTTCAACATACATACCTGGCATTATCAACCACCTTTCTGCCCCACCTATAAGCCCAACTAGCCAATGCTGCCCAAGATTTGGCTACTTCAGGCGCCTGTACTGAAGACAGGTGATACAACTGTCCCAAAATGAAGTCAGGTTCTCCAACTCCAATATGCACTGCCATAATGGACAAAAAAAAAAAAAGAAAGAAAGAAAGAAAGAGAGGACTCAGCAATGTTACCTTCATAAATTTCAAATGGCATTTTCCGGGATTTATTTTCCGTAAGCTATCACTAATTTCCAGAATATTACAGTAAAATTTGATCAAAAAACACATTTTTACTATGCTTTTCTAAAAGTCTAATATACGGAAATCACTCAGCTTCACAAGTCAGTTTAAATTATCACCCTGTAAACTGCATAAATATCTCTCATGACAACACAGGTATCACACGTGTTGTACAATGTCTTGAATTCTAGACATGAATGGCTCTTTCCTCGTGATTAGGCTAAGCTTGAACGTTCTGGCAAAAAATAATATATAGGTGATCAGTATACAATCTCATTCAGTCAAAAAATTCATGAGGTAAATATCTTTATTCACACCTGCTATAATGCCATTTGCCAAGATTTATAATAATCACAGGACACATCCCTTATGAATATCAAGACTGTAAATTACATAGATTATAATTATTTTATAAGACCAACCTAAGTAATTAAAATCCTAGGCTTCATTACAACAAAAATGAAAGTATATTCTCATCAGCAAAGAGGTTAACTATCTCCCACTCTGTAAAACCTGGACAGAACAGACACTCCCAACACTGAATGAACTACCCTATTTGTCAAGTACCTTTCTATTACTAGCACTACTGTCAGAATGTGAAACTTTCATCTTCTAGAGCTTCTGTGCTCTAGGAGCCAAGGAGACCACAGGCAACTACCGTGTATCTTTCTTGCTCCTTCCAGCGTGAGGTAGGATTTAGGTATCTGGAGTAGGACCTTCTTGCCGGCAAAAACATCCAAGTCCATAAAAGCACTGTGGCCTGGGAAGGCCAGAAGTCAGCAGAGTTAGGTGACTTCCACAGTGGCATTAAATACTAAAGAAATGTGTTTTAGTTACTTCCAAACGGTATAGTACACTAAATTTCCATGCAAACAATTTTTGCGGCAAGTTACAGCCAGCTTAACATTGTAAATTTTAAAACAGTGGAGAAATAACTTCTAAAATTGGTATTTTAAAGCTAGTAAAATAAAGAAAGCCTACCTGTAGATTCGCTCTCAATCCGAGGATACTCTTCTTCCATTGTATTAACAGATGGCAGTTCTATTAAAGCAAGTATGTTTTTAGACAGAGTAGAAAGACCTGTGAAGTTCTGCTGTTGCTGAGCTCTATAAACCTGTTTCAGCTGCCCTGAAATTTCTTTCCATTCTGCCTGGATCCATTTAGCCAGTGTCAGAATTGACTTGGCAACTGCATATTCAGCTTTGGCAGACTTGCAGAAAGATATGGCACAAGAACTTAACATTTCCATTGCATGTGTTGACTGGCCTATAGAAAACCAAAAACCAGTCCTTAGAAGCCTTATATGCAAATGATTAACAGTATTTCAGGGTGAAGTAACAATGTAAATTCGGTGGTAATCAATGATCTCTAGATCATACCGTTCTAAAAGCACCAAATTACAAAGGTAAGTCAATTACAGGTAATTTATTATTCAAGGTACAAATATTCTGCCACAGTTGAAACAAAAATCAGCTTTTCTAATATTGTCTTACAGCATACACATTTTCATACACATGATTTTCATTTTAGTCAGACATTAACCACAGTTCATTTTACTAACCTGCTGTATATAGCAATTTGGTTTTTTCAATGTCAAGTTCAGGCCCCCATTTTTCATCCACTTGACCTTGAGTTGATAGTTTTTTAAAATGCTGGACTAAATCCTGTGCAGTAGTAGTCTTTCCCAGCTGAACCTCACTACACTGTGCCAGGAGTCTTGTTGCAAGTGAAACATTCCCTCGTTTTCTAGCAAATTTTGCTGCTGTTAGACCTAATTCCATGAGATGGCTTCTAATTGGAACTGTTTGTTCTGGAGAAAAGAAAACGTTTCATTAGTCCTTGATTAGTCTAGCCCAGACTGCACAGACACACGGCCAAAAATTCTTCCCCAGCCATTTTCCCTTCCCTATCAACTCCCTAAATAAAGGTAACTCATTTTTCATTATCTTTAAATTCCTAGCAGCTAACACAGTGCTTGGCATACAATAAACGGTACATGTTTGTTAAAATATAAATAAGCAAACGATGAAGCAAAGTAAAAATCATTCACTATAAGAAATTAGCTTCTCAGTTTCTAGATCTTTTTAGTAAAGGGCCTAGGCCAAAGGGTGGGAAAAGAGAGTAAGGCCAGACCATCTCTCTCTTGTTGTGTTAAGTACCCTCTGCCGTTCTATCATGCCATTCTCTCTTGGTTCACTCCTACCTTTCTGAAGAATCCTCAGTCTCCTTCTCATCCACTACCTATCCACTAAAACTGGTGTTCCTCAGGGTCGGTGCTAGGCTCTCTACTCTTCTTACTCTGTATATTCTCCCTGGACAGTATCATCTGCTCCTGTAGCTTCAATTACCATATAAATGCTGATGACTCTTCACTCTTTATCTCTAGCCAGATCTGAGTCCCACCTGCTTACCAGTCACCTATACTCAGGTATTTAAAGGGCACTTTTATTTTTTTTATTTATTTTTTAAAAGATTTTATTTATTTATTTGAGAGAGAGAGAATGAGAGATAGAGAGCACAAGAGGGAAGAGGGTCAAAGGGAGAAGCAGACTCCCCGCCGAGCAGGGAGCCCAATGTGGGACTCGATCCCGGGACTCCAGGACCATGACCTGAGCCGAAGGCAGTCGTTTAACCAACTGAGCCACCCAGGCGCCCTAAAGGGCACTTTTAACCTGTGTCAAGTGGAATCCATTTTCTACCACCCTCCAAACCTTCTACTTCCTTCTCCTATTACTCCTTTCTCAAGGAAGGCATATGATCAACCTGGCTACCTGAGCAGGTGCCTGCCAGTCATCCTAAGACTCTACTTGCAGCCCATATATCGTATCCATTTTTTTCTATCCCTACTGCCACTACCTAACTGGTAGTGGCAGCCTACCTGGTCCCTCTGCCCCCAGTCTTATCCTCTTCTAGTCCATTCTCCAACCTGCAAATGAAATATCTTACACAAAGGTAAATATGAACTTTAAACTTCCCTTTGATGGCTTCCCACCGCCCCTGACAAAACCCCAACTCCTGAATTTGCCTTGAAAGGCGCTGATATCTTGCATTTCATTCCAATCTCAATCTCCTTCAGCTTCCTCTCTTCCCACTCTCTCTTAGGCAAACTGTCACCTAAGAATCTTTCATTAATGCCACTGGCCTTCACATATTTTTTTCCAACCACTCTACTGCCTTCCATCTCATCCCTACCTCCCTTATGTATCAGCTTAAATGTTACTTCCTCCCCAAATCCTGTTCTAACTGATCCCTAGGATTCAATCTGTGCCCTTGTTGCATGTTCCTTAGCACCATGTACAAGCACTTCCACTCAGCACACCATACTGCTCATCCTTGTCTGACGATTTCCCTACTGACTAGAATCACTGTGGTCCCTGGAATGCAGAAAACAGGCTTGTCCTGTTCACCGTTACATCCCAACTTGGAGCACAATATGTGGCACAAAGTACACACTTCATAAGCACCTCCTGAAGAAGGAAAAAAAGTGAGGAGGAGTGGAGTTCTGTCTCCAACTATAACCGCTGGGTTACTGACTTTTTATTCCCAGTTTTAAAACTTGTTCAATAAGGGAAGGATGAGAAAGAGGATATTTGTAGTCCTAGTATATGCCATGCTCTGTGCTATTTCCTGTAATCCTTATAAGAATCTCCTGAGCAAGTAAATACCCATAACTGAAGAGGAAAGTGACTCAGAAGTTTAATGGGCTTGCCCTAAGGTCCTTCCACTTGCAAATGTTGGGCTAAGGATCCAACCCAAGTGTATATGGCAAGGAAGGTCCACGTGAGTCACAGTTCCCAGCAATCAGTCTGCAATCCAAGTCCATACCCCACCAAAACCTTACTTGAAATTTAATACACAAATGTATTCAGTAACCTTAGCTACATTTTCAACTAAGCTTCTACAGAATTCTGGCAACTTTTCAATTTTTAATCAATAAAGTAAATTGCTAGCATCCCTTTAACATGATAGACAGTTCTTTCTTAAAAATGAGACCTACTAAAAAATTAAAAATTTAAAAAAGTTTAAAAATGAGACCTACTTAAAAAAAGAGAGACCTACTAATATATATACAAGTATTTTTTTTTTTTAAGATTTTATTTATTTATTTGACAGAGAGACACAGCGAGAGAGGGAACACAAGCAGGGGGAGTGGGAGAGGGAGAAGCAGGCTTCCCGAAGAGCGAAGAGCCTGATGCAGGGCTCGATCCCCGGACCCTGGGATCATGACTCGAGCTGAAGGCAGACGCTTAACGACTGAGCCACCCAGGTACCCCTATATATACAAGTACTACTTCTCTATTCATTTGGAGTGTTTAAAACTTAACATTCGCAGTACATTGTATCTGACAAAGAATTTGTATCCAGAACAAATAAACAAGTCTATGACTTGATTAAAAATGGGCAGGATTTGAACACTTAACAAAGTAAGATATACAATGGCCACTATGCAAATGAAAAGATGCTCAATCTCATTAATCACCAGGAAAATGCAAAAAAAAAAAACAATGAGGTACTATTATACACTGGTGCCAGTGACTAAAATTAAAGACCAGCACTACCAAGGATGAAGATGCCAGAAGAAATGTACAAAACACTTTTTAAAAAATGTCAAACTATTTTTAACATTAAACTATATGACCCAACAATTTGACTCATAGGCATTTACTCAAGAGAAACACAAATATATGTCCACCCAGAGACCTGTACGTGAATTTCATAGCAGTTTTATACATAACAATCCAAATTTTAAAATAAACAACTCCAATATCTACCAAAAGACCCAGAGATAAATTATGGTATACCCATAGAACGGGCAGTACTCAACAACAGGAAGGATCACAGTACTACTGCACAAAACATAGGGGAACCTTAAAAATAAAATGCTGAATGAGAGAAGCCAGACACAAGAGAGCTGTAGGACGCCATTTATATGAAACTTTAGTAAAGACATTTCTAATCTCGGGCACCTGGGTGGCTCAGTCGTTAAGCGTCTGCCTTCAGCTCAGGTCATGATCCCAGGGTCCTGGGATCGAGCCCTGCATCGGGCTCCCTGCTCCGCGGGAAGCCTGTTTCTCCCTCTCCACTCCCCCTGCTTGTGTTCCCTCTCTCGCTATGTCTCTCTCTGTCAAATAAATAAGTAAAATCTTAAAAAAAAAAAAAAAAAGACATGTCTAATCTACAGTGATAGAAGACAAATCAGCGGTTGTCCAGGACAGGACAGATGGGAGAGGTGACTGGGAAGAGGCATAAGGAAACTTTATGGGGTAAGATCAATGTTTTGTATCCTGATTATACTGGTGGTTACACTGGTGAAGATGTGTCAAAACTCATGGAATTGTACACTTAAAATGTGTAAGTTATATCTCAATCAAAGCTATTAAAAAACTGTATCTCAATCAAAGCTATTAAAAAACCAACCTAATTACCTTTTATTTTCTCCAACAATTGACTCTGGTACATGGTGTATCTTAATGCCTGCATCCATGGCCTCACATCATGCTGTTTACATGAACGCAGAGCTTCACTGAAGAGTGGAATAAGACAATCCTGCCAGAGAAAAACCAAAACCACTTAATATAAACAGCCTCCTTATATGTTCGTAGGTTGAGGTAAGCTGTAACCCCCATAAGCCAACTACTCCAGGCTCATCTAATTAAACTCTCCACTTTCTTCACTATCTTCTGATCACAAGAGGAAAGACATTGTAAGAGCAAAATCTTTATTTTGGGGGGGAAAAAAATTCCAATTTATCAATATACTGAATAAAGCACATTTTATAAAAAATAAACACAGCATATTTACTATAAAGAAGTTGAATTACAGAGAAACATAAAACTATTGGCTTTATAAGCAGATTCTCAAAGACTATAATTCCCTTGGGAAGGGCCCATCTTTGGTTTAAACTTTACCCTATCTGGAAGAGGATGAGGTGTCATCATTATTATTATTAACTTTTTTTTTTTTTAAAGTAAGCTCTTCGCCCAATGTGGGGCTTGAACTCACAACCCTGAGATCAGGAGCTACATACTCTACCAACTGAGCCAGCCAGGTGCCCAAGAGAGTCTTTGTTTTAATCAAATCTACAATTTATAACACCTATCAATGGAAAACATATTTATATACACCAACTCTTCTTCCAAAAAAAAAAAAAAAGGAAAAATTAAGTAATTAGCCATCCTTGAAATGATGTATCTTAGGTTCCTCCATCTGCCTCACACACTTCTCAAATGAAAATGTGCCTGAAAATGACATTTGAGATTTCTGGGTTTACTAGCTTGTCCAACAAATGCTACTTTAAAAATTCAAAAAAATCTTGGGGCGCCTGGGTGGCTCAGTCAGTTGGGTATCTGACTCTTGGTTTTGGCTCAGGTCATGATCTCAAAGGTGTGGGATTGAGCCCTAAGCTGGGCTCCAGGC
Source organism: Callorhinus ursinus (assembly GCF_003265705.2). Classification (NCBI taxonomy): domain Eukaryota; kingdom Metazoa; phylum Chordata; class Mammalia; order Carnivora; family Otariidae; genus Callorhinus; species Callorhinus ursinus. The sequence continues at coordinate 1,551,430 of NW_027397075.1, read as the reverse complement.
TCAGCGGGGAGTCTGCTTGAGATTCTCTCCCTCTGCCCCTTCTCCATGGTCTCTCACATAAATAAATCTAAAAAAAAAAAAAAAAAAAAAAAAATTTTCCCACACGAATGCCTATTAATGTTCAGAAGAACATCCTGATAAGGACACATATATACACACCTCTGTTGAAAGTCTGCTAGAAACTGTGTTCTCCAAAGCAGAAGAGCAATACAGCTGTAAGGTACTTAGAACTGGCAGAGACTGTGAAACTGTTAAAGTAGAAAGTCTCAGTGGTCCAATAGCTATGCGGGAGGTTTGCTTCAAGTACTTTACCACATTTCTGAAACACAATATTCACTGTCAATTAATAAATGAGATTTTTCCAACCTGTGTAATCACTGAAGGGATAAGGTGGTTTGGTAAGATGCTACTACAGTGGCATCCAAAGAGGAGGAAGGAAGAGGAGCTGCCTGCCCTTTAGTAAAATTACATAAGCAAGTCAAGACATGCTTCTGGGGATTTCTACAATTTAGTTAGTTTCAACCTCTATATATGTTGCCAAGTGGCATTCTTGTATCATACGACTTCTACAACAAAAATGAAGCTGTCATGACTAACATTGTAGTGATCACGTAATCGACTCCTCCCCAAAGCACATACATTTACCATACGGTATACATAGTGCACACCAATCTCTTTAGGATTAAACTTACTCAGTTATGGACTGCCACTTCTGATCTTGTTCCATATGGTTTAAAGCAGTTGCCAGACAAACAGAACTTCTCAACAACTGAACTTCAATGGATTTCTGAAGTTCCCTTGGATCAGGACTTAACATATTAGGAAGCAGTTTTTTCATATCTACAGAAGTTAAATAAATTCCATGAAGTTAATTTGCTTTTAATGTGTTAAGAGTGATATTTTGACAATACTGAAAAGTTATCACCAATGAAAACATTTTCATATTTAAATTCAGCCAGCTGAACACTATGACTAAGCATTTCTGATAGCTATATAAAAAATATAGTCCACATTCAAATTATATCTCAGATCTGCCTCAAAACAGCTGATTTCCAAAGTTCCAAAAATCAGTAAATCAACCTACTACATTTAAAGGGGCAAATCTAGCCCTACTCTGCAAACCTTACTGAATCTAGCAACTCACTGGTAACACACAAACCACTCACCATACTAACTTTAGTGTAATATTTTACACAATGTTCCAGTTGTGGTAAGAAAGTTAATGAACCACAGTAAAAGGTCAAGAAAAATACTTAGCTTAAAGACTACTTAACCTTTTTCAAACGTGGCTAGATAAATTTCAAAGTCTTACGATAGTCTTTAGTTTAATTTTACTCAAACTATTTTTATTTGCCAAATCATAAGTAAAACAGACCTAAAGATGTTCCTTCACGTATGATTCTGCTCCAAAATACATGTACAAAAACTTCCAGATTTTCCAGTAAAATACTAAGCCAAACATCTTGAGCAACTTGTCTATAAAATACTTAATTCTAAGATTATTATTTCAAATACCTATTTTCTCTTTTGATCCTCCAGCAAGTAGACTGATATTTTCTCCTGGTAACAATTCTAATTGCTCAGTACATTCAACAAATTCTCCAGATTCAAAACTGCTTAGTGATCTGTAATTAAAATACCAGTTAGCTTGTATTACACTTATCCAGCCTGTGGGATCATTCAAAAAAAGTAGAACAAATTCTGGAAAAACACAACACAGTTACACAGCATTCTCTTGATGAGGTTCCTTCTATATAGGCCATCATTTTTTATTTCTATTTTGAAGATGTGACTACCAATTTAATTAGCACTAAAATCGGAGTGGCAAACCAGAAAGCTACAGCTATCATAGTCATTCACAGTTTAGCATACTCACCCCTCCATGTTTCCTTACTCTTTTTGTAGCCTGTTATCTTTGGGAGACCATCCAACAAACTGACAGATCTTGCAGGGCATTGCCAACATGTGATTCTCCCCAAACTACCTCTAAATTCGCTACATGGCCCCATTCCCCACCTAAAGCCCAGGCCCCTGGAGGGCTCCTATTCTATTATCTTAGCCTTCCATCTCATCCCACCTTTCACTACTGGCCTCCCTCCCTCTCTCCCTTGTTCAACGTGTTTCACAGAAGCTGTTTCTTTTTTTTTTTTTTTAAGATTTTATTTATTTATTTGACAGAGAGTGAGAGAGGGAACGCAAGCAGGGGGAGTAGGAGAGGGAGAAGCAGGCTTCCTGCTGAGCAGGGAGCCCAACATAGGGCTCGATCCCAGGACCCTGGGATCATGACCTGAGCAAAGGCAAATGCTTAACAACTGAGCCACCCAGGCACCCCGCTGTTTCTCTTCTTTAAAAGAATTCTTCCTTTCCATCTCCTCATGCCTCTGAAACTCCTTTAGTCATGTAGTGTCAATGCTAGGACGAGAGGCCTGCTAGCTCCCTACCTACTGGCTGCTACTTTCAGAACACTGTTCCCATTCCTACTATAGCTGCTTTCCAACCAAGACAACGACTCCGTTTCTTAATCTCTTTTCCATTAATCTACTCTTTTCTTGTCCCCTCCCTTATAACGCAGCCTGACTCCAGCACTAGAAATGTAACATCAATGACTGCATCTGCCTCCCCCTTAAAAGCTCCAAGCCTGGGCCAAGGCAACCACACGCTTCTCATGTGAGCCGCAACTGATGAACTGTCAAGGTTTGGTAACAACACCCTTATCATTCCTGCCGCTACAGGGTCTGACTCCTCTCCAGTGGTAGGTTCCCTGCTTCCCCACTAGGCTCTACAATGCCCTCACACTCTCAGCTAATGACGGACTCCTCCACACACACACACACGCGCGCGCACACGCACACAGCCCCACAGGCTTTCATTTCCTCTACTCTTAATCCACCATCTACCCGCTCCCAAAACTCTGTCCATATCCAACTACTTTCCTTGGGTGCAAAAAAGGTGGGTCCTTTTTTCCAGTTAATCCTTCAATCAATGTTCTTTATCCTGTTTCTTCAACCTCTGCTTTCTAGTCACTCCTTCCCCTGAGCTTAAAAGAACACTTAATCTCTCCAATACTTCAATACACAACATTCTCCTCCAGCCACAGCTTCCTCTCCTTGACTTCATGAAAAACTCACTACCCAAGTAATCTTTAGAGAGCTTTTGATTTCCAAGTTTCTTCACTACTCAATAGTATTCAGCCTGGCTGCTTCTCCTCTCTCTCTCTCTCTCTCCAAAGCTCTTCTTGCGTGCAGTCTCTGGAGCTCCTAACAAGGCAGACTATCCCAGTTGGTTCTCCTACATCTCGGAACTCTTCCTTCCTCAGTGTCTTTGTGTTTTTTATCAATGGTTTCACCTCCCCTCCTTTAAAAAAGATGCTCGTAACGATTCTGTCCTTGGCCCTCTTTACTTTTCACTCACCCATCCCCAGAGCTTTATCTGTAACTGGGTAGATTACAAAGGCTCTGGAGTATAGAGTTTAAAAGAAGGTTTTTTACTGTCACCTACATGCAAATGATCCCCAAATCATTCTCTATCTTAGACTTTTCTCCTTTGCTCCAAATCCAATTCTTAATTGCTTATTAAACAATCTCCTCTGCATGTTTCATTTGCACCTTAAACACACCTCATTGTTCTGTGTGCTCCTACTTCAATTAATAGTGTCTGTTTCTCCCTCTACCTTTGACCCACAGATTAGTGGTCTACATGCCGCCACCCTTGCCATCAATCCACCTACAGTCTCTTCACAACACAGCAGAGTGAACCACTAAGTCAGATCAGGACATGCCTCTCCTGTTCAAATCTCACCTAAGATTTTCTCTCTTATTAGGAGTCGAAGTCCTCCTCACAGTTCCCTCCTACTCTCTACCCTTATCTCTTATTATTCACTCTGCTTCATCAAGAGTGGCCTCCAGGGTATTTCCAGAACATTCAAAGCACATCATTCTTCCATCAGATCTGTTTCCTCAAGTCTTTGCTCAAATGTCATGCTGATGGCATTCCCAACCTTGTCTGTGTGTCTGTGTCTCCTCTAGAAAGGAGCTCCTCAAGGGTCAGAATTCATGTTTCATGAAATGTTGCACCCCACTGACTGGCATATAGTACATGGTCAATGGAGAAATTACCCATTAACATTTACTTTTTAGAAGCTGGGCTTCTCAATGGGAAGGACAGCTAATGACCCGTGTCCAAGCCACTTATGGGTATGCAGATTTTGAATTAAAGGATTAATTCACTACATATACTTTGTGGGGTTTTTCAATTTAAATATTTATTTATTTAAGTAATCTCAACACCCAATGTGGGACTCGAACTCATGACCCCAAGATTGAGAGTCGCACGCTCCACCGACTGAGACAGCCAGGTGCCCCCCAGTACCTACATTTAAAATTAAGGGATTAATGAACAAACAATGAATCATGGAACACTACATCAAAAACTAATGATGTAATATATGGTGATTAACATAACAATAAAAATTTAAAAAATAAAATTAAGGGATTAATACACAGAGGAACAAGAAGAAGAAAAAAGGGAATTTAATTTACAAATATTCATAAACTCTGCACTCCTTAGAATATTTTCAATCAATTCAAACCTACTTTAGAAACAGTCATCAAATGTGACCCTTTCTAAAGCAGTAACAAATTTCTCTTTATGTTTATTTTGTAAGCTCTAAGAATCAATATCGAATGACTGTTTCAACAGTGAGAAGACTGTTTTCCCACTGCATGAATACCTTCCTCACCTCTAATGTTGGTTTCTCATTGTAGTCATTTTCAAACAGCAATATTATTAGAACTTCAAATATCTTGCAATAGTAGATATGACCAATTTTAATATTTTTCTGCCATAGAGGAAGACTTTAAAGCTACTGAAAATTTATTTAAATGAAAAAAAGTCCTTACTTTATGTAGTTGAAATCAGCTTTCAGGTTGAGAGAAGTGCTGCCGGTACTCTTCTTCAAGTCGTGGATAGCATTCTGCCACTCCTGTACGGCAGGCCAATCAGCAATGGAAATGTAGCACTCACACGCTTTATTTCCCAAATAATTTATAACCTCAGGGGAAGAGTCAGTTGGCTTGGACAACACAGTTTTTCTGGATTCACCTGAGTGAATGTATTTCATAAAACAGAGATCCAGGGCAGTTATAAATATTTTAAAGAGCACAGAAATCTAAAAATACACAGTAAGATCATCAGTACAAACTATCTGACTACAGCTTTTTATTTAAATTCCAGATGCTCACCGTTCAGAGAATGTTTGGGGCTGGCACTGTTACGCCCAGCGTTGGCCAACGTGAGAACAGATTTCTCAAAGCTGGAGATGCAGCAATCAATACCTGTCATGGCGCACAAGTGCTCCTGGTACTCTACAGAGGCCTTTTCAAACCTTTAATGCAAATTCAAACAGTCTTTATTTTTAATTACCCACAGACTTCACTTCCAAAAAAAAAAAAAATTAATCACTCAACAAATTGAGCGAGGAAATAAATAAACCGAGTGGAGACAATGAGTTAATTATTTTGTGTGGGGTTGAAGTGAACAAAATTATGTTTTTCCTCACAACAAATGAAAATAAATTCAAAAATTAAAAAAAAAAGGGAGGGGCGCCTGCGTGGCGCAGTTGGTTGGGCATCTGGACTCCTGGTTTCGGCTCAGGCCATGATCTCAAGCCCCACACCAGGCGTCTCACTCAGTGTGGAGTCTCCTCAGACTTTCACCCTCTCCCTCTGTCCTTCCCTACTGTGCACAACTCTCTCAAATAAATAAATAGAATCTTAAAAGAAAAAAAAAGGCATAATACAGTAACAGAAGGGGCGCCTGGGTGGTTGTCAGTTAAGTGGTTACGTGCCTTGGCCTCGGGTCATCATCTCAGGGTCCCAGGATCAAGCCCCACAGCAGGCTCCCTGCTCAGCAGGGAGTCTGCTTCTCTCTCTCTCCCTCTGCCCCTTCCCACCACTTGTTCTCTCTTTCTCTCAAATAAATAAATAAAATCTTAGGGAAAAACCACAAAGGTATCCTTTACTTTAAAAAATATATATAACAGAAAATACTGGTAAGTATCTGATTTCAATGTACACAAAGGCTAAAAAGAAGAATTTTTAAAAAGAACTCAAAGTAACAGATACTAATGACATAATTTGAAACTTTTAAGTACCAAAAATACCATAAATATTAAAAACAAATTACAAATCAAGAATTAGCATCAACAATCTTACTGCATAATAAAATCTCACAGATCAATACAGGAAAAAATGAGAGCCCATGAAGACATAATTTACATTTTAAAAAATCACAAATGATCAACAGAACATATGGGGAAAGTCCTATTAATCATTAATAAACAAATGTAAATTAAAACTATCTTCACTGATGATGATGGCAGGGCTGTTTTTCAGTGACCCTCAGTACTCAACAAAGGTGAGGGGAAGGGGTTATTATTCTTTTGTTAAGGATTAAACTGGAAAACAGTTTTCTGTACAGTAACTTAGCAAAAGAATGTACCATAACCCTTATGGTTTATAGCCTTTCTTCTAATAAATCAACTTGAAGGAATGAATTCAAAGAAAATAAACACAACTATAAGCTACAGTTTAAAAAATTAAGTGCCATGGTACATTAAGATTAGTAAAAAACATCAAAAATAACCTTACCTTCCAATAAAATTAACACTGTAGAATATTTAACATAGAAAAATATTTTTTAAAATATTGCTGAGTGGCAAAAGCAAAATGAGGTAATCAGCAAAAACAGTGATTTCTGGGAAAAGACTGTATATGAAAGAAAAAAAGAACTAAAATGGCATATACACCAAAACAGTTTTCACTGGCAGATGGAATTATGAGCAGTTCTTTATTTCCTACATTTTCAAGATTTGGTAAAACTGACAAAAATATACACAGACTATAATGGTTCATGTTCATTTACCTAGCGAAATCATGAAAGTTTAAATGCTGAGTACACAGGGCTAATGAGCAAGTACTCTAGTTTGTACCAGACTCTGAAATGAAAGGTTATCAATTACAGATCAAGTTCAAAAATATATAGAACAAGTATGGGGCGCCTGGGTAGCTCAGTTGGTTAAGCGTCTGACTCCTGATTTAGGCTTAAGTCATCTCAGGATCATGAGAGATCAATCCCCACATCAAGCTCTGTGCCAGGCATGGAGCTCCCTTGAAATTCCCTCTCTCCCTCTCCCTCTGTCCCTTTTCCCTGCTCCCTATCAAGAAAGAGAGACAGAAACATGGAAAGAAATAGGGGAAGAAAGAGAAGGAGAGAGAGAAAGAGAGAAGGAAGGAGAGAGAAAGAAAGAAATTAATTTACAAAACAACGGGCAGATCTTACTTTAAGGAAGATTGCTTACTAATCCATAAATAAGAAAGGCATCTAAGTTTTGCTCTACTTAAAGAACAGACTAAAGATGACTGCTAGTAAAATTACTTACAGCAAGTTTCAATTGCTGAAACTGAACAAAGCTGTTTTAACATTTAACTACAATGTTAGCCAGGAATACAGAGGATTTTTTTTTTTTAAGATTTTTATTTATTTGACAGAGAGAGACACAGCAAGAGAGGGAACATAAGCAGGGGGATTGGGAGAGGGAGAGCTGAAGGCAGACGCTTAATGACTGAGGCACCCAGGCGCCCCAGGAATAGAGGATTTAAATGTAAAGACTGGGGCGCCTGGGTGGCTCAGTTGGTTGGGCGACTGCCTTCAGCTCGGGTCATGATCCTGGAGTCCCGGGATCGAGTCCCACATCGGGCTCCCTGCTCGGCGGGCAGTCTGCTTCTCCCTCTGACCCTCTGCCCTCTCATGCTCTCTCTCTCTCATTCTCTCTCAAATAAACAAAATCTTTAAAAAAATAAAATAAAATAAATGTAAAGACATCCTATCACCTATTTCCTTCCTTCCAACTTACCTCCCTTCAGCCTGCTGGGCCACTGAATTAATCCAGAGAAGATTCTTTCCAACAATGGAAGATGACCAGACAGCAAGTCCCTGTATAGCTTCAGGACAATGAAGCTCACACAGCGCTTCTACCACCATCATGATGGTTACTTCCAATTCATTCCCCTGAGAGTTCATTCAGAAAAATTAATCATAGATCTCAATACCACTAAAATTTAAGTATCTACTAAATTTACAACTACTGATCACAATCTAAGCCCATTTAAAGGCCAATGTATTTAAAAGTTATTTTTACAACAATGGTATTGTATTATTAGATTAGAATTCTTGAAAATTTACGCATAATGTATCTACAAAATCTAACAACCTTAACAACACATGGGTGTCAATCTTTACAAACTAAGTTACCCAAACATTGAAACTGTGGTATCTATACGAGTAACATGTCAAGTAATTATACAGCAAAAATCAAATATAAATAAACATGAATTAAAAGATTATTAATTTTATGTCTGAATATTGCTTACTGATATTATATCTAATTAATAAGCATTTGCAGGGTGCCTGGGTGGCTCAGTCATTAAGCATCTGCCTTCAGCTCACATCATGATCCCAGGGCCCTGGGATCAAGCCCCCAAGAGGCTCCCTGCTCAGCAAGAAGCCTGCCTCTCCCTCTCCCACTCCCCCTGCTTGTTTTCCCTCTCTCACTGTCTCTCTCTGTCAAATAAATAAAATCTTTAAAAATAAATAAACATTTGTTATTTTTGGATTCCACTTACTGGACCCATCTATAAGCCAGCACTTTCCCCATATAACATTATATGTACCTTTGCATACATTATGAATTATATATACATTATACAATTCTTTAAAATTATGATGAGAATTTTCTTCTAAAAATTTCTAAGAATTACCTTTAAAGTTCCAATCTTAAACATTAAGTAATACATATTTTGATATGTTATAAGCACAAAATATGAATAGGTGACTTTGGAAGTTACTGCTTATACAAAATATTGAATCAAAAACCTCTAAAATGTAGGTTTTGAATGAAAAGAAATTTTAATTTATTTCATCCATAGATTAAATCACAATAAAGGAATTAAACTCAAATTTTTCTAATTAACAGATTTAAAACTAACTCCAAATACACTTTACCTGAGATAGATTTGTCTTCATTTCTGTAAGCAAGTCAAAGCCGTGTCTCACGGTCACAGCAGGCTGGCCTGCCAACAACCCAACCCTCATAATGGAGAGTCGGATCCGCGTCAGCCAGTCTTGGCAAGTTTGGCGATTAGTATAAAAAAAAGTCCTAATGACCTTTAGAATAAAGAAAAAGAAGAACTCAGGACTGGTTTCAAGATTCTAGGTACAGATGTCTCAAATACACAAGAGTATGGTGATTTCAGCTCTACACGCACTGCCAGGCTTGCCCATGAAAATGCTACAAAGCAACACTCAGCCCACTGAAACCAACCTTGGGAGGTGATGTTAATGCATTAGCGCACCCTTCATATGCATTATACATTAACTTCTCCAAATTTTCCAGATACTGCAGAAGAAGAACAAGTCTAAGCTGGTTGCTACTGTGGCCTTCATCATTGTCTGCAGTTGTCCACTGACTAACATCTTGATCGGGATTTAATGTGTGAGCTGCAAGACTTCTAATGATACCTTAAAGCAAAGACAACATTCCAAATTTAAAAGAAATCTTTAAAGATTCTAGAAGTTGGAGATAATTTCACAAAACCACATTTATCAAGCATCCTCTGTACATCCATCATTTAAAAACAAAACTCCCAACATGAAAGATCTCTTATTTTAGGGGAAAAAAATGTTTTCTCTACACAAATCCCCTAGTTTTTGAACAAAAGTAGATAACCATGTTGTCAACACAATTACTTGATTAAAGTTTATTCTAACAAATAGTACCTGAAAGATTGTCAGAGTATTAAAGAAAAACAAAGTGTATACTCTCAAATTCTTGTTCTAACAAAGATAAGAAGTCCATTATTTCTTACTGTAAGAAGGGTTTGAAAGTATTTATATCACAAAGTTTGAAAAAGCACAAAGAGCTGATTACCTTCAATGGTCTGGAAGGTATCCTGAGCTCTGCCCAATGGGGTTCTCAACTTAGAGAGGACAGTGAACTGTGCTGCCTCCCAAATAGCCCACTGCCAAAGGATAGCATCTGTCTTTAGAAGATTTCGGGGAATTGTTGATTGGTCACGCTTATCCAGTCTCTGGCAGCTATAGAACAATCTTTCTAACCAATTGTCCTTCCTGGGAAAAGCAGTTTCATATTTAACAGACAATGACAAATTCATTAACAAAAAAAAAAATTGCCAGGGGAATAGGAGTAGGGGATTACAATTTTTCCTACCTCAAAAAGGCAAAACCTTTAACACTGAGCAGCATTATATCCCTACCTTTCATTGTGAGGTCTTTTACAGTAAAACAGGATGGGGTATGGTGTGGATGGCTTGTTAGGGATAAATGGCTTATGACACTTCAGCTATCAGGATAAAACATTCATTGCAACTAAGCATCTGCAGAATGTCTATGTCCCTAGGCCTCTCCCCAAAGCATTCATGACTAGGTCAGAGCAGTTAACTGTCAAAATATTTCAATCTCAAAACCCATTTTTGTTTCTTCAGATACTATCTTCAAAGCAATTCTTACTGCCGAAAACAAAAGTAACCCATTTGAGAAGGTATCACTTTCTATTCTGCCACTCCGGACATATTTTCTCCTCAAAATGGGAATAGGGTCAAGATATTCAAGAATATTTAAGTTATTTTCGCACATGAAGGAGTCAGGGAAAATCTTACCCTGTTCTGTGAGAATTCCCATACAAAACAAAACTAATAACATCAGAGAAATCTTGTGGATGGAATGTGTTACTTGGTGCTTTGCACATGTGACTTCTTAATGCTAAAGAAATTTCTTGAATTTCTGTGTGATTGTTATTGCTGGAGAAAGAAAATAAAGTCACTGTTACACAAAATGTTTTAGTTAAAAGGTTACTTCATACTGTAAATGGGCTATTTCCTTGCTAACTAAATGTAGAAATGAAAAAATAAAACTGAGACTTCAAAATAAGAGATGTTACAACTTGAAAATTAACTTAAAAACAATAAAGATTACACTTGAATTTTTCAAGTAACTGTACTAAGAAACACATTTTGGCATGTGTTATATATTATATAAATTATTATAGATAGGGGCGCCTGGGTGGCTCAGTAATTGGGCATCTGCCTTCGGCTTAAGTCATGATCCCAGGGTCCTGGGATCCAGCCCCGCATTGGGCTCTCTGCTCAGCGGGAAGCCTGCTTCTCCCTCTCCCACTCCCCCTGCTTCTGTTCCCTCTCTTGTTGTCTCTGTCAAATAAATAAATAAAATGTTTTTTTAAAAAAATTATCATATATTATATAAGTTATTCAGTACTTATCATGAGCTTCTAAGTTTATAAAAAAATATTAAACTTCGTTACTTTCTTCTAGACCTGTACAATTTGATCCTCTGACATCTCTTCAATCACTGAGAGGTGCCATACGAGATGTGACATTAATTCACTATTAGGCAATTTGTCTCTTCCTAAAGGACTACTAGGCAGTCTAAACAGTGGGATGCTTTTGTTCCAACACAACTGTTATACCTCAAAACAACATCTAAAGGAATTGACTTCAACAGTTTTCCAAATGCTTGTCGAATACGAGTCCCACTATGGACAAGTTGAACACGGCAAACATCAACACACCTACAGAAAGATGAAACAGATAACGTGAGTGTGGCAGCAGCTTTAAGTTATTAGGATCAGGTGAGATGATAGGGTCTTTAGTCCATACCTCTGTAGAAGATCATCTGGCAAAGAAGACGACAAAGCATGTAGACTGCTGCATGCTTGCAGACAGATACTCACATCTTCAACAAGAGCTATTAGAAATTAAAAGACACTTTCAGCTTGCCAAAATTACATGCCAGCATGTCCTAACTTCCTGAACCCACTCACTCATTCCACAAACAGTTAAGTGCCTCCCATGGACTAGGCCCTGCTCCTGCCTAGAACCCTTGATGGCAGTAACATCTGGGAAAATCACACATTCAACAAAACCCACTCAAAGTCACGAGCCTTCACCTCAACCATTTTCTGAAGGAGATTTAAAAGTATACAGAATGTAAAAACATTCACATAAGCTTAAAAATGTGACAATCACTTAAAAATAATTTACATATTAAGAATAAGTTAAGACAGGGGCGCCTGGGTGGCTCAGTCGTTAAGCATCTGCCTTCGGCTCAGGTCATGATCCCAGTGTCCTGGATCGAGCCCAGCACTGGGCTCCCTGCTCAGCGAGAAGCCTGCTTCTCCCTCTCCCACTCCCCCTGCTTGTATTCCCTCTCTCGCTGTCTCTCTCTGCCAAATAAATAAAATCTTTAAAAAAGAAAAATAAGTTAAGACAGATTATGCATCTGCCACTGAGATAGGAATTATACATTTCATGTTATGAGAATGTTCAAGTGACTATCTTTCTCTCATGACCAAAGATCCCTTTTAAGAGCAGGTAACAGAATTTTTAAAAATCACAGAATCTTACTGTTGGCTAAAAGGCCTTTGCAAAATTTATGGAAAGATGGAAGAGAAAATAAAGGTGCATATGTTTCAGACTTCTTCATTAAAACAGCCACTTCCAAAGCCCAGGTCATTAACAGTTTCCTGAAATACAAAATAGCCAGTTGACTTTACATTAAAAGAGAAAGAAAAATATAAAAATGTATTCTTCTTACATTACTTTGCTTTTGGTTTCTTTAAATATCTCAAGCAACAGGAAACAAAAACTGAAACTATAGAAATTCCTTTGTCAAAAAGTTGTATGCCTTTTAAAAAATTTCCCCGGGGTGCCTGGGTGGCTCAATCAGTTAAGGTCTGCCTTCAGCTCAGGTCATGATCTCAGGATCCTGGGATGGAGCCCCATGTGGGGCCCCCTGCTCAGCGGGGAGGCTGCTTTTCCCTCTCCCCTTCCCCTTTCCCCCTGCTCATGCTCGCACACTCTCTCAAATAAAATCTTAAAGAAAAAAGAAAGAAAGAAAAAGAAAAATTTCCCCAAACTAGCATTAAGTTGGTGCAAAGAATATAAAAAAACCTCTACAGATACATTCTTCTACAAAACATTGCAGGGCAGGGAGGTTTCATTTAATTCTTTTGGGAAAAAACAAGAAATCCTAAATAATAAAGCCGTATTTTGAAGTGTTTCATAATGAAGCTGCTCCACCCTACTATCTCAATAATCTGGATTTCCTATCGTCAAATTACATAGCTAAGTTAATAAAGTTAAGAATACTTAATATTAGGAAATATTATTTAGTTACCTTGTATCCTGGTTAAGATTATCTTTCTTAAGCAATATTCCCAGGAGATTCAGTATAATTGAGAAATGTTTTTTTGTAGCTGTAGTTACAGTACTTATCACAGCTCCATCAAACAAAGATGGGGATGAAGAACTAAGACTACTAGATATAAAGTGATCGTGCCTGGAAGACAAAGGAAAAATCATCTTTTCAGCTCTAATTTAAAAAAAAAAAAAATAACTCCAAAGTCAACATGTATTTTTAAAAATCTGTACTTTCAAGAGCCCATCCTCCCCTATAAAAATGAAAAAAACAAAACAAAACCCTGTTTACAAGAAGTATCTGTATAGTACAGTACCTGGTACAATGAGAATACAACGTGTAGAGCACAGCATACTGAATGGCGGGGAAGTGAACAGCCAGGTCACCATGCACAATCATCAGATTCTTACTCAGCAGGGCAAAGACAGTTGGAGATAGCGCCCACATCTGATGATGTACAAAAGAAAACAAATGTTTGGCTCCTCCAAGACACACATGAGCTTATTCCTCAAAATATGTGTATACATTTTTTTTTAAAGATTTTATTTATTTATTTGAGAGAGAGAATGAGATAGAGAGAGAGAGCACGAGAGGGAAGAGGGTCAGAGGGAGAAGCAGACTGCCTGCTGAGCAGGGAGCCCAATGCGGGACTCGATCCTGGGACTCCAGGATCATGACCTGAGCCGAAGGCAGTCGCTTAACCAACTGAGCCACCCAGGCACCCATGTGTATACATTTTTAAAAGTTAAAATGACAGGGGCGCCTGGGTGGCTCATGACCTGAGCCGAAATCAAGAGTTGGATGCTTCACCGACTGAGTCACCCAGGTGTTCCTGAGCTGTACACTTTAAGTGGGAATTGTACGATGTTTGATTTATAGCAATAAAGATATTTTTTTTAAAAAAGAGAAAAAAACAGGCGCCTGGGTGGCTCAGTCGGTTAAGCGTCTGCCTTCGGCCCAGGTCATGATCTCAGGGTCCTGGGATCGAGCCCCGTGGTAGGCTCTTTGCCCATTGGGGAGCCTGCTTCTCCCTCTCCTCCTGCCCCTCTCCCTGCTTATGCTCATGCTCGCTCTGTCTCTCAAATAAAGTAATTTTTTTTTAAAAAAAGAAAGAGAAAAAGATACTGAGCTGTATTTGGCCCACAGGCTGTAGTCTACTGAGTCCTGATTTAAACAAAATCCTCTGTACCCCCCAATGTAGCAAACTGCCTCTCAATCTTCGATACACTACACATGGCAAGGTGCCCTATCCAATGAGAAAAAAGGAACATCCTGCCACTCCTAAGCTTTACCCATCCTTCCCTTTTCCTTCTGCTGCTAATACACTCCATTACACCTGACTGCTCCTTCCTGACCCACTCTGTTTCCAGAATGCAAGACAAAAAACCTCCTCAAATCTATATACAATGTGAATTCCTCAACAATGAAATTTTAGGGTCTGAGTAGAGTTTACTGTACACCATCAGCCATGACTAGCAGTGGGGGAAGGAACTGCTACTCATCAAGTGACACAAGGCAACAATCTAATCAGGAAAGCATGCAAATCTAAACATCAAATTTGACTTTCCCCTCCCTTCTCTTTTAGAAAACTTTATCCCTTAATTATATCCTTTTTTTTTTTATTAGAAGTAATGTCTTCCAATCCTGCAAGGTCTAACAGAAGGGAAAAAAATAAAGCAATAATAATTATTAATCAAAAGCAAGGTCATGTCAAATTTCTTAAAAAGAGGAAATCTTTATTCTATTCCCAAAAGAATATATGAATATTCCTAGAGAAAAGTAGGCACTCAAAAAGGAAGACCATATGTAAGCACTAACATTAGTGAAGAGGAGAAAAGCAGGGAAGGAGTTGCAAATTAAAAGAACTATACAAATCTGAGCTGTGGAAAATGTTGACAAATGTTTTATAGGCATGCTAGAATACATACAAATGCATAAAAGACATTTTTTAAAAGATAAAATACAAAAAGTCTTTGAAGCGTTGTCAAAGAAAGGAAGAGGAAAGCGAAATACAATGGCAAGAAAACATTCCTGTCAATTTTAATGATCCAGGCATGTCCTACATATGGCAGTGGGTTCTACAGTGACTCTGGAGATACTGACATGGTAATAGTAGTAAATAAGATAGGTAAACATGCAATGAAGAGAGGCTTAAGTGAGAATAAAACAAAGCACTGCAAGTAAAAACTCACCCCAATTAGTGAGTTTTTGGCATTTCCAATTGTAGTCAGGGCACTGAGGTCAAATATAACTACAAATTTTGCATTGTCTACATTGAATATGTGATTTTTAAAAGCCTCATGTTTTATTTCAGAGCAGGCATCAGGAAGTTGTAGACTATGTAGCAGGTTGTTTAGGGCACAAGTCATTTCCCCCAAAATTAATTTATAGGCAGTCTCCAAAACAGGAATATTCTTCAGGCTGAGCACTGCTTGATAAACAGCATGGGCTACAGCAACAACCTTTAAAGAGAGAATTCAGGAAAGTGATAATTAAACGGAAAAGAAAATTACTAACTGCATAATGTGATGGTACAAATTAATTTTAAGACCAATAAATTCACTGTCCAAAACACCAAAGACCTAAATTTTTTTAAAAACCCAACCTTAGGGAAGCTACATGTGTCAGTAAATTTATGTCAGTAAGTTTATAAAAATCTTCAAAACTTTATTCCAGAGTCCTCTAAATAAAAAGTTCTTAAAAGGCCATTTTTAAAAAGTGGCTGGGATCAAAACACACATAAAAAGAGCTATTTATTACAATTACTTTTCCTCTATCTACTTGGAAAGCCTGTAGTGGTTTTGACTGGGAGTCAGCTGAGAAGCTAATAATGAAATTTATGACATACCACAGTATCTCTGAATTTATGACTTAATACAGCTGCTTGTTTTATGAAATTTTAATAAAACAAACTTAATAAAAAGAAATTATGGAAATCTGATAAGAATATGTGGCACAGTACGACAATCAACAAATACTAAGTTATATAAATCATTTAATCACTATATTTTAAAACATTTATCATTTCACTCCATATTTTAAAACATTTATCATTTCACTCCATTTCATTTATATAGCCTAGTAAGTAACTTGAATCAACTCTTCAATGACTGAAGTTACTAAAGTCCTTGTCAATGCAACACTTACCTCCTTTTCTTTATGATAACGCAAAAATAGTAGTTTAGATGATGGTATGAATAGTTTTTCTACAAATGATGATGGCAGTTTTGTATTTATCTGTTCAACAATCTAAAAGAATAAAATAAAAAGAAGTGAGCTACCAAGACACAACAGGACACGGGGAAACTTTACATGCATCAAGTTAACTGAAAGAAGCCCATCTGACATGGCTACACACTATGATTCCAACGATATGCCATTCTGGAAAAGGCAAAACTATGGAGACAGTAGTATCCATAGTTACCAGGGATTCAGGAGGGATGAACAGGTGGAGCACAAGACATTTTTAGGTTTCACTATTCCATATGATACTACAATAATGAATATGTGGCATTATTCACTTGTCAAAACCCACAAAATGTACAATCCAGAGAGTGAACCCTAAGGTAAACTACAGACCTCAGTAAATAACGTGTCAATTTGGTTCATCAACTGTAATAAATGTTCCACACGAAAGCAAGACGTTAATAATGAGGGAAACTTGGACACCTGGGTGGCTCAGTCAGTTAACTGTCTGCCTTCGGCTCAGGTCATGATCCCAGGGTCCTGGGATCGAGTCCCCCATGGGGCTCCTTGCTCAGCAGGGAGTCTGCTTCTCTGTCTGCCTACCACTCCCCCTGCTTGTGTGCGCACGCTCTGACACATAAACAAAATCTTAAAAAAATAATAATAATGAGGGAAACTACTGTGGGAGAGCGTATGGGAACTCCACACCTAAGGCTCAATTTTTCTGTAAACCTAAAAACTGCTCTGAAAAATATCTATTAATTAAAGAAGTAATATATCTAAACTATATTTTAAGGCCTTAACATTATGACAGTAAAACGTCTAGATACCTATATAGGATATATGTATCTATACTTAATTAAACATGGGCTACTTTTTTTTTACATTGGCAAAGAGAGGTATAACTTTTGACAGAAATGTTCAGCAGAGTATCACCTAGAATTTGCTTTAAAACAATCCAGCTGGAGGGGCACCTGGGTGGCTCAGTCAGTTAAGCGTCTGCCTTCGGCACAGGTCATGATCCTAGGGTCCTGGGATCAAGCCCCACATCGGGCTCCCTGCTCGGCTGGGAGCCTGCTTCTCCCTCTGCCCGCCCCCCCACTGTGATCTCTCTCTCTCTCTCTCTCTCTCAAATAAATCTTTAAAAAATAATAAATAAATAAATAAATAAAACAATCCAGTTGGGGATGGAGACACAGCAAGGAAGAGGCAGGGAGTCAGAGAGGCCTAGATGAAACCAGATAGACCATGTGTTTCTATTTATAAGAAAGAGTATTAAGTATACAGAGATTCATTATGCTATTCTGTTTTTTTTAATATACTTCAAAATGTCCATAATAAATGGGGGAGAGAAGGAAGAATATTTATGGTTAAGAATAAAAATTATAAAACAAGTTTCATATGGGAAACAAAACATAACAAGGTCTTCCTAAATAGTTATCAAGTACCTATATGATACTTATCAGGAATACTAGGTAGTCTTACATGAAAGACATTTCATCAAAGAAAAAAAAGAAGAAAAGGAATAAAAACTACCCTGAGATCAAACACTAAAAGTAAACAGATAACAGAGCAAAAGCAAGCTAGATTATATAAATAAGACTAATGCACTCTTTAAAAAAACAAACATAAAAAACCAAGGCCCTCATTTCTTCCACACTAATTTAAATTTAAGGGCCCGAATAAATTCCGTATGAAAAAGCAAGGAAAAAAGAATTCACATACCAATGTGAGTAAATTCAAGACTGAGATGCTATAATCTGTACCGCAAGTCTGGCAGTTCTCCAGCTGATCTAATCCATATGTAATGACCATGTCACAATGTATAGTCATGCTAGGATCCAAGCTGCCGAGCAAAACACCAACACACTCATTAGCAGCTGTCAACACAGCCTCAGAAAAAAACACTTGGTTTGCAGCCGTCACACATCTCATTACTCTGTATAGAACCTGCAAATGGGGAGAATAAGCAGCTTTTTAAAAAAATTCACATGCTTCCACAAAGTAAGAAAATAGTTTCTATTTAATGCAGTTTGAACTGAAAATTAACTGCCTGCCTTGGCAGTAGTCTCTTAATATTCTCGCTCTCAGTGGCTGAATAATAAAGGATATCTTTAGTAAAATATGCAAAAATGATCTTGCCTAAAATAGTCTAAAGTACTGTTGTGACAGAAAATGCATCCTCTATTTCCCTTATACCCAATTTCTATCACCCTCTCTCCCCCAGCCAAAGTAACCAAAGTGGCTGGAGCTCAGAATTTTTATATTCATGAAATACACCAGTACTTCAACAGTAGCATTAAACACAGGAATAACCTGCCATGAGAATCATCTTCCTGCAATAAAGCACTTGGGCTTTTGGTAATCAATCTTTTAAAACTAAATACCCAAGTCACCTTAGCTTATGAACGTTCATGTACTGATGATCTCTTTGGAAAGGTTAAGTCTCTCATTCATAACATGTAATTTCTAACCAAAAACCCCACTAAACAAGTCAATATTAATATACTAAATTTCTAATAAAAATAAGTTAAGAAACAAAGTGATACAGTATATCTTTCTGTAATTTTCAACAATCACTACATATAGGCTTTAAACCTATAGGTTAAGAAGGCCTAAAAGACATTCATACAAGAATACATTAAATATGTAACTATCCTGGGAAATGATTATTTTCTTTCCTTTTGTTTTACATCTGAATTTATTGCCTTTATTTCAACATTGACACAGTTATCAAACCACCAACTTTTAGAAAGGAATAAATAAAATGAAGACATTAAATCATCTTGTTCAGGTTTAAAATATCAAAATTCTGGCTTTAATTATCTTCAGGATCTGACATTTCTGTTCACACAATTAACCTAGCAAAAAGTCATATAAAATTAATATCCTATTTTATTTGGCAATGTGTTCAACAGAAATAAATAAAAGTTAGACTTGTATCCTAACAGTAAAATTTTAATCATTTAATATTTTATGACTATATCATGCATGTTTCTCCCTTCTTATTCAAGAACAGTACAGGGGCAGATTCATTTCTGGCATCTATTACACTGAGCCACTCAGTGAACTGTAGCAGAGTACAGCTAATGTTTGGGGCTGCTCAAGTGTGGTAATCATGCTGCCTTTATAACTGATCTCAGACTACTAAACATTTAAGTTCTTGTATCTTTATAATCTTGGATGTCAGACTATCAAGTTGTTTCATCCTGTCATGCTCAGAAAAAATTACTTTTTGAGGCTTTCTCTACAATGCATTATTCTCATTATGTTGAAAAACTAAACTCAATAATTATAAAGCAAAAATTAAAATATTACTTTTAAAGAAAGATTTTAAAAGGATATAAAAAAAGAATAATCAACCTATGAAGGATCTCATGAGAAAAAAGTTCATGCACATTTTAAAATGCAGTATAGCCTTTTTCTCATATAGGGGAGGGGACAGAAAGGAGATGGGATATTAATAGGATTCCCTACTTTTCTGGCAATTTAAAGTAGCCACATGTGTACATACATACAAAACAAATGAAGAGTTAGTAACATAGTTCACTAGGTAAAGAAAAAGAAGCACTTACAATACACAACAATTTTGTTTTTGAATGATACTTAAAACTCCTAAAGACACTTACATCTGTTACATATGCCTCAGTGATTGGAGGACCCCGAATTGGGCTGAAGCGTTCCCCAATGCTCCTCACTACAGTACTGAACACCCGGAGAAGCGCGGCCAGCTTGGGTAGCGACACCGATGGAGGAGGAACATCTTCATCCACTGACTCCCCAGAGGCCACATGGCTAAGGTCCTAGATATGTAATCACAGCACTCTTATTTAAGGAGCACACTGTTCAAAACAAACAAACTCCCAATTTTTAAGTCAATTAGCTTTGTTCTTACAAATAAAGGAATTTTAGCCTATCAGAAAAATAAACATGGGGGCGCCTGGGTGGCTCAACTGGTTAAGCATCTGACTCTCAATTTTGGCTCAAGGTCATGATCTCAGGGTTGTGAGATCGAGCCCTGCATCAGGCTCCACGCTGGGCATGGAGCCTGCCTAAGATTCTCTCTCCCTCTACCTCTGGCCCCATCACCAAAAATTAAAATTAAATTAAATTAAAAAGTAATCTGTTAGAGAAAGGAACATGAATCTAAATGTAAAAGTAAATTATACTTCACTAATTAACAAATCTATACTTAAATAAGCCAAAAGTAACCTCAGCAGATTAAGAAAATAACTTCTCAGGGACGCCTGGGTGACTCAGTCAGTTACGCGTCTGCCTTCAGCTCAGGTCATGGTCCCAGGGTCCTGGGATCAAGTCCCACATCGGGCTCCCTGCTCAGCGGGAAACCTGCTTCTCCCTCTCCCACTCCCCCTGCTTGTGTTCCCTCTCTTGCTGTGTCTCTCTCAGTCAAATAAATAAAATCTTAAAACAACAAAATAAAAAATTTCTCATACCAACTCAGAAAGGTAGTGGGGGAAAAATAAATAGTACATATGCTCTGTTATATATAGGTACAAATGGAGCCAGAAACTTTTGCCATTCCTGAATTGGTTTCTGCTAAAATCTTATTCCAGGTATTCTTTGAGCCACTCAACTCAATAATCCCCCACACCAACATTATGCACACAAAGGGCAAATGGGGGAGGAGAAGTGTTAAATTAGAAAATCTGGTTTACAAATCTAGTTAAGGAAATAAGATATACTCAAAAGAAAAGATTAGCAAAAAATGGGATACTAGAACCAACATATACCTACATATAATTAAGCACACAAAATAATAGAAGAGAATTTCATCTTATGGATACCAAGGGGGAGAGTCTCTACAACCAGAATGGGCAGCTTCAGTGAGGTAGATCAGCATTAAAGGTAGGAAAAGAGATATTCTAGGTGTGGAGGCAAAGAAACATGTAGAAGCAAAATTTTCCTTCCACTCTTCTCTGAAAGGCTCGAAATAGCATAGCTGAAGCTAAATCATTATAGGAGCCTTAAATACCAAGCAAGAATCATGGCAGGCCTGAGTAAGGAAGAACCACAAAGAAGTTCTCAGAGGACATGGCCAATTTAAGTCATGACCAGTGAGCTAAGAAAGCCAAGACCCAATACCAGAGACTTCAGTAGCACGCTTAAAGTTGCCATACTATACTGGTATAGTCGCAAAAATTTGCTAGAGCCAAGTCTTTTCCTGCAAAGCATGATCCAAGATCCCCAATATATGTAAAAGAAAAGTCTTTAGGGGCTTTTATACAACATCAATTCACGTTACTTTTAATATACTTTTGGTATCAAAAAATAAAAATGAACTGTAGGAAATGTCTGAAAACTACTAGCTACCAGGAATATTTCAACCTTTGCACAATGAGGCCTGCTATTTTTCTTTCAGTCTTTCTGGTAATTCAGCTGGTAACTTAAAAACAGCATCTAGGGGCACCTGAGTGGCTCAGTCAGTCATTAAGCATCTGCCTTTGGCTCAGGTCATGATCCCAGGGTCCTGGGATCGAGCCCCGTATCTGGCTCCCCGCTCAGCTGAAAGACTGCTTCTCCCTCTCCCACTCCCCCTGCTTGTGTTCCCTCTCTCACTGTCTTGCTCTCTGTGTCAAATAAATAAACAAAATCTTTAAAAAAAAAAAAAAAAGCATCTAAAAAAATTTTTTTAATATTGCAACGGTCTTGTAATTTCTATTTAAATGTCAAGTGGTCTGAATTATTTTAAAATATATCTAGCACTGTTAGGGGCACCTGGGTGTCTCAGTCGGTTAAGCGTCTGCCTTTGGCTCAGGTCATGATCCCAGGGTCCTGGGATCGAGCCCTACAAGAGGTTCCTGCTCAGTAGGGAGCCTGCTTCGCGCTCTCCCTTTGCCCTCCCCACCCCTGTGTGCACACCCTCTCTCTCAAATAAATAAAATCTTTAAAAAAAATTTAAAAAAAAAATAAAATAAATGTAGCACTGTTTAAGATTTTTGTTTTGTTCTTAACTGAAATTTTAGGAAATAACTTTCTACATACTCACCTCAGCATATGCCTCCATGTCCTCTAGAAACTGACCAAGAAGAGTGGTAGAAAATGCAAGATCAGCTACCCAAAACGGCTCCAAACTCTGCAACCACCCTAGGAATCAAAAAATTCAAGAGTGGAAAAAACAAAAAATCCAAATTAAAAATATATCTAAAAGCCTTGTTTTAAAGTTACCTGGTTTTCAAGTTGCACACCCTTAAACAATGCTCTATTTCATGAAATTAGAACTATTAACTATTAAACATGCTGATCATGATGAACCAAAGTCTCTTTTAATGCTGCAAAAATGAAGTCTCCAGAAATTAAAATGTGATTCTTAGTCCTTATTTTTTAGCAGATTTAATATCCATATTGTCAACATACACAAGGCTTAGACTAAAATGCCACAATCTGCCACCAGCCTGGCTTTCTACTCCAGAACCCCAACCAACCACCAAAGATGTCCACTAATCTCTCCAGTGGAAATGGGTCAGAACCACTCTCAGTGGTACATCCAATTTCAAAGTCCACTGCACCAATTAAGCTAAGAGAAACTACAGCACCTGAAACAAGCTGAAATGTCCAAATGAGTCGTGCTAGTCATTCACTTAAATAAAAAAAAATAAAATAAATTTATCATTTAAACAATTCCCCAAATTCATCCATTTGGTTTTTTTAATTTTTTTTAAATACGTAGATATGATATACATAAACTTTTTTTTAAGATTTTATTTCTTTATTTATGAGAGACAGAGAGAGATGGGGGAGGGGGGCAGAGGGAGAAGCTGGCTACCCAAGGAGCAGGGAGCCTAATGTGGGACTCGATCCCAGTACCCTGGGATCATGACCTGAGCCGAAGGCAGACACTTAAGCATCTGAGCCACCCAGGTACCCTGTTTTTTTTTTTTTCTTTTAGTAACCAGGAAAACAAGTCACAAATATCCAGGATCTTTCAATCTACACTCAAGTATTGCCACTGTAATGTCTCCTGCCACCAGCACACACTACAAATGACTCGTGAAAAGTCAATTTCTCACAGGGGCAACATTACAATCTGTACTTACTCTCCCCTACCTACTACGAAGTACACAGTCTTCCTCTGAAAGGATAAATTCTGCTAACAAGTAATGTTCATTTATAACAACCAAATTATTGGGGTGCCTGGGTGGCTCAGTCAGTTAAACGTCTGCCTTCAGCTCAGGTCATGATCCGGGGTCCTGGGAGAGAGTCCCATATCGAGCTCCTTGCTAAGGAGGGAGTCTGCTTCTCCCTCTGCCTGCTGCTCCCCCTGCTGTGCTCTCTCTCGGACAAATAAATAAAATCTTTAAAAAAAGAAAAAATATGTAATAACCAAATTATTCCTGTGAAGCAATTATTTTTCTTGCATTATGAAAGAAATAGTATGCTTGACTCTGAGAAACCAGAGCTCCTTTCCATAACAATTAAATGACTGATACATGCTGAATAACTTACCAGACACCTGCTGTGTGAGCGAAGGTTTCTGAGTATGATCTATATGCCATCCAACTAATATATCAACTGTATCCTGAGTGGAGACAAAGAGAAAAAGGCTAATCATTTTAAGGTCTAACTGCTACTTCTCCTGTGGACCATTTCAGATTAAGAAATCCTAGAAAAAGCATCTGCACTCTATCTATTTGACATTATACAAACTTAGAAAGGGAGAGGGCAGGGCAAGAGAATAATGGAACTTTGTTTATGACCTTAAGGAAATGTTTTTTCTTTAAATATTTTGAGGTATTAATGTCAGAAAGTACAGATGGTATTTATAAAAACTGTATTACTGCACCATTCTATCCTGGACCCTCAAGCATCACTGATTATACTCCAAGAAGCAGAAGTTTTGTTTTCTCTCTGATTCCCAAAGTCCTTAGACACACAACCAATCCTTCTCCCCATCATATGAACAGAGGGAGTCAGGGAACTCACCCTAAAATTAGTGCTGAAAATATGAGGGTAACATCGAGCCACCAAAAGAATGCACTTAACACATTTGCAAAGTAATTCTGGTGTATCCACATTTTCAAGAATGGACTGTAGGCTGGTCATTACAAGCTAAAAAATAAAAGTTATAAACCATGAATATTCAACAAAACAGGAAGAAAACGAGCATGTTGGGCTCATTATTTAAAAATGACTTTATCTTTGGCTCAGGTCATGACCCCAGGGTCCTGGGATTGAGCCTTGGAGTAGGGCTCCCTGCTCAGCAGGGAGTCTGCTTCTTCCTCTGCCCTTCACCCCTCTCGTGCGAGCGTGTGCTCTCGCTCTCTCTCTCTCTCAAATAATAAACAAAATCTTTTTTTAAAAAAAGTGATTTTATCTAAAATTGATTATGATACTAAAGAAAACAAAGTCTGCAGTTTTAGCTAAAAAATAAGTTGAAAACATTTCATTCCACCATGAACAGGCTGAAAATAAATAGTTTCCCCTTCTTTAATGTCTCTTAATATTATTCCTAAGTAGTGTCTGTTCACATTATTCCTAAGTGCTCTCTTTAATACCATGGACTTGATTAAATTTCAAGAACAAAAATTAAGATGTGCTTGGAAAACTTTTCTTTAAAGTACCTCAATTACTTTCCAATTCAAAATTTATAGCAAATTTTATAAAATTTATGCTTTAGGTTATTAGTACTTGCTTCAAATTTGAATGATTTAGAGAAGATTAGCATGGCCCCAACACATGAATAACAGACATGCAGGTTCATGTTACCACTATATATAGATTTTTTATTTTTTTTATTTTTTTAAGATTTTATTTATTTATTGGACAGAGAGAGACACAGCGAGAGAGGGAACACAGGAGGAGTGGGAGAGGAAGAAGCAGGCTTCCCACTGAGCAGGGAGTCCAATGTGGGGCTCGATCCCAGGACCCTGGGATCACGACCTGAGCCGAAGGCAGACGCTCAACGAATAAGCCACCCAGGCGTCCCTATAGATCTATTTTTTAAACAAATATATGGCATGCCACTGACAGAATATTTTGCAGCTGTTAGAAACCATTTTTTCCTAAAACGTAAAGCTCTTCTTTACAAAAGAATGAGGTTATAACTACAGAAAAAATGCTAGAACTGTAAAAGTACCTAACATCTTGCACAGCCAATGCTATAATGTACACAGGTACAGAATATGAATGGGGGCTGAAACCACTGAGTGGACTAGAACTAAAAAACAGGATATTCAGAAGGTCTCAAGGTATCATGCCCAGATTACTAATTACAAAAGGAGAAAAATAAGCGTCCACAACAGAAAAATTCTGGTGGTCATCACCTCAACCAAGTCTGATCAAACTCTTCATCCCTGACAGGAAGACAAACTGAAGCTATGTGCCTGCCGGTGTGATGCAACAGTAAGAATGAACCCCGGAAGTATTCATGACCAAAAGGTTTAAAATCAGGAAACAGCAATCAGACAAACCCAGGAAGTAGAACATTCCACAAAAAGGAGGGACAAAAAAGGTGTGAACTGTTCTAATTAATAGCGATTAAAGAGGCACAGCACCAAACTATACACAAGTCTTGGCGGAATCCTGGGTCAGGTAACACAAAAGCTGTAAAAGATATCTTAAGGGCAGAAGTTTGAATAGGGATTACATTATGTAATAAAATTAATTTTCTTAGGTATGATAATAATTTTGTTAATATAAGAGAACAGCCTTATTTTTAGGGGATGTATGCTGAGGCATTATAGGGTGAATTGCCATGACGTGTGTAATTTCAAATAGTTCAACAAAAAAGCTGAACTATGTGTGTAGAAATAAAACAAGTGTAGCAAAATGCTAGTAAGTGACAAACCTAGATAAAGGATATATGGATATTTATTATACTGGTCCACATGTTTTCCTGTGGATTTGAAAATTTTCAAAAAAAATATTTGGAGAAATGTTCAAAATATTAAAACTATATGCAGAATAAGCCTAATTTGGTGTTATGATATTTAGTTATAATTTTCTCAATCTTTCCCAAAATTTTTCACATAACCGCTATAAAGAAAAATGGATTTTTAAAAAACAGACTCTATCATTTAAAGTGACTTAAGCAAAATAAAGCGTATCATCAATTGTAAAGAACACATATAAATAAAAGATATCTGGGGCACCTGGGTGGCTCAGTAGGTTAGACGTCTGCCTTCAGCTTGGAGTCCTGGAATCAAGTCCCGCATCAGGCTCCCTGCTTAGCAGGAAGTCTGCTTCTACGTCTGCTTCTACCTCTGCCCCTCACCCTGCTCTCTGCTCTCTCACACCTACTTAACAAAAATTTAACTGCCTGTAACTTTGCTCAAACTTAAACTGAGAATGATCTTTTAATATACTCACACAAAAGTGAAATAAAGCTAAGTAAGGCTGGTTTTCATTTATACAAAATTATTTTATATCACTTGGAATAAGAATTTTTGACATATTATTAAACCTAAAAAGGCCTAGAATGAGTTGTGTCGTTCAGTTTTTGTCTCCCTCTGAAAAGTCAAGTCCCCTCCTATCCAGCTGTCCTCACTGAGTCCCTATTTTCAAATGTGCAAATGATGCTAGTACTAAGCAAAATTCAAAGGAAAGCTTCAAAAAAGCGAAAAGACAAAAGAAAAATCTAACTTATTTTAAATCTACCTTTAATTTGTATCCTTTAACTCAAACTCAGAAAGAGAAATGTTATTTATATCATATTTACTATCAATAGATAACCCCTATACCAAGTTTCCTTTCTCCAAGTTCCTCTCCAAAAACATTACTAGAAAATTGTTAAGGATAATTTTCTTCCCAAATCCATCAATTCCCCCCCCCTCATTCTTACCTGCATTACAGATGAAAAGGCTTTCTTTTCTCCTACAGTCTCTAATGCTTTGTAGGTGGCACATAAGTAGAGGAGTTTAACTTCATCTTTTGCAGATGAGCTAAATTTGCTAAAAATCCATTTGAAGATCTTCTCAGCCTCATAGCTCAGAGAAGCACAAAGAAGGCCAAGACAGCAAGCTCCCTCCTGTCTCAACTCCTGAAGCAATTTGCTACTGTGTTTATTTCAATGCAAACAAAATAAAACACATGAAAGGTTTAAGCTTTCAAAGATGACAAGAATGACATTTTACAAAAGAATGTCTTCAACGATTTTTTTTAATTTTCTATTCAAACTACATAAAAGATTGAAACTTTATCTTTAAATATGCTCTTTACTCTCTCTATCCCACAGTGCCCAAAAGTACCTTTGTTAGACACATTAGCTTTTCTTTTACAGAATCAATTACTCACAAACAGTAAGGAAAGGCCCAGAAATACTAAAAAATCAGGCTTCAAATTCCATCTCAAGCTACATTAAATAATCCACAGAAAAGGGCAGCAACAAGGATCAGATAAAACACACTACAAATAACTACATATGATGTAGTGTTCAGTAGGTAAGGACTATAAAACAGGAAATGGTACTAGTTAAAGCACAACAAACTTAACAGGATAACAGCACTGATTTAAGTATATTAATAACTAACTATATAAAATGAAACCATCAAAAAGCAGTAAGGTTCGTGACCTGCTGAGATGAGTTTTTGGTGCTTTCCAACACTGCAATTCTTTGGGAATCCCCATACGAAGAACAGACTGCACACCTTTGTGGAGAACCCCAGTAGCCTCGTAGAGCAGGTAGTCTGAATCCACTGTTGCCCAAAGAAGGAAGCTCCCTTTCACCTCTATTCTCTAAGCAGTGTCAAAATTCTCTAGTTTACAAAAGTTAATCGCATTCATTCATGCCTGCATTAAGAGTTTATGGCATTCCACAAGTCAATGCTCAATTACTCAGTCATGTTGACAAATTAGAAAAAAAAAAGAAAGAAAAAAAGGCATTTCCTTTCAAGTGGATTCCAATTGTATTCAATGGTAATTAACATATAAATACTTTAACATAGATAAAGATGGCAGGAGAACCCAGTAAAACATTAAGTAGATATTCATAAATGAAACTACCAATGGGTTTACCTTCTTGTACATTTTTTAATAATTCCTAAAAATATAGTCTTAAAATTACCCACTGGTTACTTACCTTTCATTAAGCACATCATGTACAGCAGCCAAGATATTATCCAATTGTTTAACTAGTACCTTAAAAAAAAAACCACATGTATAAAAACTTCAAATTCCTATACTTTCAATAACATTGTGTACTTTTTACTTGCGTTCCTCTCCAAATTCTAATCAAACAGCACACCTTCCTTTTCTTATTATTCCCAGTCTGCAATTAGTATGTATCAGGAGTATTACAAGTTTCCTTTCAGATTCTGAAAGAAATTTATCCATTCCTAGGTACTGCCATGATCATCAATGAAAAACATAAACTCAAAAAGCTTAGCTATTTATTCTGAAATGCATTAAGAGATGGACTGATGAGGTGAAGAGATAGGTGACAAAGCAACATGATAAAATGTTAACAGAATTTAGATGGCAGACATATGATATTCAGTATCTATATATATTTGAAATGTTTTCAAAAATTTCATTTGCTATATATTTTAATTTTTTCATAATAAAATGGGGGGAGGCAGAAAACTTGCTTTGAACCAAGTATTATTTGACTCACCATACCATTCTCATTAATTTTTTCCTGCTCTATATCAAGTTCTTAATTTCACATTAGGAGAATTACTCAGACCGGAGAGAAATTTATAACTGCTCCTCAACTTTTTTCTTTAAAGGATTTTTCCATTTAGTTAGCCCTGACAACCAGACCACACCTACCTATCAACAAAATACACACACCCCAATCCCAATTTCACATATGAAAAACAAAGACATAGTCTGTCCTGGCATACAGAAAATAAAATTCTGAGGACAACAGAATAAATGTATTAGAGGTTAAAAGCACTTTATTGTAGAAGACACCAGTGTGAATCCACCAATGGCAGGTAAATTACACATCAGGGTCATCAAGTTCTCAATCATTATAATATAGGCCAAATTAACCTAGAATAAGGAATCCCTGTTATTTTTCCTAAGAAGCAAAATTTTTTCCTTCTTAAACCACTCCAGATAGCATTATCTACTTCATTATGGAAACACAAAAGTTATCAACACTTCCATATTGTACTCACCAGCTTATTTTCTGGTTGCTGAATAAATTCTTTCAACTGCTTTACAGTAGCCAGTCTTCGGTCTCTGTCGTCTTCCCGGGTGATCCTCCGAAGAAGATTCGACAGTCGAGACTCATCAGAGTAAGACATCGATCGCTCTGTGAAAATAAACATGTTATGCATTGAGTATCAACACAGAAACTTTACAACCCAAATATTTTAAAGTACATCAAAAATCACAGTCCACTAAACAGTAGAACTTCAACCGAATGCAGGTCCCATCACACTTGTCACTAGAAGCCAAATTCCAGCAGACTGCTAGGCACAAAGCAGACCCTCAAAAAAGACAGACCTAAGCAAAGACCTCATTCCAGAGGACCAGTTGAGAGAAAAAAAGCGGCTTAGAAATTACTTTCTTCAGATTTGTTCCATAATCTTTTCGACATCCAGGTAAAGAGCATGAGTGCAGGTAAGAAACGTCTACAGGTTAGGGATAAAGTCTCAACCAGGCTGAAAAGAGGCTAGATGCTTCTAATTCTCCCGTGGTATCCAGTGAGGGCACGTGGTAGCCAGTGGAGGGAAGTCTCTTGTTCACATTATCATTATTTTCCTAAGACAAAGTTTTTGTAAACTGCAATCAAACATTCAGTTCAACAAATGTCTAATTACCACCAACCATGTACAAGGCATGATGCCACTAGGGAAGTGGCAAACCAGAACTGTTCTGCCCTTTGTTTTTTAATGACAAGAACAAGCAAGAATGCTCAAACAATTGCCCAATAAAAATACATTTAAGTACTAAATTTTTATATTTTCAGGTGTGCTATTTCATGATTAACCAACTTACAGTAAATACAAACCACATTAAAGGGTCTAATAGTTCCATTTCTAAGGCATGGAAAAAAATTACTAAAAGAAATTACAACATCTGAGGGAAGGAAAATGATTCTTTTTAATCCCTAGCCCATTGAGTATTTCAGTAAAGATGGACACTGAAAATGTCATCAGGTTACAAGCCAGGAAATCTAGGCTCTATTTACAATTCTGCCACAAGCAAACTACTTAACTCTGAGCCTCACAGGAGAAAGAACTAGACTCAATTATCTTTGGACTCACTTTCTAGCTTCTATCATACCAAAGTCAAGGGCTTCAAACACTCTTAAGAAACAGCATAGCCTCTGACTAGTGGGTCCACTTCTGAAAATTTATCCAAAAGAATTCATTTTTTAAAAGCCATATGCAAAAAAAAAAAAAAAAAAAGCAGCCTGATGCACAAAGATACGCACCAAGATACACACAACATGCACACATACACACAACACGTACACATACGCACAACACGTACATATACACAACCCCGTGGGAGCAAATGGTCATAAACTAAATGTCCAAAGAGTGACTACATCCAAAAAAGTATATAAATCAGAAATCCTGATTTCATACTTAGCTTTACCAACAGAATAAATTCTCTTTTAGAAAACTAATGATCACCTCACATTCAAGGTACTTTACCTAAACAGTGAGGCTGTGTTATAAGGCAGAAGGTGCTATCAGCATACTTAACTTTAGAAAAGCACCCATTCCATTTATACCCATAGTCCCTACAGACCCTTAAGAGTTCAAAGACTTGCTGCAGGGAGAGTCCACCACACACCAGACATTCATTATCCACTATGACCATAAAAATAATTTCTTTAAATCTCATCTAGACTTCAAATCTTTAGGAGAATTCTCTAGAAAGTGTACTCTAAAAAAATATTAAAGCCTTTCCTGTGAGGATTTAATCTAAGAAACAGTTTACAGGAGAAAGAATGCAAACAATTATCATCTGTACACGTTTTTCAACTCGAAGTAAACGAACCAACTCGT
Organism: Callorhinus ursinus; assembly: GCF_003265705.2. NCBI lineage: Eukaryota > Metazoa > Chordata > Mammalia > Carnivora > Otariidae > Callorhinus > Callorhinus ursinus. The sequence continues at coordinate 1,520,027 of NW_027397075.1, read as the reverse complement.
GTGCAAAGCATTAGTAAGAAATACGGCATCCAGGGTGCCTGGGTGGCTCAGATGGTTAAGCGACTGCCTTCAGCTCAGGTCATGATCCCGGGGTCATAGGATCGAGTCCCATATCGGGCTCCCTACTCGGCGGGGAGCTGCCTTCTCCCTCTGCCTGCCGCTCCCCCTGCATGTGCTCTAATAAAAAATAAAAAATCTTGGGGCGCCCGGGTGGCTCAGTTGGTTAAGCAGCTGCTTTCGGCTCAGGTCATGATCCCAGGGTCCTGGGACCGAGCCCCCCATCAGGCTCCCTGCTCGGGAAGCCTGCTTCTCCTTCTCCTTCTGCCTGCCTCTCTGCCTACTTGTGCTCTATCTCTCTGTCAAATATAAATAAATAAATAAACAAACAGATAAATAAATAAATAATCTTTAAAAAAAAAAGAAGAAGAAGAATACCGCATCCAGGGGAAAGAAAGGATACAGGTGTTTGTGGAGGCATTTGTCACTGGCCCCCAGTTTGTCCAATCTTACCCTGTGATTTCCTCATGTCTTTGATGGCTAACGCACGACTGCCATGCTGAATACTGGTGAACTCAGGGCTGGTCACATTGTTAACCCTCAGCTCTTGCCCCAACGACTTCCGACCATAAGTATTTTCCCCAGATCCTCCATTGACGCTGTAGCCACCTAAAAACAACGACATTTACATATTTTAATAGGGTTCTTTGCTTTACTCAATCAATTCCTGACAGTTCAGGATCTTACTACCCATCTACAGCTCAACCAGACTTTGCTTCTCCTACTCTTCCCTTGCGCTGCCCCGGCTTTGAAATCATCCTGATTTCATTTTGTCCATCCACAGAAGATAAGAGAAATATAAACTAAATTAAGTCAGATTTTGCCCTTTAAAAACTTTTAAAAGTCTAGAGGAGAGATAGTAGTCAGGAGACTTTCAGCCTTTGTGATATTTTGGGTGGCAAGGAAACTGCCTATGTGTATTATAATGTACGAAAATTTAAAAAAATTTTTAACGAAGGGGTAAACTTATTATGAAGTTTCAACAACAGCACTTATTTAATATTTATATCTTAAGCATATTAAAAAAAAGAGAGAAGTAAGGGAGAACAGAGGGAAAGAGAAAGCTAGGGAAAGGCTGGTAGGTTAAAAAACAAACAAAAAAACATGCCTCTAACAATAAAAGAAGCATATATACCCTTTTCGTCATTCTGTATGTCAGTGTGGACTCTGGTATCATCGTGCCTTTGCCGAGACACCACAGCTGAATTTGAAGGTTGCAGTCCATAAGAAGAAGACCCACCCCGATCTCTGGATGAAGAATATTTTAAAGTATCTGGGTCGGCTGATGCACTATCAGTTCTGTAAAGAGAGAAAAGTATAAGATTAAACTTTAAACAAATATTTTCACAGCGCAACTCATAAATCTTTTATTCAAGCCTCTCCTGCCACTCTAATTTTTAAATCATTATTATAAATAAGCACTCCAATTACTAATAAGTCTTTCAATAGGGAAGAGATTGTCAATGAATGCAAAGCTAGCTGTTCAGCCCCTTCTCTTCTACAGACCCATTCAGAAATATGGATAATTACCAGGATCAGAGTGACCAAGTCATCCCTGCTGTGGTCAAGGGTTAACAATTTTAGCAATGGAAATCCCATGTCCATGAACCGCCCCCCTTCAGTGCAAGGCAAAATAAGACAGTTGGTCACCCTTGTCCAGGATTCTCTTCACATGATTTGATAAAAGGAATCATTCTTCCTCAGCTCTCCTCCCAGGAGAGGTTAATCAGTGGAAAAGTTACAGTTTTCCCAGTCATAAAAATAAAAAGCACTGGCAACATATAAGGCAGGGGCAATGTGGCATAGTCTCTCTCTCTCTCACCTGAATTCCTAAGTTTTGGTGGATTATTTGGTGGGAAAGTAAATTACAGAATGATATTTGAAAGCAAGCTTGACAGGATATAAAAACACATTAGCTGGAAAGTAAGATTATTTTAATGTATTGGAGACTTCACTGAAGATGCCTTAGCTATAGACACTTATTAAAATTACAAAAATTGAGAAAAATAAAAATAAGATATCAGAACTCCAATAAAGCTGAAATTGAAGGTTGCAGTCCATCATCTATTTAAAAGTCAAGTACTGTGTAGAATAATCCCTGATACTTGGCCATTAATAAACAAGTGGTGCAGCCCCAAGGTAACATTAGTCCTTATCCTTATCTAAGGATCAGTTCTAGGCCTCAATGTCCTCATCAATACAACCAGGAGCTGAGTCTCATAATTTCTTATGAGCCTCATTCTTCCAACCATCAAACAAACATAAAGCATCAAGAAATAAGACAACACTACAACACCGTATGAAAAATACCAAGAAAAAAGCTCCTGTCCTATTGACACTACTTCTAAGGAACAACTTTCTGAAAAAAATCACTTTTATGGTATGTACTAAAAACACCTTCTGAACCCACAATTATTTGGGAAACTTGAGGACACTGGAAAAAGCAGAAACTAGCCTATTCCTCAACCCTTGCAGCTCCTCCCTCTTATATAAAAATGAATTCAGTGTTTGTTTATATATTTCAATTTATCATTTTTTCTTTACCCCACCCACAAAAATACTAAACATGGAACTTAGCATAAGTTCAGTCAGACAACCTGATCTATACTTACTGAAACCACTGTTAATATGGAATGCAAACAATAGGTCCAATTAAACTTGGGTAAATGGCACAAATCTAAATTATTCCTAAAGACTCTCAATTGGAAACTTGATAAAATTCTGACCCTAGCATATGAAAATGACTAAGGCTCCATAATGGAGTATCTTCTTCAAACATCCAGGGTTCACTTATCAACAAAGCTCAGTATTTCCCATAGATGAAAAAATATAATTTATGAAATTTCAAGAAAAAAAAGAACTTTTTCTAAGCATATTAATCTGTAAGCATTTAAGTACCATTAACACTAAATGGTGCATGAGAGCTTTTTAAAACAAATGTAATGGCATCTCCCATGTTTTTAAAAATAGCACATTAAAGGTGCACCTACAATAAACCATAAAGTAACATAAATTTCTGGACGGGAAATCAAAAATAAAAGAGAGCTTAAGAGCTTTTCTGACAGATTTTGAACTTGGCTATATGTATGACACCTAACACAACCTGGATAAGTAAGCTGCTAGCAAATGAACAGATACAAGATAACAAAAATCTACCAATATTTAAAATGTCTGAATTTTCTGTTTAAATTATGTTTATGTATCACATATACTACCTTTACTACAAAGAGTTAAGTATTTGTATCATTCTTCTGGGGACATAGCAGTAAACATAAGGCAGCAGAAAATGTGGGTTAAAAAATGATTTGGGCTCAAATCCCAACTCCAACACGGAAAGTAAGTGGGACTTTCCACAAGGTATTTAATCTCCAAGCCTCAGTTGTTTCTTGCATAAAATGGGGATAATACCTATCTCACCTGTAAAGTTGTTGTGAGGCTTAAACGAGATACTAATACTTAACTTACAGGGTATGCTCAAAGTTAGTAAGACCCCAGGGCACCCGGGTGGTGCAGTCGGTTAAGCTTCCCTCTTGGTTTCAGCTCAGGTCATGATCTCAAGAGTTGTGAGACAAAGCTCCACATAGGGCTCTACACTCAGCAGAGTCTTAAGATTCCCTCTCCCTCTGCCCCTCCTCCCCGTGTTCACTCTCTCTCTAATAAACAAATCTTAAAAAAAAAGTTATTAAGACCATAATACTAAACTCAAGATTTCCAGTCTAACAGACAAATAATATATAGGCAGTTCAACAGCACAGGAATACAACCAAAACAAGTTTTCATACCCAATACATAGCAGTTGATTTTAAGTTCTTCAATGAAGAAATTAAGCAATCTCCTACCAACAAATTCATTTCTACCTACAAAGCATTTGATTTCAAACTAAACTGGAAAAAAAGAATGGGGAACAAATTCCCAATTTATTAGAAATATAGGTTTTAAAATCCCATGAGTTATGAACACCAAGTTCTACCTCCCCCGCCCCCCAAGTTTGGGTTTTCAGAAATATAACAACAACAAAAAAAATCACTAGGGTTAGAACTACTGTCTCAGAACTGTCTAAAAACTCACTGGTTGCCACATTCTTTTAAAACAAACTGATCAAAACATTTCCAACCAGAATTCAAGTTATAGGTAGTCTGAATCCAAAAGCACAAAATGGCTCAGCATTTATATGAAATCTTGATTTTTTTAATATCAAGACTGCTTAGGTCTCAAAAAAAGTCAGTACCAGGCTGTTAGCACCAACACCACCACCAAGTCCAATAAATAGAAAACTGTTAATGAGCGGAAATGAGCACTTAAAATGAGGCAATCAAAGGCACAAAATACAGACTTGAATTCAAAGAGGCAGGTATAAATGTTAAGCCAGTTATAAGGGCTGAAAAAGCTATCATCTGCCAGAAAGTAGTGTCTGTTTAGTGATAAGAAAAAATCTATCTGTTAAAACTAAGAATCATACTAGCAAGGATCAAAAATACCTCCACAGCCCCTTTAATACTCTAAAAATATTATGGAGAGAGAGAGAAAAAAGAGAAATGCATAAATTTCCCCCAAATGATTAAAGTGAAGTTAAAGCCTGATGTACATGCCACATGAGAGGTAAGTTTCTAAAGCTCATACCTCAAAAATCGCATACTGTATAATATGGAGCCTTTGTGATGTTTTGCATCAAGTCAATCTGTAAGACAGTAGTTACAATATTAGTGAAGACAGTGGGTTAAAACATTTGTTGTTCAAACATGAAGCAAATATCATTCATGGGTTAGGTGCTTTTAGTTGTACTATGGCCCTCTAGGGTTCATATGCTGAAGCAAAAATGGAGATGGAAAGCCACTCTGTGCCTTTGAAGGGAGAGAGGCTTAAGGTGGCAAACCAAAAAAACTTTTTAGCACATAAGAGAATTTAAATGTTAACTTAACATACAAACCACATGCAAATATAGTTACCGCTCATTTAGTTACCTATTCTCAGTATACAGAAAATGTAATAAATCTGAGAGGTCATTTATTTTGAATGACCCAAATCCTCAGACCTCACATCAACAATCCACCATGTGCAAGGGGATATAGTATCTCCTGGCTACATGTGGTCTCGTCCAGTTCTTGTAAGCACTAAAATGCAACAACAACAACAAAAAGCACCACTCTGGAAGTATGAATTCAGGGAATTCCCTATCAGGAAGCATTTCCATAAAGCACCCCAAAATGACTTGATGCAAACACCACACCTAGTAGTGCCACTGGAATAAGCATCATACTGCTTCAAGTTGTTTTTAACTAGGCTTATTAAGGGTTTTTGCTCTCACGGTGAGATCTAATTTGTAAAGGATATCAACCAGGAAATGAGATTTGCACTTAAGCCAATGAGGTGGGAATGCATTTATTCTCAAAACCAATGATGGGCAAAAATAGTGTCACTGTCATAAAGTAGTTGTAGAATATGCTGTGAGTTTTTCCTTACTAACAGTTAATACCACTTGAAAATGATTTATCTTTTAGAAATAAATTCAAGGTTATCCCTATGATGCCTGTTACTCACCTGGATTCAGACATGTTTCATGAGGAATAGATGAAAAGGTGAAACTATACTATGAAATATGAATCTATGGCTAAAAAATTCATTTGGGAGGCTCATGGACTTCACTATTTGAAACTCTTCCCACAAGAGAAAATAGTGAGTTCAAATTTAGTAAAACAGAACTGAACCATCTTGCCAAAATTATGAGTTTACATCGGTTTTGCAGCACTGTAATATTAAGTTAATATAATTTCTTGATGAAACTTCCCTACTTAAGTATTAAATGTATGTAATACCAAATCTTAATTATCTATTTATGGGTTCTCTTACCAATTTTCCATCATTAATCAAACTCAACTAAATAGCAATGTAGACTCAAAATATGAAAATATTATTTTAACTATTTTTGTAAAACTGTAAATAATCTCACCAAGACCAAAGGAGGTCCATCTGGCCTTTACCCTTGGCTTCTGGAAGGTAATCTCTGAAGTCTTAGAATGTCATGCCTAATAAAAGTGCCCTTGTTCACCTGGAGGCTTTGGGCCACACCAGAAAGTATAACACTGTGATTTATGAGGGTAAAGGGGCTTTGAGTCCCAAGGACTAGCTCAACCTCCAGAAGGGCTGGAAACTAAGTTTACGTATGTAGGCAGTTGATCATGGAGTCCCAATAAAAAAAACTCTAGACAATACCTGGGTGAGCTTCCATGGTGGGTAATACTCCATGCGTATTGTGTGTCACACATCAACACCAGAAGAGTAATATTGTGTTCATGACTTCACAAGGAAAGGACAATTGGAAGCTCTGCATTCAAAACCTTTCTGGACTCTGCTGTATGGGCCTTCACCAGTAGCTGATTTTAATCTGAATCTTTTAGCTGTAATAAACTGTAACCATGAGTAGAACAGCTTTCAATGAGTTCATTAAGTCCTTCTGGTGACTTATGCAACCTAAGAGTAGTCTTAGGGACCCCTGAACTTGGACCTGGTATCAGAAGTAAGGCTGGTTTTATGGACCATGTTCCCTCTAACTCTGCATCGATATTTAAAATCACTGAACATGCCCTAACCCAAAATTTTAAAGATTGTAAATTTTGTTTATTAATAACATCTTTAGCAAACATAGTAAAGATTTGACTTCAGTATAATTTCCCTTCCAAGGACTCTCAAACACCCTCTACTGATTGACCTCTAGCCAAATTAACCAGAAGGAACAAACAAAGCAACTCTAGGAGGGTACTACATTAGATTTTAACCTTTGCTCTACATGCACAGAATTGTCCTCAGTGTAAAGGCTGGTCAACATACCACCCCCAGGTAATTCTCAGTCTACAACTGGGTCTTCAATACTTCCCGTGTTTCCCTAGCCAGGGTTCTCTCCTTTCCAAGACAGTTTTCAGACTTTTTGCACCTTCCTCCTTTCCCCAGCTCTTCCAGTACATGACCTTCCACATTCCTGCTTCACGAGAAATGCAAGCCATTCTTCTACAGCACTCTCAATAGTAAGGACTAACAGTTTTGAGCTCCTACCACATCTGGTAAGCAACTGAGCCAAGCAGTTTACATATATTTAGTACTTCATTTCATCTTTAACATAATCCTATTCTGATCACTAAAGATAATAAATTGCCATCTACGTAAGGTTCCATAACTGACCGAAAGCTGCACATCTGGTAAAAGGCAGAGCAAGAACTCAAATTAAGTTCTGTTTAAGTTTTCAGCACTCCACCAGTGCCTGCCAACTTCCTTCCAGCAAACCCACAAATTCACCCACATGTTGACACAAAGCCTTTCCTCCCATCACCCACACATCATGGAACAAGTGAATGTCCTATCTACAGCAATGCTCTGAATCCATACATTGCCCCTATTTTCTGAGGCATGCTGTGGATCTCCCACTTTGCTACTGCTCATCATTCATCAACACATGAGCACCCTCGAGTTTTCCTTTCAACAACAAAAATCAGAATCTTGGGGATCCTGGCTGGCTCTGTCGGTAGAGCATAAGACTCTAGATCTTGGGGTCACAAGTTCAAGCCCCACATTGGGGCATGGAGCCTACTTTAAAAAGGGGGGGACAAACTCTTAACGCCCTTTTTCCTTCTAATTCTCATTGTCTAGACTCTTCACAGCCAAAACTCTTGGGAAAAATTTACCTTCCTCATCTTCGCTCACTTTTCAATTCACTGTAACCTGGGTTCCACCATCAGCACTCCAGTGAAACTGTTCCTGCAAAAGGAGGAGCTGCCACTTGTGGCCTACTTGTCTCTAAAATACCATAACCCCTTTTTAGTTCATCTTGCTCAATGTCCCCTGATGACTTACTTTTGACAACTGTCTATTCACACTCTCTCTCAATACCACTCTAATTGTTGTTGTTGTTTTCCAAGTAACTTTAATTCCAGTGACTCTCTACTTTTTCCCAGTCCAAGTACTTTCTTCCTTTTTCACCTCCTTTCAGCTTTGAGTTTATGGTCTATCATTTCAATAACACTCTTGCCAATCCCCTTAACCTCCCTTAATATTTTCCTCACACCAATCTGTTAAAATTCCAACCCTGGATAAACCCTAGTATCAATTATCCATCATCCGTAAGTAAGCACCACATCCCCAGGTCCTCCCAACGTTCATCTCCCATTCTCTACATGCATTATCCAGACCTGCCCCATTCTCTTCAGATTCCAAAATACTCTCCTAACCCCCCTACACACACACACACACACACACACACACACACACACACACACACACAAACTTCTCTGTCTCTCTGGTTCACCAAGAAAAAAGAAGATACCATCACACATCTGCACCCAATTCTAAGCCTTGATTGGGATTCCATCTACTTCTACCTTCTCTTAACTTTGCAAATACCCTTTTCTTCTTTCCCATTGAACTGAATCTTCTCTTTACACATGTAAAATTTTAATGTTTCCCATTTAAAGATACAAAAACATATTTAAAAAATATTAGAAAACAAAAACTCCATCAATCCCACATGACCTCCACCAAACAATCTGCCTTCACTCTCTGCAAACTAAGAGTTGTCCCTACTCCCCACCCTGTTTTTTCACCTCTACTGGCTCCTCAATCCACGCTGATCCAACTTCTGCCCCATTACTTTCAGCAAAACCAACTATGAGCCCAGGTTGCTAAACACCTACTTCAGGCTTTATCTTACTCATCCTCTCAGCAGCTTGCACAGGGCTGCTAAGTAGAGTTAAGCAGGTTGTGGCCTGCACAAAGGTGCCTTGCAGAGGAATGAGGTGGGCTGAATGAAAACCTCTTTTTAAAATTCTTACAATAACCCTCTGTGCTGAGATCCTGAGAATTCAAAGTAACCAGATTCTTCCCTTCCTTTGGCTTATGGGATGAAGTACTCTGTATTTCTTCCTACCTGGTTCTACTTCCTCAGGAACTTCTGAGGGCTTGTTCAACCTCCTCTACCAAACCCCAAAATCTTGAGGTATCTCAAAGCCTGACCCTAGGCCTCTATTCATCTCACTTTGACTTTCTCAATCCATGCCAATGGCAATATTTACCACCTGTATGACATCGACTCCTTGATCTAGGCCTCCATCATTGACGTCCACTCTGAGGTCCAGACCTATGTACCCAACTTTTTAAAAACCAATCTCGGGGTGCCTGGGTGGCTCAGCTGGATGGATAATTGATACTAGGGTTTATCCAGGGTTGGAATTTTAACAGATTGGTGTGAGGAAAATATTAAGGGAAGTTAAGGGGATTGGCTCAGGTCATGATCCCAGGGTCCTGGGATGGAGCCCCGCATGGGGCTTCCTGCTCAGCGGGGAGCCTGCTTCTCCCTCTCCCACTCCCCCTGCTTATGTCCCCTCTCTCGCTGTATCTGTCAAATAAATAAAATATTTTAAATAAATAAAACAATCTCAATGTTCTAATGCCTCAAACATAACAACTGGCTCCTTTCTTCCTGGAATCCCCATTTTAATAAATGGTGCCATCATCTAACCACTACTTTCTAATAAATGGCACTATTTGATCAGTCAGACAGTATGTTTCCCACTTCCAATTCTCCTCTCTATCCCATCTCTCCTCCACATTCCAATATTAGTATCATAAAACAGAAATCTGATATCCTCTCACTGCCCTTATCATCCTATGTACCTTACTTCCCTTTTTAGCTAAATCTCTACCAACCACCCCTTTTACACTCTATGCCCCATCCATTCTAATCTTTCATTGCCACAGAAAGAATCACCTTGCTCAGCCAGTCAGCCTGGAATGGCTTTGTCCTCACTCTTTGCTGACCCTAGCTTATTTCTCTTTATCCTCCAAGCATCAGCTTTCCTTTGAAAAGTTTCTGATTCCCGAGTCTGGCTAGTAGTCCCGCTATATATGTGCTACCAGAGAACCTAATAGTTCCTTTAGCTCTTAGATGATTTGAGAAGCTTATTTAAAGTTTTTGTTTTTTTTTTTTCAATTTGACAGAGACAGTGAGAGAGAAAACAAGCAGAGGGAGTGGAAGAGGGAGAAGCAGGCTCCCCCTGAGCAGGGAGCCCAACACAGGGCTCGATCCCAGGACCCTGGGATCATGACCTGAGCCGAAGGCAGATGCTTAATGACTGAGCCACCCAGGCGCCCCATTAAGAAGCTCATTTAAACGTGTTCTGCCAGGAGACTGTAAATACCAGAAGGGCAGGGGACTCTCAGTGTTGCCTACCACACACCCCCACTGACTAGATGGAATATAAATTACTTGTTGACTAAATGATCACCCATTCTCATAACTGAGGCCTTTCAACTGTGGAATACAGTTCCCTAACCTAAACAAACACTAACTTTTCTTCAACCCACACTTCCTCTACAAAGCGTTCTATCAAAATCAGTATTTTCTTGATCATTTACTACAAGAGCATTGACTAAGAGCTTATGACCCCAAAAGGTGAACTAAGATGGTTCCAACCCTGTTAAGAATTTATAATCTAGAAAGGAAAGAACTGTAAAGTCAGTTGAAGTTCCAATTAGGAGTATAAAATGCTCTGTGATTTCAGGAAAAAAAAAAATCCCATTATCCAGCCCCTTCCTCAAACTCTCAAAGTATGTACCACACTAGTTTGCACTTAGTAGTTATATTTATATACTAGCTTCAATTTGCTCACTTGTTTGAGATGTTAGCAGAGGGTACTATATTACACCACACAAACTTTCATAGGGAAAAGAGAACAGCATAGTGGTTGCAGCATAGAGAAGGGAGGGGTACGGACAGACTAGAAGATGATCTTGGTTCAAACTCTATTACAATTATTTAAATTAAGTAAAAATTAGTCTTCTAAGTTAAACTTCCATAACTAAAATGTGATCTATGCATATGATCTTAAGAGTAACTTTCTTGGGGCACCTGGGTAGCTCAGTGCCTCACGTCATGATCCCAGGGTCCTGGGATGGAGCCCTGCATTGGGCTCCCCGCTCGGGGAACCTGCTTCTCCCTCTCCCACTCCCCCTGCTTGTGTTCCCTCTCTCGCTGTCTCTATCAAATAAATAAATAAAAATCTTAAAAAAAAAAAGTAACTTTCAAGAGGTGCCTGTGTGGCTCAGTCGGTTAAGCATCCGCCTTCAGCTCAAGTCATGATCTTGGGGTCCTGGGATGGAGCCCCGTGTCCAGCTTCCTACTCAGCAGGGAGTCTACGGCTCTCTCTCCCTCTCCCCTCCCCCAACCTGTGGTCGCATGCGTGCTCTTTTTGTCTCTCTCTCAAATTAAATAAATAAAATCTTAAAAAAAAAAAAAAGAGTGACTTTTATGAACACAGAAAAGCCACCAAAATTAGAAAGGGCTGGCTTCAGCAATATATTTAAATGAATTCTGAATTTTTATTTTATAAAAATATGCATTTTTAAAGCCTTATTTTTGTCGCATCAAAGGGCACTATATCAAGAGTGAAAAGACAACTCACAAAATCAGCAAAAATATTTGCAAATCATGTATCTTCTAAGAGTCTAGTATCCAAAATACATAATGAACTCTTACAAACTCAACACAAAGACAATCCAATTTTTAAATGGGCTAAAGATTTGAACAGCTATATTTCTCCAAAGATACACAAACAGCCAATAAGCACATGAAAAACTACTCAACATCATTAGTGATTAGGAAAATGTAAATCAAAACCACAGTGAGAATTCACACGCACTGGGATAGCCATAGTTTAAAAAAAAAACACAAAAAACTACCAGTGTTGCAAATATACTGAGAAAATGAAATCCTCATACATAACTGAAGGGAATGTAAAATGGTACAACCACTTTAGAAAAACTTGGCAATTCCTCAAGTTAAGCAAAAAATTACCATTTGACCCAGCAAATCCACTCCTAGGTATATGCCCAAAAGAGCTGACAACAGGTCTTCTCACAGAAATTTGTATGTGAATATTCACCACAACACTATTCACAATAAACTAAAGGTGGAAACCCCAAAGTCCATCAAAGGATGAATGGATAAAAAAGACTGTAAATTCCATGTAAGATTCCATAAAAAGGAACGAAGTAATGATACCTGCCACAATATGGATGAACCCTGAAAACATTATGCCAAGTGAAAGAGGCTAGAAACAAAAGACTACATAGTATATGATTCCATTTATGGTAAATATCCAGAATAGGCAAATCCAAAGAGAAAGCAGATTTGTGGTTGCCAGGGGCTGAGAGAAGGGGAGAATAGGAAGTGACTACTTAAAAAACTGGGTTTCTGTTTGGGATGATGAAAAATTCTGGAACTAGACAGTGGTGATGGTTGCACATCATGAAGTACAGCTGACCCTTGAACAACACAGATTTGAACTGGACCAGTCCACTTACATGCAGATTTTTTTTTTTTACAATACATACAGCACAGTACTGTAAATGTACTTTCTCTTATGATTTTAACATTTTCTTTTCTCTATTATAAGAACACAGTAAATAATACATACAACACACAAGATATGTGTTAGCTGACTCCTTATATTATTGTAAGGCTTCCAGTCAACAGCTGGCTATTAGTAGTTAAGTTTCAGAGAAGTCAAAAGTTATATACAGATTTTCAACTGGGGGGCAGGGGGAGGTGTCAGCACCCCAACCCCCACACTGTTTAAGGGTCAACTGTACTTGGTAGACTGATTTGTAAAATAATAAAATTTATGTGCATTTTACCACAATTTTTTAAAGATTTAGGACATTCTTGGAGCACCTGGGTGGCTCACTTGGTGGAGCATGCAACTCTTTTTTTTTTTTTAAGATTTTATTTTATTATTTATTTGAGAGAAAGAGAATGAGAGATAGAGAGCACGAGAGGGAAGAGGATCAGAGGGAGAAGCAGACTCCCCGCTGAGCAGGGAGCCCGATGCGGGACTCCATCCCGGGACTCCATCCCAGGACTCCAGGATCATGACCTGAGCCAAAGGCAGTTCCTTAACCAATTGAGCCACCCAGGCGCCCGAGCATGCAACTCTTGATCTTGGGGTCGTGAGTTTGAGCCACAAACTGGGTGTAGAGATTACTCGAGAATTAAAAACAGGGGGGCATCTGGGTGGCTCAGGCGTTAAGCGTCTGCCTTCGGCTCAGGTCATGGTCCCAGGGTTCTGGGATCGAGCCCCACATCGGGCTCCCTGCTCGGCGGGAGGCCTGCTTCTCCCTCTCCCACTCCCCCTGCTTGTGTTTCTTCTCTCACTGTATCTCTCTCTGTCAAATAAATAAATAAAAGCTTTAAAAAAAATTTTTTTTAAATCTTTTTTTTTTTTTAAGATTTTATTTATTTGAGAGAGAGAGAGAGCACAAGCAGGGGGAACAGTAGGCCAAGGGAAAAGCAGACTCCCTGCTAAGTAGGGAGCCTGAGGTGGGACTTGATCCCAGGACCCTGGGACCATGACCGGAGCCAAGGGCAGACACTTAACTGACCAAGCCACCCAGGCATCACCCCCAAAAAAAAATTCCTTAAAAAAAAAAAAAAATTTATGGCTTTCTTGAAAAGATCAAATTATAGGGGAAAAAAAAAAAGACCAGAGGTTATCAAGGGCTGAGAGTAGATACTGACTACAAAGGGGCACAAGGAAATGGTTTGGGATGATGGAACTATTCTATAGCTTGACTGCAGTGGTCATGTTTACAACATTACATACATTGGTCAAAACTCAAAGAACTATACAGCATGTAAATTATACCTCAATAAATCTGACTTTTTAAAAAATTTTTTAAAGATTTTATTTATTGGGCGCCTGGGTGGCTCAGTTGGTTAAGCGACTGCCTTCGGCTCAGGTCATGATCCTGGAGTCCCAGGATCGAGTCCCACATCAGGATCCCTGCTCAGCGGGGAGCCTGCTTCTCCCTCTGACCCTCTCCCCTCTCGTGCTATTTCTCTCTCTCTCACAAATAAATAAAATCTTTAAAAAAAAAAGACTTTATTTATTTTGAGAAAGAGAGACAGAGGGAGAGCACAAGAGTGAGGGGGAGGGTAAAAGGGAGAGAGAAGAGCAGGCTCCACAGAGGACCATGGTATCATGACCTGAGAAGGCAGACGCTTAACCGACTGAGCCACCCAAGCACCCCAATAAATCTGACTTTAAAGGAAACAGATCTTTACAATAAAGGTATAAAAAGATAAGGGAAAGACTGTTGATTTATTTTTAATACTTCAGTATTTCAGGTCTTACATTGCCTACCATATTTAACCATTCTAAGGGGAAAAGCAAAACATGGCACCAGCTTTAAGTCACTGTGCTTTCCAATGAAACCAAAGCCTGTTAGTGTCTGAATTAATTAATCAGGCCTAAGAACTGGAACTTAAAGCTCAGAAAGGATTAGCCTAGCCAAGGTACAGAAAGAAACAAAACAGTCCTTATATCAGTAAAAGATAACCGTTACTGACATTAACAGTAAAAAATTCTAAATTTCTAGCAAAATAGCAATTTCACTCTATCCATGCCTGAGAAATACCTAATATAGTCCCTGTAGCAGTTTATTTTCATAAGAAAGAAATGCACAAAAAGAAACGCACTATAAATTATTAATATTTTATCACCTACCCATGTTGATAGTTTTCAAAACTGTGGCTAAATTCTTATTGACCACTGAGACAGCACAAAAATATTGTTTCAGAAAGAGTCAAACCACTAAGCCTGGCAAAATCAGAAAATCACTGGCTGAGACAGAGACAGGAGAAATCCACTGCTAATTTAAGTATACCAAGGCTCTGTACCTCATCTAGCATAAATTCATATCTTACCAGGCATTAAGAATATTTGCAGTTACAAAATCTGGTATGCTTTCAATCTCCAATACAAATGTGAATTCAGGGTTCTGTATTTAACAGAAATAATTCTGTCTATGCTAAATAATAGTTCACCTAAAGGTTCGTCAATCTAAGGCACCATGTTAATTTGACTCACTTTCTCCTGGCCTTTATTTTTAACCCAAGCTAGCTGACTGCCTTAAAAAGAAACCCTGCTTCAGCTCCCATTTGTATCGCTTATCTTCCTCTTTTGTCAGCAAGTCCTGGAAGTACTTTAGAAACATACCATTCAGCCTGGGAAATTGCCAAGATTGAAAGGAAATCTCTTACTCCATGACCTCCCTAGCAGAGGAAGGACAAAAAGACAAAAAGTCTACAAAGAAACCTGTCCACCCCCTTCACCCACACCCCCCTGAGGTTCTCCAGTTAAATGCCAAACATAGCCCATTAAAACAGAGAAGGTTAGAGAAGAAATCACTAACAGGTAAATACTACAGAAATCCCAAAAGGAAGAGTCTTGAAACCAGACTGGGATTCTATAAGCAAGGAAAAGGCAGAGGGTTTTATCAGCATAAAAATGTGTGCAACTGGGGCGCCTGGGTGGCTCAGTCTGTTAAGCATCTGCCTTCGGCTCGGGTCATGATCCCAGGGTCCTAGATCGAGCCCCACATCGGGCTCCTTGCTCGGCGGGGAGTCTGCTTCTCCTTCTCCCTATCCCTCTTCCTGCCGCTCCCCCTGCTTGTGCTGTCAAATAAATAAATAAAATCTTAAAAAAAAAAAAATGTGTGCAACCACCTTTAAGAAGTCCTGAAAATAGGCAAATACTGACTGTAGAGTTATTCAGATAAAGTTCCTCTAATAGACTCAAACGTATCCCCAAGGGACTGATATGCTTGTGAGATTCTCCAACAATTACATATTTTAAATCTTCCCTTTAAAAATAATCCTAAAAGGCACTGTAGTCTCTTTCAAAAATAAAGGTACAGGGGCGCCTGGGTGGCTCAGGCATTAAGCATCTGCCTTCGGCTCAGGTCATGATCCCGGGATCCTGGAATCAAGCCCCGCATCGGGCTCTCTGCTCGGTGGGGAGCCTGCTTCTCCCTCTCCTGCTCCCCCGCTTGTGTTCCCTCTCTTGCTGTGTCTCTCTCTGTCAAATAAATAAAATCTTTTAAAAAATTAAAATAAAATAAAGGTACTGTGTAAAAGTTAAACATCATTACAACTTTTTTTTGTTGGTGACACTGGTCAAGAAAAATGATGTGATTGCCAAAAATCACTTGTAACACGTTAAGAAAAACCAATTATGCAATTTAGACATGCGTACTTTTAAAGAAAACTATTATCAAGTTAGGCACTACTGCCACATGGTACGATACACCCTACAAATCTTGGGCATAGTCAAGGTTTTAGGGTATCAACAGAGCAATATTCTATCATGAAGCCCTTGACATGTAACATATCTTAAATATGATGGCAATTACGGAAAAAACACTTACTGAATTTCATATTCCACACTAGTAATTCCTTTTTTTTTTTTTTAAAGATTTTACTTATTCATTTGACAGAGAGTGCGCGTGCACAAGCAGGGGGAGTGGCAGAAAGAGGAAGAGGGAGAAGCAGGCTCCCCACTGAGCAAAGAGCAGATCCCAGGATCATGACCTGAACAGAAGGCAGACACTTAACCAATTGAGCCACCCACGCACCCCTCCACACTAGTAATTCTTAAAAAGAGTAAGAAACTAACAGAAATATCTTCAGGGCACTCTCAAATTATACACATTACCCCTGCCCCAACCCTCTTAATAAATAAATATACCTTAGAGAAGAATCTAAAAAAACCTTGGTTCTATACTGAGACTACAGGTGGACTGTTAAACAGACGGATTCCTTTCAACATCCCCTATAACACCTATAAGACCTAGCTCCGTAGGTCTCCTGGTGTACGATGGTAAAGAAACATACTACCTCTCTAATCAGAGGTAAATACATACGGTAAACTCTCCTACTTAAGCACTGGGACCTCTGTTTTAGGGGTGATCTTGAAATAACTACTTCCTACTATTTAAATATAAATAAATAGAAAGGTCTCATAAATAAATCTCAAAAGATATGGCCTCCTAAATCAATTAGCTGGGAAAGGAAGATACTTTTCAAAATAATCACACTATTCTTCTATTAGAAAATTCATTAAAGGAAGACAGTTTTGGTAGTTACTGAAACATACTAGCAAGTGGCAATCAAGTGCTGGGAAACAGCGCTCCCACTGTGCTCAGCCACAGCATGAAATATATTGAGGTATTTAAAAGTATTTAGCCTTGGGGCACCTGGCTGGCTCCATTGGTGGAGCGTGCAACTCCTGATCTCAGGGTTGTGGGTTCTAGCCCCACACTGGGTGTAGAGATTACTTAAAAAAAAGGGGGGGGACTAAAATAAAAAAAAGTATTAAGTCTTAAGTTTAAGAAAGCTATGAAACAATACAAAATCATCGCTTCAGCCACTTTAAACCCACAAGGTCTATACAAACCACATCTTTTTATTGTCAGATTTTATACTAAACAGGTTTAAAAATAGAAATTTTCATAATTCCCTTTTACAACAAAAGAGAAAAATCAATGTTTCCAGATACAAAGTTTCTTAGGAGACAGCATTTACTGATTGAGTCAATTTGTAGTGACATAATTTAAAATAGTACCAAAATCTCATGATAGCTTAACACTGTATACCTTCTCATAAAAATGACATAAAATTTCATTAATTCCTATCTTTGTTCAGAAAATATATGTGGTTTTCTTTTTTAAGTACTTCAAACTATTACAGTGGCAGAGTATAGCCTTTCTATGATTTCATGATCTATCCTCCCTACTCCGTTTTTTATTTTTTAAAGAACGCTGATTCTTTTTTTTAAGATTTTATTTATTTGAGAGAGAGAGAGCATGAAGGGGGAAAAGGGAGAGGGAGAAGCAGACTCCCCACTGAACAGGGACCCCGATGTGGGGCTCAATCCCAGGACCCTGAGAACATGACCTGAGCAGAAGCCAGATGCTTAACCAACTAAGCCACCTAGGCGCCCCCCCCACACTCCCTTTAAAACAATACCAGATGGTGGAGAAGAGGGGGAGCAATGCAGCATTCAACTGGAATTCTTAAAGAATTAGGTCTTTAAATTCCAACTGTATAACAAAAGTTAACCAAGGTACAAACTACCTTTTAATCCACACCTTCTCTATTTATTCCACTGGCACCTGCCCTCCAATGTATGCAAGTAGTCACAAAGATTAGATTCTTTTTTTCTGGCTCACAATTTCAAGTGGCATCAAGTTCTTTAAGTGTGATTAGTAAGATAAAGAGAAAAAATACAGAATGATGCAGATTTACAGTCAAATTCCTCATTAGCCAACTTGAAGCAGGCTTACATAATGGTAGCACACAAAAAAATATAGAAAGAGAACCTCTATTATCCTGGAGAGCAACTAATTGCATATCCACACATTTTTTAAATAAATATCATTTATCACAGTATTTCATATAATATTAAAAATGACATATGCCACACCTAATAGAAATTTAACAATTATATGTGCTTCGATTCATATACCCTGAATTATTCACTCTTTATGAAATCTTTAGAATTACTACACACGTGTGCGCACACACACGAGTACTAGAAGAAAAAAAATGAACTGATGAATCACTGAACTCTACCTTTGAAACTAGTAATAACTGTATGTTAATTAATTGAATGTAAATAAATAAAATTTTATTTTTTTCTTTAAAGATTTTATTTATTGGGGCGCCTGGGTGGCCCAGTCAGTTAAGCATCTGCCTTTGGCTCAGGTCATGATCCCAGGGTCCTGGGATCAAGTTCCGCATCGGGCTCCCTCCTCAGCGGGAAGCCTGCTTCTCCCTCTCCCACTCCCCTGCTTGTGTTCCCTCTCTCACTGTGTCTCTCTCTGTCAAATAAAATCTTTAAAAATATATATATATTTTTTATTTACTTGTCAGAGAAAGCGAGTGCACAAGCAGGAGGAGCAGTGGCAGAGGGAGAAACAGGCTCCCCAATGAGCAAGGAGCCTTATAAAGGACTCAATCCCAGGACCCTGGGATCATGACCTGAGCCGAAGGCAGATGCTTAACTGACTGAGCCACCTGGGCACCCCAATAAAATCTTTAAAAAAGTATACAGTAAGTAAAAAAAGAAAAATGAAATGTTAACTAGAGTGTGAGTGTGCGCATGCGTGTAATAAATTCTAAAACTTTCTGAAGAAGAGATAAAAGAGGGAAGATCTTTGAAATTCCAAATTTGATTCAGACATGGCAACATATAAATAGCATTTGTGTAGCACTTAAATAATTTTGAAAGTAATTTTCCAAACCTGAACACCCATAACCCTACATCTTAGGGAAGGCAAGAATTACCTCCTGAGAGGAACAACTGGGTAGTGCCATTACAAAGGACCTTTGTCTTCCCATTTTTACTCCACTGTTATTTTCATGACACCAGCCTTTCCTAAGATAAATATTTGTGAAGGATCAATACTAAAAATGCACATATTCTTAAAAATAAATACATCTGAGAAAAAAACATAAAACACACCGGTTCTATTTCTAACTTCTCCAATGCAATTATACTAAGACAGCAAGTGGATTTTTAAATGAACTAAGTGTGGGAAGAACAGCACTACTGGTGTAATTTTTATATCCTAATAACAGTAAAAACATAGGGAATACTAGCATTCCAGTAACTATACAAGATAGGCCACCTAAATAAAGGCTTCTTTTATAAAACTTTGTTTTACAGTCAGCCATTTGGTTACTCCCCACACATACAACCTTCATTAAACATAACTTCAATTTTAATTTCAGTATTTTTTTAAGATTTTATTTATTTGAGAGAGAGAGAGAAAACACGTCCAGGATGAGGGGCAGAGGGAGACAGAGAGAGAATCCCAAGCAGACTCCGTGCCAAGCACAGAGCATGACTTGGGGCTGGATCTCACAACTCTGAAATCATGACCTGAGCCAAAGTAAGAGTTGGACACTGAATCAACTGAGCCACCCAGGTGTCCCTTCATTTCAGTATTTTCAAAAAAAGGAATAAGATATCACACACTAAAATGCTATCAATAAAAAAATAAAAATAAATGCTATCAATATTTCAAATTATGACAGAATTAATCATTTTTTCATGGTCAGAATTCTAACTCAAGTCCTTCAAAAACAACAGTGTCTTAAGGTGGATTTCTTTTTTTTTTTTTTTAAGTAAACTCTACTCTCAACATGTGGCTTAAACTCAACCCTGAGATCAAGAGTCACATGCTCTACAACTGAGCTAGTCAGATGACCCAAGGTAGATTCCTTTAAACCCAACTAAAGAATAAACACTGAATCTCAAGTTTCATAGTACTGCTGTTGGGAAACCTGCTACACTTTCATTTTTCTTCACATTTACCTGAAGTATATAAAGATAGGCAAGAAAAATTCAACTGCACCATACTATGTGATACTGGTGATCATTGGAATTTTTTTTATCAGAATCTAACATAATCAGAGCCCCATTCTATAGAGGACAAAAATTTGACACCTTTCCCTCAATTAATAGGTTTTTCTGTCTGAATTCTGGCAAATCTCAGGAAGCCAACATAGAATCTGGCATTAGGGCAATGAATCTGAATGTCCAATGTTAGAATCAAAACAAAGAGTCTGGAAATAAAGTGTTGCACTTCAGACAAGGAATTCCAGGATTCATATTATCAGGAATATAAAACAGGGAGACCCTCAAAAGAAGATGAACACCAAAGAGTTGTTCATGGGTTGCTTCAAAGAACTAAATATTCCAAGATGAAAGTTAAAATTTTAAACACACACACACAAACACATCCCTCTTTTAAAATCAGATGGGAGGCGGCGTCTGCCTTTGCCTCAGGTTGTGATCTCGGGGTACTGGGATCCAGCCAGGTGTTGGGCTCCCTGCTCAGTAGGGAGACTGCTTCTCCCTCTCCCTTTTCCTCTCTCCCTGCTCGTACTCTCTTTTCTCAAATACATAAATAAAATCTTTTAAAAATAAATAAATAAATAAATATAATCAGATTGGAGCACCTGGCTGGCTCAGTCAGTAAAGCATTAAACTCTTGATCTCAGGGTCATGAGTTCAAGCCCCATGTTGCGCATGAGGCCTCCTTAATTAAAAATAACAAAAAGGGGCCTACTTAATTAAAAATAACAAAAAATAAAATGAGAAGATTAAAATGCTAAGGATCAGAAAAACAAATTTTCAAGGAACAAATTTAAATAAAAGGGAAAAAATTAAATTCAAAGAGCTTCAGTAAAAAAGACAATGTTGCCAATGCTGTCATATATGGAGGAAAAATGAGTATCTTGTCAGTATATAGTCCAAGCCATACTTATTAGTGGAACCTTCTTCCCATTCAATAGAAAAGGTATTAAGTATTTTGGATTTTTTAAAATATGCAAACACACATGAATATACAATTATCTTAGACCATTGTAGAGCCATTAGTAATTTTTTTGTGAACTCTAAGAGCACTGTTGAGGTTCTTTAAGATGCTTAAAAGAGAAGCACCTGGGTGGCTCAGTCAGTTAAGCACTGGACTCTTGATTTCAGCTCAGGTCATGACCTCTGGGTCGTAAGATCAAGTCCTGCATTGGGCTCTGCGCTCAGTGCTGAGTCCACTTAAGATTCTCTCTCTCCTTCTTCCTTTGCCCCTCCTTCCTGCCTGCCTGTGCTTTCTAAATAAATAAAATCTTTTTTAAAAAAAAGATGCTAGGGCGCCTGGGTGGCTCAGTTGGTTAAGCAACTGCCTTCGGCTCAGGTCATGATCCTGGAGTCCCGGAATCGAGTCCCGCATCGGGCTCCCCACTCAGCGGGGAGTCTGCTTCTCCCTCTGACCCTCTTCCTTCTCGTGCTCTGTATCTCTCATTCTCTCTCTCTCTCAAATAAATAAATAAAATCTTAAAAAAAATAAAAAAATAAAAAAAAGATGCTAAAAAGAAAGAAAAGGAAAAGTAGTGTCTCTTCTTATAAACAAAGAAACAGGGCGCCTGGGTGGCTCAGTTGGTTGAGTGACTGCCTTCAGCTCAGGTCATGATCCTCGAGTCCTGGTATCGAGTCCAGCGTCCAGCTCCCTGCTAGGCAGGGAGTCTACTTCTCCCTCTTTTACTCCCCCTCTTGTGCTCTCACTCGCTCTCATTCTCTCTCAAATAAACTTAAAAAAAAAAAAAGAAAGAACATAACTTAGGAAGTTCCATACCAAAAAACAAAACAAAACAAAATTTATTCTGATACCAGAAACCTCTCTAAAAAAAGATTTTTAAAATAAACGCAAAAAAGCCTTTAGGGGCACCTGGGTGGCTCAGTCAGTTGAACTTTTGGCTCAGGTCATGATCTCGGGGTCCTGGGATCGGGTCTGCGTTGGGCTCCGCACTCTGAGGGGAGCCTGCTTCAGGATTCTCTCTCCCTCTGCTCCTCCCCCTGCCTGCTCTCTAATAAATAAATCTTTAAATAAATAAATAAACAAACACGGGAAGCCTTTAAAAGGTTTTTAAATAGGGGCGCTTGGGTAGCTCAGTCAGTGAAACATCTGACTCCATTTCAGCTCAGGTCATGATCTCAGGGGTTGAGAGACTGAGCCCCACATTGGGCTCTGCATTGGGTGTGGAGCCTGCTTACGATCCTCTCTCTCCCTCTCCCCCTTTTTCTCTCTCTCTCTCAAAAATAAAATATTGATAAATAAGTTTTTAAAATAATAAACATGAAATCCTAGACATACTATGTTAATATGAACAGCAACATTAAGCTCCAAAAAAAAATAATTTCCAACAAGAATACAATTCCCTTGGGGCACCTGCATAGCTGTCGTTAAGCATCTGCCTTCGGCTCAAGTCATGATCCCAGGGTCCTGGGATCAAGCCCTGCATCGGGCTCCCCACTCTGCGGGAAGCCTGCTTCTCCCTCTCCCACTCCCCACCCCCCCCCCGGCTTCTGTTCCCTATCAAATAAATAAATAAATAATCTTTAAAAAAAAAAGAATACAATTTCCTTTTTTGAAAAGGTATGAAGATTAATATGAAAAAAGGAATTCACCATGTTGAGATATCTGTTGATTCTGGAAACTTTTTTTTTTTTTACTTTTTTCTTTGGAAGCTCTACTCCCAACACGCAAGTTGATTTCAACTCAGGACCCGGAGATCAAGAGTCACATGCTCTCTACTGACCCAGCCAGCCAGGTGCCCCTGGTTCTGGAAAATTTTTATTTCATTAATTCCCCATCAGCAGGCATACAACAAGGACTCAGGCATTCTAGTGGAATGCCAGAAGGGACAACCCAGTGCTTAACTTTTTAGTGATTAGATTGTTTAAACAATGTACAAATACGTACAATAGATAAGGGGTAAGATGTCAATGCGTAAAAGATCTTTAAATATGTGAGCAAGGTATTTTTTTCAAGATGGATAAAACCTATGAAAATATTTTTTCTTCTGTAAAAGATCTGACGACACTAGAACAATGTCTCTTTAAACCTGTTCAATCAGCTTATTTAAATTGCTGCCTCAGGCTAACCAGGCTGCTATACAAGGAACAGCTCCCCTCAAAATGCCTCCCACAGTTAACAGTATTATAAACTAGAGTTAACTCTAAATACAAACTTGCAGAATTCCATTTTCATGTATTTACTTGAGGAAGGACCCTCAAATATCGGGTATACTATTTTTTAAGTAAGCTCATGACCCCAAGATCAAGAGTCACATGCTCTACCAACTGAGCCAGCCAGGCATCCCCAGTAACTGATGCACTAGCATGTAAGAAGGGATGCAGGGTAAAACCATTAAGATGCATGCACATGTGAAGGTTGTGTTTTATTGGGGCTGACACACAGGAAAATTTCAGACAGTGTTATGTGCAATGAAGAAAACCCAGGGTGAAATGTTAGAGAAGGATGCCTCTTCTCAGTGAGGGGTGACATTTACGCTGAGACAGCATGAGGGCATCCAGGTCATTGTACTCTGAGAAGAGCAATCCAGACAGTAGCTACACAGCACGAACAGTGAATGCAAAGGCCCTAAGGCAGAAATGAACTTCGGGAGTGCTTTAGGGCAAGTAAGACACAGAAGCAAAGGAGAAAAGGACAGGCTCAGCCCTCAGGGACTTAAGAGATCAATCACTGAGGTGATAACCACAAATTAACTTTCACTGCAGAACTGTTGCAAGAGAAGAGGGATCTCAGAGGGCAGAAGTAGCAGGGTAGGAATTTTAAGGTAAGTACAAGGTTTAAAGTGGGCAGAGCATGGAAAACAAATAAGCAGCAGTAGGTATCCAGAGGGTAAAGAAAGGTACATGAACCTGCAGCTGACAGGAATAAACTTGGCCAAGAAGAGGCGATCTTGTGTATCCCAGGACTAAAATATCTGAAGAAGTTAAGGAGCGAGCCACCATCTGAAACTGTTTTCAAATGATGTTTAGATATCCCAAGAAAGTATGTTTATAGCAAAAAGAAAGAAAGAAAGAAAGAAATATGTTGAAGACAACAAGATTATCAATCCACAGAAACATTAAGTTGGTAAGAAATCATAAGAATATTCTAAGATTTCCTTTCTACAGTAAATTTTAAGGCAAAATCTACCTGTACACAGTTGGGGGGTTGGGGAGCAGGGGTGGAAAGGGAGTGTAATCCAACTGAAAATCAATGTGTATCTGTATCTTGAGTGGGGTCATACATTTGTCAAAATTCACTTAAGATCTATACATATGTCCATATAATCTAAAAAAAAAGTAACAGTGGAGTACAAAAAAGAATTCAGGAAAGGAAATACACAATCAACTAATACAAATGGAGAAAAACTAACACTATAAAAACACAAATGTCAAAACAGGAACTTAACAGGTTACACTCCACATTTTTTAAAAAATTAAAGTGTAATAAACTTGAATATTTCCAATAGAAACTAAACCACAAAATACCTGCAATCTTTACTGTTAGGCCTCATACAAAAGGTGATAAGTTTTATTCTGTAGTCCCCCCAAAAAAATGAGTTCTGAGAAAACTTTAAGATAGCCAAAGACAGGTAACCAAAATAGTAACAACACGAAGAGACACCAAACAACTGCTTGTGTGAATCCATAAAGGGAGGTCCACTGAAAAGAACCCCAGGGATTTATTTTAGGTGATTAGAAAAAATTAGAAAGGCAAGTAAGCAGATATCTACTATATGCAAGGCAGTGAAGGCAGGAAATCTTAAATTTAAAAGTAGTGAGAATTCAAATAAACCAACAAAAAGTAAAAACAGACCCATAAAGACAGAGAACAAACTGATGGCTGCCAGAGGGGAGCAGGGTAGGGGAATGGGAAAATGGGTGAAGTGGAGTGAGAGATACAGGCTTCCAGTTCTGGAGTAACTCAGAGGAATAAAAGGTATAGCATAAGGAATATAGGGGAGGAAAAAAAAAAGTGAGAATTCACTGTTCACAAAAGACACCATGGGGGGCGCCTGGGTGGCTCAGTCGTTAAGCGCCGCTAAGCGTCAGTCTTCGGCTCAGGTCATGATCCCGGAGTTGTGGGATCGAGCCCCACATCGGGCTCCCTGCTGAGCGGGAAGCCTGTTTCTCCCTCTCCCACTCCCCCTACTTGTGTTGCCTCTCTCGCTGTGTCTCTGTCAAATTAAAAAAAAGAAAAAAAAAAAAAAAGACACCATGGACCACACTGTATTTTCTGTGTATGATCATTCCATTTAAGAATCCTAACCTAGGGGCGCCTGGGTGGCTCAGTCGTTAAGCGTCTGCCTTCGGCTCAGGTCATGATCTCAGGGTCCTGGGATCGAGCCCCACATCGGGCTCCTTGCTTAGCGGGAGGCCTGCTTCTCCCTCTCCCACTCCCCCCGCTTGTGTTCCCTCTCTCACTGTGTCTCTCTCTGTCAAATAAATAAAATCTTTAAAAAAAAAAAAAGAATCCTAACCTAGGGCGCTTGGGTGGCTCAGTTGGTTAAGCGACTGCCTTCAGCTCAGGTCATGATCCTGGAGTCCCGGGATCGAGTCCCGCATCGGGCTCCCTGCTCAGCAGGGAGTCTGTTTCTCCCTCTGATCCTCCCCCCTCTCATGTGCTCTCTCTCTCATTCTCTCTCAAGTAAATAAATAAAATCTTAAAAAAAAATTAAAAAAAAGAATCCTAACCTAAACTGAATTGTGAGCAGACAAAAATTACCACTATAACGACCATCCTCAATCAACACCAGGTAACTCATGAGGGGCTTTTGCTTATGGAAATTCCCACATACTGGGCTGAATACTTTTGTCTGAATTTAAATCATGAATTACAAACAGAATATTCAGGTATTTAGCAGTCTCTTTAAGCTATGATTCAAGGCCTACAATACAGCTCCAATATAGCTCTGGACCTCTCTCTCTTATCTGTATCACTCCTCAAAACTACCCCATCCTTCTAACCAAACTGGAAATTTTTTACCAAGGACAACCTGCATTTGCCACTTCCTTACTTACTTTGGGGGGGCGTTGAGACCCCCCAAAATTTACTGTCAAAATGGATCAAATTTCATGGTCCTGCTGCTCCCTTCTCAATTGCACAGTTTTTCATCCTCTGGCTCTCCAAGTTGTAAACTCTATTACATATAAAAATATCAAAAATTATATCACAATTAATATCCATATAATACTTCACCTTTCCCAAGTCCTTTATCCCATATTAACCTATAACCTCCTTAAACATAGTGGCTCTATTAGTCATAAAAATGCCTCAAGGATCAATATTTCCTAAAGCCAAATATTTTCATTGCATTAGAATGTTACATAATCTCCTGTTATTAAAATACCATCCAGTTATGGTCCCAATTTAAAAAGGAATCAAAACAGAAGGGGAAAAAAGGTTCAATTTAAAGATGTAATTGCCAAATGTTTCATGAAGCATATGTTTTATTTTATAATGGAAAAAACAAACTTTCCCCACAAACACCCATACACAGTTATCTGATAAACCCCCATAGTGTACTTGAAAATCTGTGGTACAGAATTGGTAACCATTAAATTCTACTAAAGCTCCATTTATGGTTATAAAATATGTAACTCCACTTCATTTTTCTTTAATGTATTTCACTGTATTATTTATCTGTGGACTTCAAATAGTATACAGATTCATAAAAGGCTAAAGAGACAACTCTGATTTCAAAAATCCAGTTTCTCACAATGCCAGACATACTAGTTTCTGGCTTTACCTTCACAACACTCTTCCTGTTTTTTGGTCTGTGACAATGGAGAATAAAGATACTTGTACTTTTGATAACTTTAATCTGTCTACATTCTACCAAAAATGGAAGCTATTTTTAATATACAGTTTTATCATTATAGAACTGTAGAAAGATCTTAAGTTTGGGCACTGTAAAACACCCAATATAAATCTGTTAAAGTCTAAGACTCCAAAGTGTGGAAGTAAAATCTTGTTTTCTGTTGACCTGAATGCTTCCAAACTAAACTATATTTGACTCCAATGTCAAATTAGTCATGTCATTTTGGAATAATAAAATGTGTAATAATTATATATTTACTTTTAAAAAGTCATTCCAATCTCTATCTTGATTGGTACAACTAGAAGATTATATTCCAAAACAAAGTCAAGAAAAAAACATACTTTGGCTAGTGGCAATGATAAAACCATTCATTTGCCTAATCATTCTTAAATCTTAATGTGAATGAAAAGGAAGACTATCAACCAGCGCTTTATAAATGCTTTCTGCTAAAGGTAGGCTTCTAGCAAAGATGGGCTTGCTCTTTTGCCATTTGACACTAGTGTATTCAGCCACCTGGAGCACTTCCTGTCAATATGTGTGAAGATCACGTGTGCCCATGACTGACTAAACAGTCTGTTTCCAAACTAACTGACAAATTAACACTAAGAGAAACCGACAAGAATTGCTTTTTTATACCCCACTTGTTCAAAAGTCTAGACCTAAGAAAATAATAAAAATAAAATCTGAGAAGTAATGGTACAGAAAGGCAAATAATTTTTCTAAAAACCAAAATGATTCACATGCAGCAATCTGCCTGCTTTTGAAGATGTTTAGAAAAATAAGTATCTATTTAAACCAAACCTCTACTCTGTCAGTTAACTGGAGTCTGTCACCTTTCTGAAGAGCGGACAGAACAACCTCAAATTTAACTTGTGAAAATTATGACTTGGCAAACAAGGTTCTTTACTGACGTTTAACAAAACAACTATGGCAACCCCACAATCAAGTTCTGCTATGGGATACTGTCCTTACTTCTCCGTTCCCTCTTCTACAAAAAAGTCAAATATTTCCGACATCCTAACTGTTATGTTAAACTCCATGACGAACTATATCTCACAGTATCCCTCTACCTAGGCAGTAAGTTCTGAGACTTTGTTACAGAGAATAGCTCTAAAGAAAGCTTACATCCTCTCCCCAACAAACGCACCACACACAGCCAAGAAATAGAACACGTGAAAGAAGAAAACATGGATAATATTTATAATCCATGTATATATTCCATAAATATATAAGCCATTGTTTCATATCTGTCAAATGAAGTCAAGTGACCCCAGCAGGTGGCTGCAACTTCACTACTCCATTTATTTAGAATTACAAGCTACAATTCATTCTTTTCCAAAAGCTCTAGGATTATTTGTGAGGAGCACGTTAGTCTTGTAAAGGGATACTAAATTTTTTCATATACGCTGATCACAATACTGCAAAATAATGGAAAATCCAACCGTCAAAGAGCTGTCAAATTCAAGCTCGTTAATCATCTAATTTCATTAGATGCAAGAAAAAAAGCTATTTCAGACATGTCAATGAAAGTATAAAACAACTAAGAATATCAATTACAGATAACACTTACTTAAAACTAGTCAACTGATTGTATTTAAAGCATTCACAAACCCTAAGTGGTAAAGGACAAGTAAAGGTATGCTTTTCAATTTTTTTTAAACTACTTAACTTCTCAATTCTAGAGTCAGGCATTAACTTTTAAAGTCACCTAGTTATATATAAATAGTTCTCAAGAGACATAGGATTTGGGAAGGCATATTAAACAGACTAAGGTGTGTTACCGCCCATTTACCCAAAAGACTTTTCTATCAAGTCTTAAAATGTTACATTCTAACATCTTAAATTATTTCCAGCACTGCTGAAGTTACATGTAACCATCAGGAAGCCAAAGTCATCCCAACAACCTGTCTTAACACTTACTTGACCAGTTACAGTCAAGTGTGCTTCAAAGTATGAAAACTCCACGAATCAACTAACCCTAAAACATTATATACATTTAGGAAGTTTTTCTAGACACTCAGTCCTAAATTAGGCACAAGTGTGCCCCATGATTAATCAGAAACAAACAGAAAGTGTATATAAAAAAAGTTGATGCTCCAAATATATTCAATTCCAAGGAGGCTCCAAAGAGGTCTGAGACCAAATGCCCTCCATGCAAGAGGAAATTCACTACTCCTCTTAGGGTGTGCTCAAAAACACCAAGTATGAATTGCCCTCCACCAGGGGAACTGCTCCTTGCACTTGAGGAAAATTTCATTTCCCAGGACGAGAGTGGTCGTCCTCATCAACCTCATTTCATGCCCCACAACTGCCCAGCCTAAAGTCAGAGTAAACCCTTCGAGTGTTGGGGGTTTTGTTTTTTGAAATATTAACACGTGGGGGGGGGGGGCCTCACAGAAGAGATCATAGTTAAGGAGCTCTTTTACGTGGGGGCTTGAGAGGTGAAGGACCAAGAAGTGAATGGGTAACAGAGAGGGTCCTGGACTCCCAGGATCCCCCAACTCAAATTCCAACTTGGTGGGTGGTAACCAGAAAGGCCCCCACCACCAGGCCCTTTTCTTCACCATTCTTGACCCAACTCCTAGGCCAGTGCCTTCGCCCGCCGCCCTGGGTCTCAGCTCCAGCCCCAAAACTGAAAGGCAGAGAGGGGAGACATTTAGGCCTCGCCTCCCACGGCCTTCCTCCCCCAGCCGGGGCGGGAGGGGACCCAGGAAGCCGCGCTCGGTTCCCGGGGCGGGGTGGAGGGCCTAGGCCGCGCCTCCCAGTCGGATGGCCCTAGGCCTCGGCCCGCCCGAGGCGGGGCCCAGGGGTCGGGGCGGCGGACTGGGTGCCGGCTCACCCACCTGGGTTGCCAGTCATTCCAGCTCCGCGGGTACTTGGTGCCGCCGCCGCCGCCGCCGCTGCTCAGCCGAGACCCCGGGGCTCTGCGGCTCATTACCTTCCCCGACACGACATGGCCAAACGCCGCCGCCCAAAGAAGCGCGAGTCGCCGCCCGAACCGACCGCCGCCGACACTCTGGTCCCGCCCGGGGCTGAGGAGGAAGCCGAAAAGAAGAAGGAGGAGGAGAAGGAGGAGGAGGAGGCGGCGGCGGAGGGCGGGGGAGGCTGACGGCCGTTCCGGGTTCCGCCTGAGCCCGCAGCGCAGGACGAGGAGGCGGGAGTGGCGCCGCGAGGGGGAGGCGGAGGAAGGGGAGGCGACGTCTCTTCCAGGGCCGAGGGCGGCCCGCGACGCCGGGACCCAAGAGGAAGAGGACGGCGAGGAGGAGGCGGTGGCGGCGACTCCTCACGCTCACACAGCCACTGCTTCCCCGCCTCCCGGCTCCGCCCGCCGCGCCGCCGCTGCCGCACGGCATGCTGGGAGCGAGGGGCGGTGCCGGCGCCCGCCGGGCCAGGAGAGAGGGGCGGGGCCGGCTGCGGGGGCGGGGCCGGCTGCGGGGGGCGGGGCCGGGAGGGCGCGGCGAGCGGGTCGCCCTCCCGCGCCCCGAGCTCGCCTCCACTCCCCGCGGACCGCGCTAAGGTCTCCGCCCCGCCGCGGGGTATCATGGGAGAGGGGATCTCGGCCACCACCCCCACGCGCACACCCTCCCAAATGCTCTCCAGAAAGCACCAGACCCCGGAGGGCTGGACAGTCAGGTGTAAACAGACATCCAATAAAGGACCTGGGGTGCCCTTTGCGCGCGCGCTCACACAGACGCGCGCGCACACGCAGGCATCTCTTTAGGGCTCACGTGTGCCCATTTTCCCCACCCTATACGGTAAAAAGTAAAAATAAAAAAGAGAGGGTGGATATCCACCTACCCAGCCCCCACCTGAAATGTGCCCATGGAGTCCTTACACCTTCACCGTCTCTTCACATTGTAAAAAACTAAATAGTGGGAGAAAAGGCAATCCCCTGTGCCCCGCAATCCCTGTCCCCTGCAATGTGAAATGTGCTTAGAGATCCTCCCACCTTAACACTTGCCCACCTTCCCCACCGGAAAGAATCTGGCTGGTAGGGGCAGGGTTGCACACCTGAGCACTTCCCCCCCTACCCCCACGGTGCCCTGGAAAGATTTCACTAAAGCATCTGATACATAATGTGGATGCAGATCCACAGAGGAAAGCTGACCAAGATGCACATCAAACAGGGGAGCTACCTTTGGGGAGGACGGTCAACAGTGTCTTCATGTCAACACAGAGGGTCTTAACCCATTTTACGTTGCAAGAAGACAGTCTATTTTTTTGTGTAATTAAAAATTGTTACTTAGGGCGCCTGGGTGGCTCAGGTGGTTGAGCGACTGCCTTCGGCTCAGGTCATGATCCTAGAGTCCCGGGATCCCTGCTCGGCAGGGAGTCTGCTTCTCCCTCTGACCCTCTTCCCTCTCGTGCTCTCTATCTCTCATTCTCTCTCTCAAATAAATAAATAAAATCTTTAAAAAAAATTGTTACTTACAGTACTTGAAGATCATAAGACTTTGATATTTCCACAGGCGTACCGTTTCAGCCTTGGGCTCCTTGCTTATGCCCACGAATCCCTCACTCAGGTATCATCCTGCCAGATTTAAAAGATGGAAAGTTAAGATTTTGAAAAAGAACTTTTCTCCCCTCACCTTGCTTCCCCCCATTCAGGTAAAAAGAAACCTCTGAACTGGGGCTGATATTTGACTCAATAAAGAAATCCCCACTAGGTCAGACCCAAGTATAGCCATCCACATATGTTCAAAAAAAAAAAGTTTAAATAAGACCTACATTAAGGGTCACCTGTGTGGCTCAGTCGGTTAAGCGTCTGCCTTCCACTCAGGTCATGATATCCGGGTCCTGGGATTCAGCCCGGTGTCCCATGTCAGGCTCCCTGCTCAGTAGGGAGTCTGCTTCTCCCTCTACCTCTGCTTCCTCCCCCCTCCTGCTCTCTCTGTCTCTGTCTCTCATATAAATAAATAAAATCTTAAAAAAAAAAAAAAAGTATGACTCTTGATTTCAGCTCCGGTCATGATCTCAGGGTGGTGAGATTGAGCCTCACATCAGACCCCAGGCTCAATGTGGAATCTCCTTGAGATTCTTTCTCCCCCTCTCCTTTACCCCTCCCCCAATTCTCAATCACACTCTGTCATATAAAGAAAGAAAATCTTGGGCGCCTGGGTGGCTCAGTTGGTTAAGCGACTGCCTTCGGCTCAGGTCATGATCCTGGAGTCCTGGGATCGAGTCCCACGTCGGGCTCCCTGCTCAGCGGGGAGTGTGCTTCTCCCTCTGACCCTCTGACCCTCTTCCCTCTCGTGCTTTCTATCTCTCATTCTCTCTCTCTCTCAGATAAATAAATAAAATCTTTAAAAAAAAAAAGAAAGAAAATCTTAAAAAAAAAAAGACGTACATTAAGAGGGATATATCTCATGTACACACTCCATCCAAAAATTTGCCCTAGGTACCCCCACACTTGCCTATCTCCCTCTTGCTGAGGAGAGGATATGAGGAAGGGGCCTCCCAGTTTGTAGTAAGAGTCCCAAGGAGAGGTGTCCTTTCTTCCCTGTTAATCATTGCCTCTTTCCTACTCTTCTTTTTTTTTTTTTAATTTTATTTATTTATTTGAGAGAGAGAATGAGATAGAGAGAGCATGAGACGGGGGAGGGTCAGAGGGAGGAGACTCCCCGCCGAGCAGGGAGCCCGATGAGGGACTCGATCCCGGGACTCCAGGATCATGACCTGAGCCGAAGGCAGTCACTCAACCAACTGAGCCACCCAGGCGTCCATCTTTCCTACTCTTCTATGAAAAGAAAAAGCCCTTCTTGAATAGAATCCCAGGATTAGGGTTCCCTCACTCAGTCCTCTCTGGGAGACTATTATTCCTGCCACAAGATATTTGGGTTCTATTTGTTTTTAATTAATGTTTACTTATATAAACAATAATGAATACATTCACCTCCCATAAATTTTGAATGTACAGCCTAATCCTGATTTATTCTTTCATTCAACACTCAGCCAAATTTATTCAGCATCCACTAACCAAGCATTTGGGGACAGGACAGTAATCAAGACTCCATCCATCTCTGTCCTCAAGGAACTCTGGGAGTAGGAGTCAGAAAGATACATCTATTATTATAAATGACTAAAATATTTATTTTTCCTCAATTTCCCTTCTTTCCAACACCATGCAAGCCTGTCTTGCAATGTGACTAGAAAGGCCCCACTCCCAAAACCTTTCCTTAATTGTAAGTTCTGAGCTTCCTTGGACCTGCTTTCCTCAGATCTTGTAGTTTTTATCTTCCAGGTGAGTTAACACTCCTCTCCTCCCTTCAGACCCATGAGCAAATGGCTTATGTGGCCAATTAATCATTCTGACTTCCTAACAGTGGTGCAGGGACCAAATTATGTCAGATTCCAAAATGATTTGCAGCACAATAACCAGAACCTTAGACCCTGAAGAAAAATGTCAGGGGCACCCGGGTGGCTCAGTTGTTAAGCGTCTGCCTTCGGCTCAGGTCATGATCCCAGGGTCCTGGGATCAAGCCCCGCATCGGGCTCCCTGCTTAGCCAGGAGCCTGCTTCTCCCTCTCCCTCTGACCCCTTCCCCCTTGCTTGTGATCTCTCTCTCTCTCTCTCTGTGTCAAATAAATAAATAAAATCTTTAAAAAAAAAGAATGTTGAGAGAATTAACACAGATCTTGCACGTAAAGCACTTTGCACAGTGCCTGCCACACAGTAAACAATGAATGTTAGCTAGAAATCAGATCTACAACTTCTCTGAAGTACATGGCTATTTGGGTAATATTTGACCAACGAAGAAGGAAAAAAAGTAGCTGGCCGGGGTTGTGTCCAGTTGCTCCAACAACTGCTTCTTTTCTTGTACTTGTCCCACAGAAATAATTAACCCTCAAAAGCACTCAGTGTTGGCAAAGAAGCAGTATGAGGACACAGAAGGTAGGTGAATGTCATTTGGCAGCAACTTACTGGAAAGCAATTTAAGAGTGTGTATCCATCTTAATCTCAGGAAACAAACTGAGGGTTGCTGGAGTGGTGGGGTGTGGGAGGGATGGCGTGGCTGGGTGATGGACATTGGGGAGGGTATGTGCTATGGTGAGCGCTGTGAATTGTGCAAGAGTGTTGAATCACAGATCTGTACTTCTGAAACAAATAATGCAATATATGTTAAGAAAAAAAGAAGAAGAAGAAGATAGCAGGAGGGGAAGAATGAAGGGGGATAAATCAGAGGGGGAGACAAACCATGAGAGATGATGGACTCTGAAAAACAAACTGAGGGTTCTAGAGGGGAGGGGGTGGGGGATGGGTTAGCCTGGTGATGGGTATTAAAGAGTGCATGTTCCGCGTGGAGCACTGGGTGTTATTCACAAACAATCATGGAACACTACATCAAAAAGTAATGATGTAATGTATGGTGATTAACATAACAATAAAAAATTTATTTTTTTTAAGATTTTATTTATTTATTTATTTGAGAGAGAGAATGAGATAGAGAGAGAGCATGAGAGGAGGGAGGGTCAGACTCCCCGCTGAGCAGGGAACCCGATGTGGGACTCGATCCCGGGACTCCAGGATCATGACCTGAGCCGAAGGCAGTCGCTTAACCAACTGAGCCACCCAGGCGCCCAACAATAAAAAATTTAAAGAAAAAAAAAAAGAGTGTGTATCCAAAGACTCAAAATTGTTAATATCGTTCCCCCAGTAATTCCGCTTCCGGGAATCTATCCTATGGAAATTTGTCACACTGCAGCCAAAGTGATTTTCTTTAACTTTTTTTTAAAGATTTCACTTAAAAAAAAGATTTTATTTATTTATTTTTGTGGGGGGGGAGCAGGGAAGGGGCAGAGGGAGAAGCAGACTCCCCCCTGAGCAGGGAGCTCACGTGTGACTCCATCCCAGGACCCTAGGATCATGACCTGAGCCGAAGGCAGACACTTAACTGACTGAGCCACCCAGGAGCCCTAAAGATTTCACTTTTTTTTTTAGTAATCTCTACATGCAACGTGGGCCTCGAACTTACAACTCCAATATCAAAAGAATCAAATGCTCAGCCAGGCGCGTCAGTGATTTTCTTTACAAATAAAAATCAGATCATGTCACCATCTTACTTAAAACCCATTAATGGCTTCCCATTCTTCTTAAGATAAAACTAAGAGCCTACAGGAGTCTATAAAAGCTAGTTTCTTCTACATTGTAAACATCTTACCCAAACAGCGCATACCCAGAACAAGATCCTAGTGGTGGTTATCAATTTTGTCTTCATAGTAAAATCCACACACCTAGGCTGCACCCCAGACCAATTAAATCTGAATTTCAGTCATCAGTCTTTTTTTTTTTTAAAAGATTTTATTTATTTATTTGAGAGAAAGAATGAGAGAGAGAAAGCACATGAGTGGGGGGGAGGGTCAGAGGGAGAAGCAGACTCCCTGCTGAGCAGGGAGCCCCGATGCGGGACTCAATCCCGGGACTCCAGGATCATGACCTGAGCCGAAGGCAGTGGCTTAACCAACTGAGCCACTCAGGCGCCCAGTCTTTTTTTTTTTTTTTTAAGTAATCTCTAAGCCCAAAGTGGGACTCAAATTCACGACCCTCAGATCAAGAGTTGCATGCTCTGCAGACCTGAGCCAACCAAGGACTCCCAGGCATCAGTGTATTTTTAAGGCTTCCACAGGGGATTCTAAAGTGCAACCAAGGGCACCTGGGTGGCTCAGTTGGTTAAGTGACTGCCTTCAGCTCAGGGCTTGATCCCGAGGTCCTGGGATCCAGTCCCACATCGAGCTCCCCCTGCTCTGTGGGGAGCCTGGTTCTCCCTCTCCCTCTGCCTGCCACAACCCCTGCTTGTGCTCTCTCTGTGTCAAATAAATAAGTGAAATCTTTTAAACAAATAAAAAAATATAAAGTGCAACCATCTCTGAGAAATACCACCTTCAAGCCCTTAAGCCCTGAAAAAGTTTATTGGTGTCCCCCTACCCCAACCTTGCCTCCCAATATATGTGAGTTTTAAAAACAGTTCTAAACCACTGGGGGGCAGAAAAAGAAGTGAAAGCCCAGTTTTTCCCGTGGCAACTACACGGATTCTTAAAAAAAATACATCAAATGTGATCAACTCTCAAAACTTTCAAAAAAATGATATCTTGTTTCTTTTGGTGGTTCTGCTTCACGGCTCCCTTAGCACTTCTCCCCTCCCTTAGCACTTCTATCCCTCCGTTCCCGTCACAGGGACTGATTTGCGGTTCTTCCCTCTGCCTGGAATGCCTTTCCTATATTTGTTGCCATCAGGTTTGGGACTTGGGTGAGGTGAGTGAAGCGCCTAGGGTGCCAAATTGAAGGAGGCACTCCCTCTCAAGGTCATGCAAATGCCAACCCCACACAGGTGCAGACAGACCTGCCAGTGAGTGCCTCCCTAATATTTGGCGGTCTAGGCACCTCATCTGCCTCACCTTAGTCCTTGCACTGTTTTCCATGACCCATCTCAATTATTCTGAGAGGTTTTCCCTGACCTCCCTGCCCAATGCCCTTGTTAGGGACGATCTGTCACACACCCTATTTCTTTTCTTGGCAGCACCCATCACTATCTGCAAGTATTGGGTTTCTTTGCACATTTATTATCTGTCTCACTCTTAGAATAGGAGCTCTATCTGTGAAAGCCAAGTCCACACCTGTCCATCTCTACCCCCCGGATCCTCAGCACACAGCACAGCACCTGACCCAGAGTAAACACTCAAAAAATAGTTGTTAATGGAAGAATGAAATGGAAATTATCTAAAATATGAACCAACATCGATACAAAAGTATTATTCTCATGTTTACTTATTAATAGCCCAAAGGGGGGAAAAAAGGAACATTATCTCAATGCTCACCAATAGGAAACTGATTAGGGGACAGTATATTCATAGTTGGAATTTTCTGCAGCCATTAAAAATTATATTTATAGGGGCACCTGGTGGCTCAGTTGGTTAAGCATCTGCCTTCATCTCAAGTCATGATCACAGGGTCCTGGGATCAAGCCCCGAATGAGGCTCCCTGCTCGGTGGGGAGTCTGCTTCTCCCTCTCCCTCTGCTGCTCTCCCTGTTTGTTCTCTGTCTCTCTCTTAAAAACTTATATTTATGGAGAATTCTTAATGGAATCAGGAAAATATTATGTTAATGTGTTAAAAAAAATCATGAGATTCAGAAGTAAGTATGTACTGTTTCCTCCACTCAGTTAAAAAAAAAAAAAGGAGGAGTGATGTGCCTGGGTGGCTCCCTCGGTTAAGCGGCTGGCTCTTGATTTCAGCTCAGATATGATCTCACGGTTGTGAGATCAAGCCCCCTGTTCGGAGTCCACTTGAAGATTTTCTCTCTCCCTCTCTCTCTGCCCCTCCCCCACGGTCTCTCTCTTTCTCTCAAATAAATAAATTTTTTTTAAAGATTTTTTTTTTATTTATTTATTCATGAGAGGCAGAGAGAGAGAGAGAGAGGCAGAGGGAGAAACAGGCTTCCCGCTGAGCAGGGAGCCGGATGCGGGACTCCATCCCACGACCCCGGGATCATGACCTGAGCCGAAGGCAGACGCTTAACCATCTGAGCCACCCAGGTGCCCATAAATAAATTTTTTTAAATAAATCTTTTATTTATTTATTTGAGAGAGAGAGCCCAAGCAGGGAGAGTGGCAGGCAGAGGGATAGGGAGAAGCAGACTCCCCACTGAGCAGGGAGCCCAATGTGGGGCTCGATCCCAGGACCCTGGGATCATGACCTGAGCCGAAGGCAGACACCCAACCAACTGAGCCACTGAGGTGCCCCTCAAATAAATAAAATAAATAAATCTTTTTTAAAAAAATAAAATAAAAATAAATGAAAAATAAAAAAGGAGGAGAAAACAGGAAGGAGAAAAAAGGAAAATGCATTAAATGTGCCTAATATTAATGTCCTGTGATCCATGGGATCATGGGTAATTTTTTTTTCTTGCTTATTGCTGGCTTCCTAATTAGAATACAAACATGGTAGTTGTAAAACAAAATTTGTTTAAAAACTAAAAGTAAGCATTCAATAATTATGTGTTGAATGAATAGACAAAGAATGGATACCCTCAGGGTGTGGCAGTGACCGACAGAGACCAATTAAATAAACTTTGACCGGGGCGCCTGGGTGGCTCAGTCGGTTAAGCGTCTGCCTTCGGCTCAGGTCATGATCTCAGGGTCCTGGATTCAAGCCCTGCATTGGGCTCCTTGCTCTGTGGGAAGCCTGCTTCTCCCTCTGCCTGCAGTTCCCCTTGCTTGGGCTCTCTCTCTTTCTCAAATAAATAAATAAATAAATTTGGCCAACCTATAGAGTCTTAGCTCTAATGATAGAGACCAACACCAGCTAATGTTTACTGAGCATTTACTAATGCCAGCTACGGAGCCAAATGCTCTGTGTGAGTTACTTCATGGAAATTTCCAAAACCACGCTAGGACATCGGTATCTCTGATGCCAACAGGAACTGAGCAGCCTGCCTAAAGTCACACAGCTGGTGACAGACAAGGACTCTCACAGGCAGGGACAGAACAGTCATATGGTCCTCACCTCACATTCATCAAAGGCCCCAGATTTAGACCTTGGACTTTATTGCCTAATGAGTTATTATACCCAGAGTCCCAGAGACACACTGATGGGAAAGAAGTCAGGAATTTAAAATTGTGCACCTTTAAAAAAATAAATAAAATAGGGGCGCCTGGGTGGCTCAGTTGGTAAAACGACTGCCTTTGGCTCAGGTCATGATCCCGGAGTCCAAGGATCAAGTCCTGCATCGGGCTCCCTGCTCAGCGGGGAGTCTGCTTCTCCCTCTGACCCTCCCCCCTCCATGTGTTTTCTCTCCCTCTCTCAAATAAATAAAATCTTTTAAA
This sequence comes from Callorhinus ursinus, assembly GCF_003265705.2. Classification (NCBI taxonomy): domain Eukaryota; kingdom Metazoa; phylum Chordata; class Mammalia; order Carnivora; family Otariidae; genus Callorhinus; species Callorhinus ursinus. The sequence continues at coordinate 1,481,091 of NW_027397075.1, read as the reverse complement.
AAAAATAATAAATAAATAAATAAAATAAAATAGTGCACACTTACCAGTCCACACCCCTATAGGGGTTATGCATGAATACTTCCTAATAAATGATAATCATTACCTGGTGAATAAGTAATTATATTGCATTATTGGGGTTTTTCCCCTTCGTGTTAAAAGTGCTCAGTTGTAAAAAGAGAACTCCTAAAATATACCACATATTCTGTGCCCTGTTGGCTATTTCTTATACATTCTTATATTTTTTATATCAGAACCTCAAAATCTCTGAGTTGACCTGAGCCTTTATCTTCTGAAAGACCCTGGCATCAGAATTTGAACATAGGCCAACCACGGGGTCCTTAACCACCAGGATTTTTCTAGATAGATCTTCCAAATTTCCTAGATAGAGACTTAAATTGATACCCCAAGTAAACAAAAGCTAAGGAAGGCTCTCTCTTGTTTCCTTTAATCCTTAGATCTGGCACAAGACTAACCCCAATTCGGCTCTAAGAATTAAGGAACCCTATTCTCAAACAGGAGACTCAAGTACAAGAGTGATTTTTTTCAAATACAATCTTAAAAGCAAATTCACATCATAGAGACATTAAAGCAGATTTTTAAAAAAGAAAAACAGCAGCCCTCTTATACATGCTCCCAGCTAGGAAATCTTTGTCACAGGTCAAGCTCCCTCAGTAAGGGCTATTTTTGAGTTTTCGAGTTGGTGCTTGAAGGAATTTGGCCGGGAAACTCATGACACATTTGAAATCTCCACTCACGCTGCCTCAGCTTGAGGCAAGGGCCAAGCTTCTATGAATCAGGGCACAAGACGTGCTGCCCAGTGGCTCATGCATTCTCCAAACAATAAAATGGGAGGACGATGATGCCCGGCCAAAGCTATTTGTGACTTATGAAGTGGAGAAAACACAGAGTGAGATTCTCCCAAGCTTGGCCCTGGAAGCACCCAAGGATTTGCCTGGTTGCTACTAAAATAACCAGCTCCTTTGCTTCTGAAGATTAAAGCAGTATGTGGGACATATGTAAATAAAATGCAGATTTCGTAAATAAAATCTCCAGCAGTAAATCATTGCCATGTCTTGTTGGTACAGTTATCATTTAACATTTTAAAAAAGATATCTTGTGTATATCTCTTTCCTTTACCTGGTCAATGTCTTTCTGAAGAAGTGGATTGCATGAGAGCAAAACTTTTTGCTTTGAATATTAATCAGCAAGCCAGAGATAACAGAGAGATACCACACCTTCCTTTCTCTCTGACTTTCAGAGGGAGCTCCTAGCAGTCTAGCCTTAGGTTTCTTCCTCTTGTGTTAATCCCTCACTTCTAGAGTCTTTCCCTTAGTTCCTCACCAGCAATAGCCTTCTTATTAGCATCTTGCCTAAAGCCACGGCCCCAGAGGTTGAGTTGAAGAGAAGGGATATTAATGTGTGATGGGGACAGGAAGAGGAAGTATACAGATGGAAGTTAAAGTCAGGGTAAAGGAGAGTGGTGCCTTTAGTTTTTGTTGTCACTGCTTGGAAGTCACCCAAATCCGATGATGATGGTGATGACACACAATTCATAGTAACACTAACTAATATATACTGGGCACTTGTTACTTGCCAGTCACGGTGCTAAGGGCTTTATATAACTAGCTCATTGCTCACTGAATCCTCAACCCTAGCACATAAAGTTGGTTGCTCTTCTTCTTCTCATTTTATAGATGATGAAGCAGAGGTTATAAAGCACATGACTTGCCCAAGGTAACATTGCTAGGAAATAGGAGTTGAAAATTTTTTAATGATTTTGTTTTTTCAGGTAATCTCTACACCCAACGTGAGGCTGTAATTTACAACCCCGAGATCAAGAGTTGCCTGCTCTACCTACTAAGCCAGCCAGGTGGCCCAGGCTTAATTCCGTAAAAGAGTGAAATTGCCTATCAGGTAAGACAGGGGTAAATATTTCCCTCCAGAGCTTCTTGCTGACATAGAGTCTTTTGGCCTCTTTAGTGGACTGCGCTATGTGTCATAACTGAAACAATCACTTCGTCCTATGCCAAAGGAGCAAATGAAGGCTTATTCTGGAAGGTCTTTTGTGCTAAAATTATTTGAAGGTCACACTGCTTGGCACGGTGTTTGGACTGTCCCCCAAGCATGCCACCTCTTAGGGGACCCTCCCTGCTGGGCCCTGGAAGAAGCTTCTCAGAAAAAGCATGATTTCAGGTGGCTTTTGGATGAAGGGGAAGCAGATGGCCGAGTATTACATCACCTCGGGTAAAGGAAACAAATACGAAAATAATAGGATGTAGAAAAATAATAGCCTAATCTCCAAATCATCAGTGAGTGTTTGGGAAATGTTTATTCTCAGCGAACCCCAGGGATAGCAGAGAGCTAATAAATGATGAAGCCTGGCCCTGTGCTCCCCAATTCAAGAGCAGAACCCACCTTTTCTACCATTTTGTTAACATAATAATGATCACTCATCTTAATTATATTTATTTCTAACCACCACTATTTCTCAAACTCTAGAAGGTAAATATTATCAAATCTTTTTTTTTCCCCCATAGGAAGAAACTGCACTTGGAAAAATGCAGTGAGTTACCTGCCCCAGGCCACAGAGCTTGATAAGTGGCAGAAACTGGGCTACCTAATGCCAGAGACACCCCCTTACCTGAAAACCACCAGAGGGGCCTATAAGGAGGACCATTTTTCTGACCATGTTATAATATACCAAAATGATGCATAGAATTCTAAACACCTAGTCATTTTCACCAGTGAGATATGTTTTGGAGAACCAGGTTTAATTTTTTTTCTCCATATATGTTCATCGAGAAAAACTGGTGGGAGGTACCTCAGAAGGATAGTAGCAGGTATATGTTAACATACTGTGTCTATTGGTCTCTCTGTTCTGTTCTCTGTTTCTAAGTTTTCTCTAATGGAAAAATTGTCACATTGTGAAAATTCTCCCTCAAATAATCCTCCTGTTCTGGTAGATCTCCACACCCCTAGAACACTGCCATTAAATCAAATTCCATATATCCTGCTCCTGAAACCGCCAGGAATAGTGAAATAATTGGATTACCATGCAGCCATGGTATTCGGCTAGAAAACATTCTGTATGTGTTCATAGACGTAGGAGCGGGATCTGTGCAGTTTCACATGACGTGACCTCCTCACTTAGAAAAGCCCTAAGTTCTCCTTAATGCTCTGCTGCTGCCATCTTGAAATACTTAATGGATTTTGAAGAAGGGGCTGTGCGTTTTCATTTTTCAGAAGGACCTACAAGTTATGTAACCGGTTCTGCCTGGTATAATGGGTAGAGCACAGGGGTCAGCAAACTTTTCCTGTAAAAGGCCAGAGAATAAATAAGTTAGACCGTGCAGGCCATGTGATCTCTGTTGAAACGACTCAACTCTGCCACAGTTGTAGAAAAGCAGCCCGAGCTGATGTCAACGAATGAGTGGGCGGTGCCTTAGCAAAAAATCTAATTACAAAAACAGGCAGCTGGCTATATTTGGTCTACAGGCTTTGGCTTGCCCATCCCTGGTAGAGCACGATCTTTCTTAAAGGCATATTATTGCAAAGTAGTAAGAGTAAGAGTCATAACACAGTCCATTTTCCGTACACAGACCATGGGAATGTGTGCCTTGGCCGCTGAAAAGCCAAACCGGACAATGCGTGAGTGGATGTACCTGCTACTTTCCATTTGTCCTTGCAAATCTGCTCTCCAACCTTCTCCTCCCTGCTCTGGGCCCCAGAGGTTGACCTGTATGGACTGCATTCACGGGGTCCTTGTCCCTGTCTTCTGGGTTGAGTTCTGCCAATAGGAGGCACCACCAGATGGGAGAGTCGAAGCACAGTGATGTCGGGATGTTTATTCCTCCAGCTTCATCCCTGCAGTTCACCTGGAGGCTGCATCCCTCAACTGAAGACCACAGTCCCTGCCCTACAGCTGTCTTCATCCAGCTACCTTTGCCATGGCCTAAGGGTGATAGAAGCTCCTTGCTGTTACTAGCCCGGGGTTACCGTGTCTCCTTTGTTAGTTTATCAGAACTCTGCCAGGGACGCCTGGGTGGATTAGTCGGTTAGGCATCTGCCTTCGGCTCAGGTCATGATCCCAGAGTCCTGGGATCGAGCCCCGCATGGGGCTCCCTGCTCAGCGGGAAGCCTGCTTCTCCCTCTCCCACTCCTCCTGCTTGTGCTCCCTCTCTCTCTCTCTGACAAATAAATAAAAAAAATCTTAACAAGGAACTCTGCCCACCCCTCTATCAACAGTTCCTTTACTAAATTTTCTTATTATTTCCTTGGTCAGTTTTACCAGCTGTCTCCTGAAAGCCCCTGGCTGAACAGTGAGGCAATCCAACAACTCACATCAGCACGAGCCACCACCACTCCTGGAGCTGAAAAGACAAAAGGGGGTGCTGCCAGAGCCCACGGGGCCCTGGTCACACCTGAGAGAAAATCTGGGCCAGGTCTTTCCCCTGGGCACTGGAGCCATGAAGGTGATTCAGAGGCAGAGAAAGAGAAGATAAATGCTCTGGCTTCTGCCTTCCTCCTGCCCTCCAATCTCAGGCCAGTGACTGTTACTGGTTCAACCCAGCTGGGAGTCAGCTCACAGGAGAGCCTGGAAAATGCAGGCTTTGGGGATCAGTGTCTGTGCTACAGCACAGGGCAGGTGAGGAGTGGGGAAGGGCTCAGAGGCCCAGGCTTAGCACAGGAAGGAGAGGTTGTACTCATAAGTAAGCAAACTTCTGAAAGGCTATGCGGAAGGACTCTTGAGAACATGCATTCGAAAAATTTCACAGTGTTTTCCAGAAAACAAACAAACAAACAAACACTTTTGTTTGTCAGTAGATTAAAATATTAAGGGTGCCTCTGTTTAACTTTTAGACTATGTTGGCAGAGTTCATTGACTAGGAAGACATTGATCTCTTTATCTGATAACAAAAGTAGAGGCAATCAAAAGAAAAGTAGATTAAGTTGGACTATGGCTTAATTAAGAACTTTTGCACATCAAAGGACACTATCAAGAGAGGGAAAGGGAAACCCATAGAATGGGAGAAAATATTTGCAAATCATATATCTGAAAAAGGGTCCATATCCAGAATATATGAAGAACTCCTACATCTCAACAATGACAAAAGAACAAACAACTCAATTGAAAAAACGGGCAAAGGACTCGAATAGACATTTCTCCAAAGAAGATATAGAAATGGCTCATAAGCACATGCAAAGATGTTCATCATCACTAATCCTTAGAGAAGTTCAAAAGAAAGCCACAGGAACACCTGGCTGGCTCAGTCAGTAGAGCATGTGACTCTTGATCTCAGGGTCATGAATTCCAGCCCCATGTTGGGTGTAGAACCTATTTAAAACCAACCAACCAACCAACCAACCAACCAACCAACAAAAAACCCACACAGTAAGATAGCACTTTGTACCCAGTAGGATGGCAATTATAAGTAAATAACAAACAAACTCAAAATAACAAGTGTTGGTGAGGATATGGAGAAATCAGAACCCTTGCACATTGCTGGTGAGTGTAGAAAATGGTACAGCCACTATGTAAAACAGTACGGAAGTTCCTCAACAAATTAAGAAATAGAAGTATATGATTCAGCAATTCTACTGGGTATATACCCAAAGGAATGGAAAGCAGGGACTCACACAGATTATTTTTACACCCACGTGCAGGGCAGCATTATTCACACTAGCCAAAAGGTGGAAGCAACCCAAGTGTCCTTTGATGGACAAATGGATAAGCTAAAGGTAGTATATACATACAGTGGAGTATTAATCAGACTTAAAAAGGAAGGAAAGAAAAATGAGGCCAAGGAAGGAAATTCTGACATATGCTACAATATAGATGAAACTTTTTTTTTAAGATTTTATTTTTCAGTCACCTCTACACCCAACATGGGGCTCAAACTTACAAACCCTGAGATCCAGAGTTGCTTGATCCACCAATTGAGCCAGCCAGGCGCCCCTAGGTGAAACTTGAAGATATCATCCAAGTGAAATAAGCCATATGCAAAAGGATGGATACTGTGTGACTCCACTTATATGAGGTACCTAGAATACTCAAATTCATAGAGATAGAAAGTAGAATGGTGGTTGTCAAGGGTGGATAGGGAGGGAGAGTCAGGGAGTTAATATTTAGTGGGTGGATTATTTAATGGGAGGATGAAAAGTTTCTGGAGGTGGATGGTGGTGATGGTAGCATGACAATATGAATGTACTCAATGTCATAGGACTGCACACATAAATGATAAATTTTATGTTATGTATATTTTACCACAATTTTTAAAATGGTAAAAAGAGAGAGAAAGAAAGAACAAGTCATATGAACGAGTAGTGTTCTCTATTTAATAACTCTGCCTTCCTAAGATTAACAGCAAATGAAAATAACAATGTTTAACATTTTTTAAAAGATTTTTTATTTGTTTATTTGAGAGAGAGAGAGAGAAAAGAGGGAGGAGCAGAGGGCGAGGGACAAACAGACTCCCGGCCGAGCATGGAGCCGGATGCAGGGCTTGATCCCACAAACCCAAGCCGAAATCAAGAGTTGGATATTCAACTGACTGAGCCAGCAAGGTGCCTCAGCCATCTCTAACTTTTACTTTTAATTTTCTTACTTTTTATTTTTTTCATCTTGCATAATGGAAACTTTTTTTTATTGTATTTTACTTTAATTCCTGCATAGTTAACATGCAGTGTTATATTAGTTCAGGTGTACAATATATTGATTCAACAATTCAACAATACATTACTCAGTGCTGATCATGTTAAATGTATTCTTTAACCCCTTTATCTATTTCACCCGTCCCCTAGGCACCTCCCCTCTGGTGAGCATTAGTATGTTCTCTATAGTTCAGAGTCTGGTTTTGGTTTTGGTTTTTGATTTGTCTGTTTATTTGTTTGTTTGTTTTGTTTCTTAAATTCCACATATGAGTGAAATCATATGGTATTTGCCTTCCTCTGACTTATTTTGCTTAGCATTATACTCTTGAGATCCACCTGTGTTGTTGTAAATGGCAAGATTTCATTCTTTTTTATGGCTAAGTAATATTCCATTGTGTATATTACTATATACTCTATATATACCACATCTTCTTTTCCATTCATCTATTGGTGGGCGTTTGGGCTGCTTCCATAACTCGGCTATCGTAAACAATGCTGCAATAAACATAGGGGTGCATATATCTTTTCGAATTAGTGTTTTCATATTCTTTGGGTAAATATCCAGCCGTGGAATTACAGGATCATACGGTAATTCTATTTTTAAATTTTTGAGGAAACTCCATACTGTTTTCCACAGTGGCTGCAACAGTTTGCATTCCCACCAGGACTGCACAAGGGTTCTTTTTTCTCCACGTCCTCTCTATTTTTTAAAATTAATTAGTAATTTAATTTTAAAAGTAATGAGTTAATAATTTTTCATATTTTACAGTTAAGTAAGCTCTATACCCAATGTGGGGCTCAAACTCATTACCCCAGGATCGAGAGTGAGCCAGCCAGGTGCCCCAATAGATTTTCTCATGTGTTATTTACAGAAATAGTTTTTAGATTAAAAATATTGCTAGCATCAGTCATGTCCATCAGAATAGAGTTTGGGAAAACGATTGAAACCTAATTAACTGTATTCAAACTTTTTGGAAGAAAGAACATGTGAATAAGAGTGGTACTTTAGAGGCACCTGGATGGCTCAGTCCTTAAGAGTACACAATGCTGGGCGCCTGGGTGGCTCAGTCGTTGAGCATCTGCCTTTGGCTCAGGTCATGATCCCAGGGTCCTGGGATCGAGCCCCACATCCGGCTTCCTACTCTGCGGGAAGCCTGCTTCTCCCTCTCTCGCTCCCCCTGCTTGCATCCCCTCTCTCGCTGTGTCCCTCTCTGTCAAATAAATAAATAAAATCTTAAAAAAAAAAAGTACGCAATGCTTAATCTCTAGGTCATGAGTTCAGGCACCGCACTGGGCCTAGAATGTACTTTTAAAAAAAAAAGAGTGGTAGTTTATTTTTTTTTTTAAAGATTTTATTTATTTATTTGAGAGAGAGAGAATGAGAGATAGAGAGCACGAGAGGGAAGAGGGTCAGAGGGAGAAGCAGACTCCCTGCCGAGCAGGGAGCCCGATGCGGGACTCGATCCCGGGACTCCAGGATCATGACCTGAGCCGAAGGCAGTCGCTTAACCAACTGAGCCACCCAGGCACCCAAAAAAGAGTGGTAGTTTAGATTGATGTTATCTAATATGGTAGCCACTGGCCACTTGTGTCTATTGAGTACTTTGGAATGTGGCTGGTTTTCACTGAGATATGCTCTAAGTAAAATATGCACCAGCTTTCAAAGACTTATTACCTAAAAACAGAGTGTAAAATATCTCATTAATAATTTTTATATTGATTATATGAAGTGATATTTTACCTACATTGGGTTATGGCAAATATACTATTAAAATTAGTTTGACTTGTTTCTCTTTCCTTTTTTTAAAGGTGGCTAGTAGAAAGTTTAAAATTATATATATAGCTCAAATTATGTTTCTATTGGACAGTGCTGTGCTAGATAAAGGATAAGTATGTATCCTTGATTGAGCACTGTCTAAAGGATGCTGACACTGTATCTGGGCAGCTCTAAAGATACAAGCTTTCCCACGGGCATTGTTTAGTTCATCATAGTCTCTGCTAATAATTCTCTCCCCGGGCCTCCTCACAAGACCTAAAATTTCTACCTTTTGAGGCCCAAATCAATTCTTTTTTTTTTTTTTTTTTTTTTTTTTGAGAGAGAGATAGAGCTTCGCACGATCGGGGTGAGGGGCAGAGGGAGAGGGAGAGAGAATCTTAAGCAGGCTCCATGCCCAGTGTGGAGCCCGACTCAGGGCTCCAACTCATGACCCTCAGATTACGACCTGAGCTGAAATCAAGAGTCTGACACAGGGCACCTGGGTGGTTCAGTTGGTTAAGCGTCTGCCTTCAGCTCGGGTCGTGATCTTGGGGTCCTGGGATCGAGTCCCACATGGGGCTCTCTGCTCAGCGAGGAGTCTGGTTCTCCCTCTCCCTCTGCCCCTATCCCCTGCTTGTGCACGCTCTCTCTAAGAAGAAAAAAAAAAAAAGAGTCTGACACTTAACTGACTGAGCCACCCAGGCAGCACCCTCCCCTCCCAACCCCCTGGGGAAATCAACTCTTACATACAATTTATCTTTACTCTAAGACCTGAAGGAAATCTCCCTTTTCTGACCCCATAGAATTATCTTAACCACTCATTTTGACATATAAATGCATTAAATCTTAATTCCCCAATCATATCAATGTAATTTTTTTTAAAGATTTTATTTATTGGGGCGCCTGGGTGGCTCAGATGGTTAAGTGTCTGCCTTTGGCTCAGGTGATGATCCCAAGGTCCTGGGATGGAGTCCCGCATCGGGCTCCCGGCTCCTTGGGAGCCTGCTTCTCCCTCTGCCTATCTCTCTCTCTCTGTCTCTCATGAATAAATAAAAAATTTAAAAAAATCTTTAAAGATTTTATTTATTTATTTGACAGAGAGAGAGAAAGCCCCAAGTGGAGGTTGGCTGAGCTGTCTAACTCGGGGGTGGGGGGTGGGCAAAGGCAATATCAACCAGAGCTTTGTGGGGCATCATAACAGGTCTGGGTTTTATTCCACCTGCAATGCAAAGTCTTTGGAGGATTGTGAGAAAGGGAGAAACGTCATGTATGCTTTCAGATCACTCAGGCTGCCATTTATGGGTAGAAGTGGGAGAGGTAGAGACATTGGTTAGTAGGCTGTTGGAGTAGAGACAACAGTAGCTTGAACTGACCTATCAAGTACACATGGTGGGAAGTGATCACACTTTAATATAATGTTATGGGATATTGGAGCTAAAGCACACAGGCTTACATGAGGGATAGGATGTGGGGTGTGATGTAAAAAAATTAAGATATTTCTCAACGTTTGACCTGAGCAACCAGTGTATGATGATACCATTTATTGGTAAAGGAAAGACTTGGGAGGAGGCAAATTTGGGTGAAAAGTTCTGTTCTGACCATGTTAAATCCAAGATGTGTTTGAGATCTCCAAGGAGAGATGCAAGCTGGGAGCTGGATATATAAGAATGTGGCCTGAAGCTGCAAATTCAAGAGTCATCAGCTTAAAGATGGTGCCTGAAGGGTAAGTGTGAAATCAGTGTTAGAAATAAGTATCTCAAGAAAAAGGAAAGTTATGTATTTTCAACTGCAATTAGACAAACTTAAAAAACCCATGAATCATCCATCTTAAAGGCCTTTACACATCCCTAGAAGCCCCCTTCAAAATCACCAAGTATGCAACTCTTGCTCTTGGTATTCTAATTAAACCTGCCTTAGAATCTCAAGCACCACTCACAACAAGCAAAAAGCCTTGTATCATCATTGGTGAAAAAGACCTCTCTGATGTATTTGCATCACATCAGTGCTGCTTTCTGGTTTTTAGAAAAATTACCATTGTGCAATATTGAGACCACCCTACAGTTTAGAGGGGCTTTTCCAGATTTGCCTTGGGGAAGTAACCAGTTGATGCTGTCTCCGTGGGGAAACAAAGTATACTCTTTGGGAAAGCAACCTGCTGCTTACAAGTTAAGAAATGCCACTGCATGCTTTTAACCAGCCCCAACCCCTAACTGCAAGAAGTTTATAATGTAATAATAACAGTAGTCGTGCTAGTTAGCATTATTTTCTAAGCATCTACCACATGCCAGGCACTTTATAGACAGAATTCTAACCTTCACACAGTCTTGATGGACAGGTATTATTCTCCCCATTTTACAGATGAAAATATCAAGCCTCAGAAAGATTGTGCATCTGGCTAAAGAAGCAGGTCTGCCTTTCCTTAGACTTTTTCAACAAGCCTAATTATTCAGGAAGCCTTATTCTATATAGGTGCATTTCACTTAGCTCTCGCATTTGCTCGCCTAAAAGTAGAAACCCTGTCATTCTTTTTTTCTTTTCTTTCTTTCTTTCTTTTTCTTTTTTTTTTTTAATTGACCATGGTTTCCGGCTTATAATGGGTACTCAAATATTTACTGAAAGAATAAACTAGAGACACAGATATGACTACCCAAAAAACAACAGATTCATTAAAGGGGTAGCATGGAATTCTAAGAGTCCTGGAATATCACTTAGTCTAGAGGTCATTACCTTGCAGGCCCCAGGTGATGGATGGCCTCAGGAGTGTTGTGAGTGAGTGGCTTTCAGATTCTGCAATAAAAACAAAACAAAACAGAGATAATTCATTAGATTACTCCTTTCTGCCCGTGGACACCGCCAAGTAAGCATCGTTAGTCTCCCCTCCCACCGCCCTCATGTCTAAGTCAGAGTCTCCCAAAGAGCCTGAACAGCTGCAGAAACTCTTCATCGAAGGTTTGAGCTTTGAAACAACCGATGAGAGTCTGAGGAGCCATTTTGAGCAACGGGGACCGCTTACGGATTGTGTGGTAATGAGAGATCCAAACACCAAGCGCTCCAGAGGCTTTGGGTTTGTCACGTATGCTGCTGTGGAGGAGGTGGATGCGGGCATGAGCGCAAGGCCACGCAAGGTGGATGGGAGCGTTGTGGAACCAAAGAGGGCTGTCTCAAGAGAAGGTTCTCAAAGACCTGGTGCCCACTTAACTGTGAGAAAGATTTTTGTTGGTGGCCTTAAAGAAGGCACTGAAGAAGACCTTCTAAGAGATTATTTTGAACAGTATGGGAAAATTGAAATGATCGAGATCATGACTGACCGAGGCAGTGGCAAAAAGAGAGGTTTTGCTTTCGTAACATTTGATGCCCATGACTCTGTAGACAAGATTGTCATTCAAAAATACCATACTGTGAATGGCCACAACTGTGAAGTAAGGAAAGCCCTATCTAAGCAAGAGATGGCTAGTGCTTCATCCAGCCAAAGAGGTCGAAGTGGTTCTGGAAACTTTGGTGGTGGTCGTGGAGGTGGTTTTGGTGGGAATGACGACTTTGGTCGTGGAGGGAACTTCAGTGGTCGAGGTGGCTTTGGTGGCAGTCGAGGCGGTGGTGGATAAGGTGGCAGTGGGGATGGCTATAATGGATTTGGTAATGATGAAAGCAACTTTGGAGGTGGTGCAAGCTATAATGATTTTGGCAGTTACAACAATCAATCCTCAAACTTTGGACCCGTGAAAGGAGGAAATTTTGGAGGCAGAAGCTCTGGCCCCTATGGTGGTCCAGGAGGCCAATACTTTGCCAAACCACGAAACCAAGGTGGCTATGGTGGTTCCAGCAGCAGCAGTAGCTATGGCGGTGGCAGAAGGTTTTAATTACTGCCAGGAAACAAAGCTTAGCAGGAGAGGAGAGCCAGAGGAGGGACAGGGAAGCTACAGGTTACAGCAGATTTGTGAACTCAGCCAAGCACAGTGGTGGCAGGCCCGAGCTGCTACAAAGAAGAAATGTTTTAGACAATCCTCATGTGTATGGGCAAAAAATTCAAGGACTGTATTTGTGACTAACTGTATAACAGGTTATTTTGTTTCTGTTCTGTGGAAAGTGTAAAGCATTCCAACAAAGGGTTTTAATGTAGATTTTTTTTTTTTTGCACCCATGCTGTTGATTGCTAAATGTAATAGTCTGATCATGACGTTGAATAAATGTGTCTTTTTAAAAGACAAAACAAAACAAAAAAACACAAAAGAGTGCCTGGGTGACTCAGTCGGTTAAGCATCTGCCTTTGGCTCAGGTCATAATCCCAGGGTCCTGGGATGGAGCCCTGCCTCAGGCTTCCTGCTTAGCGGGGAGCCTGCTTCTCCCTCTCCTGTTCCCCCTGCTTGTGCTTGCTCTCTCTCTCTCTCTCTCTCTCTCTCTCTCGGTGTCGAATAAATAAATCAAATCTTAAAAAAACTACAAAAACCACCAAGTTATATTAGTTCTCAACATTCCAAACATTGGGAAATTGCAAACAAAAATTCAGATTTTTTTCTTCTCTTGAAATCTGACAACACTGGACCCACATTCCTACAGGTTAACAAGGAGAGAGGGGCTGAGTAGGGGCTGCTCTTAAGCGCATTTAGATTTCCACTTAGATTTCCATCTAGGCTCGTGAAGGCATTTAAATTTGAACCTCAACTGTCAAACTCCCTTGTTATAGAAGCAAGAAAACTGAGGCCCTGTGTAGCATAGTGACTTGCTATAAGGGATCCCAGCCTTTTCCCACACCCTGCTGCCCAGGATATGCAGCATTGTAAAAGATCCGTGTTTGTTGGGGCGCCTGGGTGGCTCAGTTGGTTGGGCGGCTGCCTTCGGCTCAGGTCATGATCCTGGAGTCCCGGATCGAGTCCCGCATCAGGCTCCCCGCGCGGAGAGTCTGCTTCTCCCTCTAACCCTCTTCCCTCTCGTGCTCTCTATCTCTCATTCTCTCTCTCTCAAATAAATAAATAAAATCTTTAAAAAATAAAAAAAATTAAAAAAAAGATCCGTGTTTGTCATGACTGTGCATAAACACACAGCTACAAAGGTGAGAGTATATTTTCAAGATGAGGAGAACGACTAAAAATGTAGATTGGGTTTATTTTTAAAACTCTTGTCAGGGGGCGCCTGGGTGGCTCAGTTGGTTAAGCGACTGCCTTCAGCTCAGGTCATGATCCTGGAGTCCCGGGATCAAGTCCCGCATCGGGCTCCCTGCTCGGCGGGGAGTCTGCTTCTCCCTCTGACCCTCTTCCCTCTCATGCTCTCTATCTCTCGTTCTCTCTCTCTCAAATAAATAAATAAAATCTTTAAAAAAAAAATAAAAAAATAAAACTCTTGTCAGTTAAAAAATCACAAAACTTCTATTGCCCTTGGTCACAAAGTCGGCCTTTTTTTTTTAATGTTTTTTAAGTAATCTCTACAACCCAAGATGGGGCTCAAACTCATGACCCAGAGATCAAAAGTGACATTCTCTCCCGACTGAGCCAGCCAGTCACCCCAAAGTTGGCCTATTCAAATCTGGAACTCTTCTTCGTATTCGTTAAGGAAATAATAAATCCCGGTTAATATTTATTCCAATTTGGAGCCAGCCTTGGTTTCACTTTCTAAATCACTCAGTAGTGATCTGGTGAGATGGTGAGGAAAGAATAAAATTAGACATTGGAGGGTGGGAGAGTAAGAACCAGTTGGTTTACGAGGGGGCCTCCAGGGAGTATATTACATAAAGTGGTGCTTAATAATCTGGTGAACAGCACACCTCCAGAACCATGTCCAAATGTTAATTAAAATGTTTCTTCCTGCCTACCTCATTCTGTAGGGCACCCTTAAGGTGCTCATTGAATTTAATTCCTCTCCCCCTGCTGTTCTCCCTTCCCCCAGCCAGGGCATCCACTGATGGGGGAGGGGGGCGAGGGAGTGCCACAGAGAACCGGAAAGACAAAAGCAAGAACCTCTGGACCCAATTCAGTAAATCATTGATCTGTAAGTCAGAAATACTTCAGATGTGTTTTTTGCACCCAAAGGTCAGTACTGGTCACATTTTTTTTAAAAGATTTTATTTATTTATTTATTTTTGAGAGAGAGAGAGAGCACATGCGAGTGAACATAAGCAAGGGGAAGGAGCCGAGAGAGAGAGAGAGAGAGAGAGAGAGAGAGAGAGAGAGAGAAAAGGAGAAGCAGACTCCCCACCAAGCAGGGAGTCAGATCCCAGGACCCTGAGATCATGACCTGAGCCAAAGGCAGATGCTTAACCGACTGAGCCCCTCAGACCCCCCAGTGCTTGTCACATTTTAATGTGCTTTCCAGTCACTGGGGATCCTGTGAAAGTGCAGAAGGCTTCAGCAAGTCTGGGCTGGGGCCTGAGACTCTACATTTCTAACCAGCTCCCAGGCCATGCTGAAGCTGCAGGTCCAGGGAGCACGTTCTTGGGCCTCAAGGCCCTAGAGTAAGACCACTGGTCCTCAGACTTGCCCACCTGAGTCACCCGGGGGATCTGGAAGAAGTACTGATGTCTGGGTCTCCCCCACCAGATCCTGATTTAATTTGTGTGGGTGAAGCCTGGGCATTAGGATTTTCCATCGCTTCCCAGGAGCTTCTAGTACAATGCTCAGTTTGAGAAGCAATGCCCCAGGCTACAGCAGTGTGGTTTGCCAACTTTAGCATACCTCAGGGTCACCAGAAGGGTTTGTAAAGACACACACATTGCTAGGCCCCACCCTGCGGGATTTTAGTTGGTCTGGGTGAGGCCTGAGAATTCCCACTTCTAACCAAGTGCTGCTGATTCCGCTGGTCTGGGGAATCACACTTGGAGGACCACTGCCCGTGGGCCAGGAAAGAGAGAACACAGAGACGAGTCCTGGGGAGGCACTGATCTTCACTTAAGCACTTAAGTCAGCATAAATTACCAGAGCTTGGAAGCTATGTTGGCTGTGTTCATCTTGTCACCTGGAAAGGAATGTACACCATTTACAGCCACTGCATGAACCTGCTTTATGTCAGCACTCCAACCTGTCCACGTCGTGTGGACAACCCCTTTGTGATGGTTCGGGCCAGTTGTTGCCCCTCTAGAATAGAAGCTGGTGGCCTCCTTGTCTGTCCCCAGAGAGGTGGTGCTGATGGTGAGAGTGAATGCCTGGCCCTGGGCAAGCTGGAGATTTCCCACCAAGTCTGGATGGTGGTAGAACATCCAAACTCGCTTTGGTTAAAGTCCATGATTCCATTCCAGAGGTGCTTTTGCGGCTCTGCTTCTTAGGCAAAGGGGGGAAGAGCTCAGCTGTAACCACAGGGACATTGAGAAGTGGTAGAAGGAGTAAGAATTCTTATGGGAACCAGATGGAAGAATGTTCAACATCCAGGGCCGTTCCCGAAAATACTGAGCTCCTTACTCCAAAGAGTTATTTTCCAAATCCATATAAAGTTTCTGCCAGCTTTTAATTCTTTTTTTTTTTTTACATTAAAAAAAGAAAGATGCAGGACACCTGGGTGGCTCAGTCAGTTAAGTGTCTGCCTGCAGCTCAGGTCACGATCCCAGGGTCGTGGGATCCAGTCCCATATAGGGCTCCTTGCTCGGCGGGGAGCCTGCTTTTCCCTCTGCCTGCCAGTCTCCCTGCTTGTTCTCTCTCTCTCCCTCTCTCTCTGACAAATAAATAAATAAAATCTTAAAAGAAAGGAAGAAAGAAAGAAAGAAAGAAAGAAAGAAAGAAAGAAAGAAAGAAAGAAAGAAAGAAAGAAAGAAAGAAACGAACGCATGCTACAGCTAAGCAAGCATTAAGACAAAGCAGAGGTAAGGCCTAGCAGCTCTTTTTAAATATTCACTTTTATCTTCCCCAAAGAAAATTCCTTTACTTACCTATTTATTTTCTTTCAGGGACATTTTCTTCTTCTTTTTTTTTTAAAGATTTTATTTATTTATTTATTAGAGAGCGAGCGAGAGAGAAACAGCACCAGAGGGGAGAGGGTCAGAGGGAGAAGCAGCCTCCCCGCTGAGCCAGGAGCCCCATGTGGGACTCGATCCCAGGACTCTGGGATCATGACTTGAGCTGAAGGCAGTCGCTTAACCAACTGAGCCACCCAGGCGCCTTTTCAGGGACATTTTCATAATCAGTAGTTTGAGTTAAGTAGCATTTTTTAAACTGAAAAAATTTTGATATATAACATCATGTAAATTTCAGGTGTACAACATGTTGATTTGATACATTTATGTATTGTCATTTGATTGCCACTGTACTGATAATTAGCACCTCTATTATATCACATAATTATTTCCTTTTAGTGGTTGGAATAATTAAGATCTAGTCTCTTCGCTGGGGCCTCTGGCTGGCTCAGTCAGTGGAGGAAGTGACTCTCGAACTCCTAATCAAGCCCCACGTTGGGTGTGGAGATTACTTAAAAATAAAATCTTAGGGCTCCTGGGTGGCTCAGATGGTTAAGCATCTGCCTTCGGCTCAGGTCATGATCCCAGGGTCCTGGGATCGAGTCCTGCATCAGGCTCCCTGCTCCTTGGGAGTCTGCTTCTCCCTCTTCTTCTCTCTCTCTCTCTCTCTCTCTCCCCCTCTGTCTCTCATGAATAAATAAATAAAGTCTTTAAAAAATAAAAATAAAATCTTTAAAAATAATAATAAAATCTTAAAAAAAAGGATCTAGTCTCTTGGCAATTTTGATGATCAGGATGCAGTACTGTGGTCTATATTCACTATACAATTACTATGCATTAGATCTCTAGGACTTATTTATTACCTGTTGCAAGTTTGTTTAATCCTTACAGAAAAATAACCCTGGAGATGTGGGAAATTTGACATTTATTAAGCACCTTCTAGGTCTCAGGGAGTCCACAAACTTCTTCGCGTTCATTAGCTCATGTATTGTGGTAGAAAACTCTGCACTGGGATTATAACTGTCTGGAATTTTTTTGGAAAAAAAATTGTTAAGCAAAATAGTCTATTCGGATAAAGCATTCTCACAGAGAAAATATATAGACACTAAAGCAGCCTGTAGAGCTCTGAATGTATGTGGGCCATTAAGCCATAGAAACTTTCTAGACCTTGCGTGGTGGCTATTAAAACTCCTGCTGAGAGCTAGTGATTTAATTACACTGCAAAGTTTTAGCTATTGCTTTTAATGGTTTTACCAGACCAATGGGGGATCCCGGCAGGGTTAGTGGGTAATAAGGTTAATTTTTGCCTGCTGGCAGAGACTTTAAGTATTTTTGTTTTGGTTTGTTTTGACATATGTACACCATAAATTATATAGCAAAATAAAGTCATATATTAGGCAAGGGACCATCTTTTTTTTTTCCTCCAAAATACTGTATTAAATAGTGGCCTTGAAAATAACTATGTTTGGGAGTACCTGACTGGCTCAATCGGTGGAGCATGTGACCCTTGATCTCAGGGTGGTGAGTTTGAGCCCCACACTGGGTATAGAGATTACTTAAAAAAAAAAAAAAAGACTATGTTTGTCCATTTAGTAGGTATGTTTTGAACCTACTGTATGCCAGGCACTGGGTTTACAATGGTAAACAAAATAGACATAATCCCTGCCCTCAAAGAGCTTTATCCCAGGACCTTGACATCATGGCCTGAGCCAAAACCAAGAGCCAGACATTCAACTGAGTCACCCAGGTGCCCCTCTCTTTGTTGTATATATACAACCCCAAGTCATACACATGAGAGAAGAATAACAGGAAGATAACTTATACTGGAAGTCCAGGGACAGTGACTTTAGCTGGGCCTTAGAGGATGAGAAAAAAAGAGCCAGGTGAGGAGTTGGGGGGAGGGGGGAGAACATTTCAGCTTGACGTGAAATGTCCTTGAGGTGGGAAAGAACTTGGGAACTTCTGGGAACTTAAAGAAGAGTATGTAGGACAGACAGGGTCTTAGTCAGGATTCTCCAGGGAAAGAAAACCCACAGGAGAGAGAAAGAGAGAGAGAGAAAGGGAATTGGCTCATGTGATTATGAAGGCTAAATCCCACAATCTGCTGGAAGCCCAGGAAGGCCAGTGGTGTAGTTCCAGTCCAAACTTGAAGGTCTGAGAACCAATGGAACCAGTGGTTGTAAGTTCTGAGTCTGAAGGCTCATGACCCAGGAGTGCTGGTGGTGCAGGTGCCCATCCAGAGGCACGGGAAGACAGGTGTGCCAGCATCTATACTCAGGCAGGGATGGAGAATTCCCTCTTCCTCAGGCTTTTTGTTCTATTCAGGTCTTCAACAGATTGGCTGAGGCCCACCCACATCGGGGAGGGCAATCTGCTTCACTCAGTCTACTGATCCAAATGCTAATCTCCTTCCAAAACAACTTCCCGGGTTCACCCAGAGCGATGTTCAACCAGGTGTCTGTCTGGACATCTCAGGGCCCAGCTCAAGATACCACATAAATTCACCATCACAGAAGGCGATGGCCAGAAGAGGCAAGAGAGGAATGCAGGGATGTGTGGTTTGTATCGGGTCAACTCGATTAAGTTGGAAATATGTTTCCTAGGATCCTCTTCCCTGTTCAGTTTGGCCAGAAGAGGCAAGAGCAGGTGCATCAGCATCCATGCCTGGAAGTCACTGTGGTCAGACACAGTGATAGACGAGAAGATGCAGGGATGCCCGCAGGTTCCACGTGTCTGCTCTCCTCGGCTCTGCATCCAGCTCTTTTCCTGCCTGCTGACCCTGCTGACCAACAGCTGTCCCTGTCTCACCACCAGATGCTTGGTGGCAGTAGCTACATAGAGGCACCGCCTGCCAGAGAGCCTTCCCTTGGCTGTTCCATTATGGTGGCCAAACACGCTTGGCTGCTTAGACGGACTGGTTAAGTGCTTCCTTTGACCCTCTAGCTTCCCTCCTGGATCGTCCCTTTCCTAGCTCCTGTTTCACCTCTGTAAGGTCTAAATCCTAGAAGAAATCTCTTATCCCATAACCTATAGTGTTTCTGTGTTGAATCCTGACTGATAAAGCGGACCAGACCATGGAAGCCAAGGTAAAGAGCAAGAGAGGTTATTAAGGGCCCCTGAGCCAGGCAGCTGGCCTCCAGCTGTGGGGGGGGGGGGGCTCCTTTGACTACAGCCAAGATTCAAGTACCCCAGGATTCTTTTTTTAAGATTTTGTGTATTTATTTATTTGACAGAGAGAGTGAGAGAGCACAAGCAGGGGGAACGGCAGGCAGAGGCAGATGGAGAGGGAGAAGCAGGGAGCCCAATGTGGGGCTCAATCCCAGGACCCCGGGATCGTGACCCAAGCCAAAGGCAGTTGGTTAACCAACTGAGCCACCCAGGCGTCCCAAGTACCCCAGGATTTTAAACAGACCAGGGCACTTGGCAGAAAAAGCTACAAGCCGACTCTTTCCCACATCTGCCCCCTGGCTAGTTGCCTCTGCGTTCTGACTTCGTTGGCAATGGTCATTAATGATTTTGCTCCTCACTCCAGGCAAGAAGAGGTGTTTTTCTCTAACAGGTAGAAGGATTAATGAGCAAGAGAAAGACTCCCGTCCTTTATGGCAGTGTTTATAGGCAACAGCTTTGGGGCAGGAAGAGGAACAGGAACAGGTTAAATGAATTGACTTTTGGACCCAGAGCAGTTGGAAATCTGCCCTCCTCCAGTGTGTATTGGATGGGGCTCCAGGGATTAGTACGTGTAATTGGCTGAAGGAGGGAACAGCGCCTACACTTCATAATCAACTGGCGCGCTTTAAAAATATACAGATGCTCCACGGCAGACCATGTAAATCCGATCTCTGGGGGTAGGATTTTTGTTGTTGTTGTTGTTGTTGTTGTTTAGTCCAAAGTGATTTCTCTGAGGCCTTTTTTAGTCCAAAGTGATTCCCAAGAATAGCCAGAGCTGAGAACCCATGCAACCAGAGTGAAGAGGTTGCAAACAAGGGGACCTGTGGGCCATATCTGATCCAGGATATGCTTGGAATATCATGGATATTATTTTTGATAGACAGTCTTTTCTTTCTGGAATCTAAGGAGTTTTTTTTTTTTTTTTTAAGATTTATTCACTTATTGGGGCGCCTGGGTGGCTCTCTAGAAAGGAGAGAATAAATTGTACTCAATAGGAGAGTGAGACTGGGAATCACCTTGTGAGATTGATAGTTTTCCAATGAATAACAGAAAAAGAACCAGGGGCGCCTAGGTGACTCAGCCAGTTAAGCATCCAACTCTTGGTTTCAGCTCAGGTCATGATCTCAGGGTCAGGAGATCAAGCCTCCCCATCAGGCTCCATGCTCAGCACCAAGTCTGCTAAAGATTCTCTCTCTCCCTCTTCCTCTGCCCCTAACCCCCCATCCCCTGCTTGCACGCACTTGCTCTCTCTCTCTCAAAAAAAAGAAAAGAAAAGAAAAGAAAAAGAAAAAGAAAAAGAAGCAGTCATTTGACTCAAAAAAAAAAGTTCATTGCTATTGCTTTAACACGGTTACATTATGGCATTAAAGTCACTTTGCAATCATTCAAACTGAGTTATTGTTCTACATTAGATATCTTTTAAATGTGAACACTGTGACATTTATCAAATACAAAATCACCTTTTTACTTGTCATTATTTAACTACTGGCTTTGTTATCATATACAAGCCTTTGAAAGGATAACCCATTTCACGTAAATAATAATTGAGTTTGTTGAGACAGTGAACCTACCAAACTGAGTGAAAGCTGTCTTTTCTATGATATCACTGTGTATTTTATATTTGAAACTTATTAATTATCCAGGAACTGATATTTTCATTAAAAAATGAATTTTCTTTCCTTTTTTTTTATAAAGATTTTATTTATTTATTTGACAGAGAGAGACACAGCAAGAGAGGGAACACAAGCAGGGGGAGTGGGAGAGGGAGAAGCAGACTCCCCACTGAGCAGGGAGCCTGATGTGACAGGAGCTCAATCCTGGGACCCTGAGATCATGACCTAAGCCGAAGGCAGACGCTTAACCAACTGAGCCACCCAGGTGCCCCTAGCATTTGCCATTTTAACCATTTTAAAGTGTACAATTGTGTGGCATAAAGAACATTCACAATGTTGTGCAGCCATAACCACTACCTAGTTCCAGAACTTTTTCACCATCCCCAAAAGAAACCTGGTACCCATTAAGCAGTCACTTCCCATGTTTCCCCTCACCCCAGCCCCTGGCAACAGCTAATCTGCTTTCTCTGTCTATGAATTTGCCTATTCTGGACATTTCATTTAAGTGGAGTATGTGGTTTTTTACATCTGGCTTCTTCCACTAAGCATAATGTTTTCAAGGTTCATCCATGTCGTCTTGTTGATCAGCACCCCATTCCTTGTTGGGGCTGAATAATATTTCATTGTATGGATATCCCATATTTTGTTCATTCATCTATTGATAAGACAGCTGAGTTGTTCCCACTTTGGGTCTGTTGTAAATAGCTCTGTGATAAACATTTATGTACACGTTTTTGTTTGAAAACCTATCAGAGTTCTAAAATCAAGATGCTTTGAGACATGGCTGAGGTCCCTGAAAAATATGAACCAGTTGAAAAGGACAGTAAAAGGACTGAGGACTTGGATGTAAGGGTCTTGATAGTGGATTTGTTTGCTTGCTTAGTGCCTGTCTCAGCTCCTTGAGGGCCAGGACTATAGCTGGTAGGTTCATTGCCACATCTTGATAGACAGAATAGATGATGAACAATGGCCAGACCTTATATAAAAGCAGAACTCTGGGGCGCCTGGGTGGCTCAGATGGTTAAGCGTCTGCCTTTGGTTCAGGTCATGATCTCCGGGTCCTGGGTCCTGGGATCGAGCCCCGAGTCAGGCTCCTCGCTCAGCAGGGAGTCTGCTTCTCCCTCTCCCTCTGCCTCTACCCTTCTCATGCCCTCTTTCTCTGTCTCAAATGAATAAATTTTAAAAAATCTTTAGGAAAAAAAATAGAACTCGGACCCTCAGTCTGCAGCCCAGTGTCTACAGTAACCAGCCTGGGAGCCACACAACAGCCCTAGTAACAACTGGCCCCAAAAGGCCAGGATTTGATTAGTCACTGACAGCTTCCCTAAGTGGTGTCCCTGCTTCTATCTTAGGACCAACTAGAGAAAGCCAAAGGTAGAGAAAGCCTCACCAATCACATAGGATGCCCTGCTTCTAGTTAGCCCACTTCTGACTTCTTCATGCCAATAGCCTCCGATGGGGGCACACCTGGATCCTTCCCTCTTTATGTTTCTTAATAAAGTTTTTACAATTTTTTTCATTTTTATTTTTTAAGTAAGCTCCACACCCAACGTGGGCCTTGAACTCACAACCCTGAGATCAAGAGTCGCATGCTCCACCGACTGAGCCAACCAGGTGCTCCCCCCGCCAACTTTTTTTTTTTTTTAACAATAAAGCTTTCCCACTCCTCTGTCTGCCTTTGACTCTCTGCCAAAACGCATATAATGGGGGCCGACTCCCTTGGTATATAGCCAGCTCTGAGTATATAGCATCTATTTGTTCTCCTTTGGATAGTCTTTGTCTATTTCCACAACCTCCATCCCCTGGGCGGGGCCATTGATGGTGTGAGCACACACTGCTGAGGAGGGGCCAGTGTGGTCCTTCTACAGTCCCCCGCTGGGACACTCAGGCCCACAGCACACTCTCTGGTCCTAGCCCAGCCACACTCTCTCTCTAGACCTCTACACCTGCCCATGGAGTGGCCAGCTCACCATCTCTACCAGGACATGCACAGGTCCCCTGGGATTAAACCTGTCCCAGACTTACGGGTGACCTCCTCTGTTCCTCTCGCAGCTCTTCACCTAGTTTCCACACCCAGGATCACCCCAGAGCCCTGCCTGGAATGTAGGAGTCAGCCTACCTCCTCCCACTTGTTCTCCCCAGCCCCACATCGGGCTCCCTGCTTGGCTGGGAGCCTGTTTCTCCCTCTCCCACTCCCCCTGCTTGTGTTCCCTCTCTCGCTGTGTCTCTCTCTGTCAAATAAATAAATTAAATCTTAAAAAAAAAAAAAAAAGTACAAAGTTCCACAGGGCCCCGCCGCCCCACCCACCCCTTAGTTATTAAAAAAAAAAAAAAAAAAAAGTCCTGTTGGTTCTACTCCAGAATGCCCAGTGAATCCATCCCCTTCCCCTGGCTCCATTCCTGGGTCATTCCTTCATTGCAGCAAGAGCTCAGAACTGGTCTAGCTGCCTTCAGTGTGGGCTCCTCCAAAACAGCCAGGGGACATTTTCCCAAACAACCTATTTCTGCCTTGGAGACTGCTCTGCATAGCAGCCTCCTGGTCACCATCATGTTCTAAACTCCAGAAAGAGGCTTTCTGGAGCCCCCAGACCTGGTCCCTGCCCACCTTTCCAGCTTTAAACCTGGTACAACCTGTATTCTAACAGTGTACACTCGATAGCACGCGCTGCCCTCCCCGCCAGACCCCGCGGTTGCCTCTGCCTCTTCCTCCCCGTGCGTTGGCAGGTGGCTTCTCTTTTTTCAAGTTTCAGTGACTCACAGCCTCAGTGGTGAAGCTGCCTTGCTGCTGCCACTATCATTCTGACACCAGATCATTTTGGGCTCATGGCACGAGGATGAGATTTGCTGGTTAGTCCCCTTCCTTCCCCTCAGTGTCTCAGTTCCTTGAAGGCAGGAATTTTTGTTTTTTACCTTTGTGGTCTCAGAACCAAACCTAATGCCTGGCACTTGACAGATATCAAAATGTCAATATTTGTTGAGCAAATATTTGCTAAAGCAAAGAGCTGTATTGGGGCTGGATTACCCAACTGGGATTAGTACCAATAGCCAAAGAGGGGAACCCCCACCCCCGCAAAGAATTTGATATTTGATAGTTGGATAAAAGCAATGAACTTGTCATTCTGCGAAAACAGAAGAAAGGAGAACTTTGTGTACTTCGTTACATTTCTTTTGCTGCCTAGAGGTTTTCCCCCTCTATTACTATGGTCCCAATTTTATTTGTAATAACTGACGCATGAAACTTGCTTTTTTTTTTTTTCCACTGCAAAAGGTTTATCAAGAAAATAAGAAAGAAAAAAGACTCAGGCAGCAGGAGCCAGGAGTGGCCATGACCTCCTGGGGAGGCCAGGAAACTTGCTTTTGAATACATTTTAGGAATATCAAGGATGAACAATTACAAAACATATTAGGTTTTTTTTTTTTTAGGACCCATGGAAGAGACTTCTTTCTTATTTTCTTCCCATCCTTCCAGAAAACATCTTACCCTCGGGGCACCCGGGTGGCTCAGTTGGTTAAGAGTCTGCCTTCTGCTCAGGTCATGGGTTCAAGCCCTGCATGGGGCTCTCTGCTCAGCAGGAAGCCTGCTTCTCCCTCCCCCACGGCTTGCCGCTTCCCCCTGCTTGTGCTCTCTCTCTTTCTGTCACATAAATAAATAAAATCTTAAAATAAAAATCTTACCCTCTATTAAATAAATTTTTATTTTTCTTAAGATTTTAATTTTAATTAATTTTTAAAATCTTTTTAACTTTTTAAGATTTTTTTTGTTTTAATTTGAAAGACAGAGTGAGCGAGAGAGAGAGAGAGAAAGAGCACGAGTTTGGGGAGGGGCAGAGGGAGAGGGAGAAGCAGACTCCCCACTGAGTAGGGAGCCTGGATGCTGAGGCTAGGCAGGGCTCGATCCGGCAGTCCAGGATTGTAACCTGAGCCAAAGGCAGATGCTTAACTGACTGAGCTACCCAGGTGTCCCAGTAAATATGTTTTTTTATCATGTGTTTCCCTCTTTGTCTAGCTTCTGTGAAGCTCAGAGCCACATTTGTGGCCCATATTTTATAATTACATAGTACCCCAGTGCATGAATTTCTGACTAGTACTTTCTCAGATCATTATTACACCTTAATTTTCCCCTTGATTTCTCTACCTTTATTTTTTAAGATTAACTATATTATGGTTGTTAACAGACTTTATTTTTTATTTATTTTTTAAAATGTATTTATTTTTTTGTTTTGTTTTGTTTTGTTTTTTAGATTTTATTTATCTGACAGAGAGAGACACAGCGAGAGAGGGAACACAAACAGGGGGAGTGGGAGAGGGAGAAGCAGTCTTCCCACGGAGTAAGGAGCCCAATGTGGGGCTCGATCCCAGGACCCCAGGATCATGAGCTGAGCTGAAGGCAGACGCTTAATGACTGAGCTACCCAGGTGCCCCTAAAGTGTATTTGTTTAAGTTGTTAAGTGTATTTGTTTAACACAGTGTGGGGCTCAAACCCACAAGCCCGAGATCAAGATTCACATGCTCTTCTGACTGAGCCAGCCAGGCGCCCCTAGACTCTTATTTTTCACAGCAGCTTTACACAAAGAGCAGGTTTACAGAAAAATTGAGCAGAAAGTACAGACAGTGCCCTTACATCCTCTCTTCCCTTAAATGTCCTCTATTATTAATAATTTGCATCAATGTGGCAGTTTTGTTACAATTGATGAGCCAATACTGTATGGTATTGTTAACTAAAGCTCATAAATTAACGTTAGGGTTTACTCCTTGTGGTGTGCAGTTCTATGGGTTTCAACAAATGCAAAACATCATGTATACACCCTTTCGGTATCACACAGAAAAGTTTCACTGCCTGAAAAAATCCCCTGTGCTTCAGCTATTCATCCCTCCTCCCACCACCTTGCTGTTGGTTTTGTTTCTATCTTGAACCGCCTAAGAAAAAGGACGAAGAGTAATCATCATCATTTTATCCTATCATCATCTTCTTATGAAAACTTTCAGACACCCCTCAAGTTCAGAAAGAGGATACCATGAGGGCCAGCGCGCCTTCTGCCTGGATTCAACAAGTGTTAACATTTTGTCATTTGCACTCTCTGTTATTTATTTATTTTTGTTTTTATTGGACTTTATTTTTTTTTAATTTTTCAGAACCAGTTGAAAGGAAGTTGCAGACATCATGGACACTTGATCCCTAAATACTTCAGTGCCTGCGCTGTAGGAATAAAGACATTCTCCTGCGAGATCTCCAGGCATCATCCGGCCTAAGGGAATTAACGATAATTATGAACTGTGTCTCTTATCCAGTCCACGCCCCGGTTGTCTTCAGAATGCCTCTAAGACTGCTTTGTTTTCTCAAACCAGGATGCTGTTAAAATTCACGTGTGCCAGCTATAGTTGTCTCTTTAATCTCTTTTCATACAGAACACCCCTCTCATGTCTTTCCATCTTTTCCTTTTTCTCACTGACGTGAAAAAAAATCGTATCAAGCACACATAAGATTTGCCATCCTAACCATTTTTATTTGATTTTTTAAAAAATTTATTTATTTGACAGAGAGACACAGCGAGAGAGGGAACACAAGCAGGGGGAGTGGGAGAGGGAGAAGCGGGCTTCCCACTGAGCAGGGAGCCCGATGCGGTGCTCCATCCCAGGACCCCGGGATCATGACGGGAGCCGAAGGCAGACGCTTAATGACTGAGCCATCCAGGCACCCCCATCCTAACCATTTTTAAGTGTACAGTTCAATGGCGTGAAGTTCATTCACACCATTGTGCAGCCATCACCACCATCCGTCCCCAGAACATTTTCAGCTTGCAGAACTGAAACGCTGCACCTGTTACACATTAACTTCCTGTTTTCCTCCCCCCAGCCCCTGGCAAACCCCGGTCTACTTTCTCAGTGACATGGACTTTTTTTTTTTTTTTGATACAGACTGTACATATTCAATGTATATATCTTGATGAGTCTGAGGGTAAGTTTACACCTGTGACACCATCACCATAAAAAGTGTTGTAGGGGCGCCCCCTGCTTGTATCATTAACTATATGTAGTAGGCACTACATGCTGTACGGTAGATTTCTAGGACTTTTCTATCTTGGGTCCCTGAAACTCTGTTCCCTTAGACCAACAACCTCCTGGATTCCCCTTCCTTCCAGCCCCTGGAAACCACCATGCTACTTTCTGCTTCCTAGTTTGAGTGTTTTCGATTCCTAGTATGAATGGAAATGTATGGTATTTTTTCTTCTGTGTCTGGTTTCTTTTACTTAGTCCTCCAAGTTCATCTATGTTATAGAATTGATTCCTAACCTTTTTAAACCCTTCCAAAAAAAAAAAAAATAGAAGAGGGAACACTCCCAAACTCATTTTATGAGGCCAGCATCACTCTGATAACAAAGCTGGACAAAGACATTACAAGAAGACTACAGGCCAATATCCCTGATGAATATAGACGTAAAAATCTTCATCATGGTATTAACAAACTGAATTCAACAACACATTATAAGAATCATACACCATGACAAGACAGACTTATCCCTAGGATACCAGGATAGTTTAACATACCCAAATCAATCAATGAGATACACCAAATTAGCAGAATGAAGGATAAAAATCACATGATTATCTCAATTGACGCAGAAAAAGCATCTGATAAAAATCCAATATACCCTTTCATGATAAAACACATCTGAACAAATTAGCTATTTAAGAAACTTACCTCAACGCAATAAAGACCAAATGTGAAAAGCCCACAGGTAACCTCATACTCAGTGGTAAAAAACTAAAAGCTTTTCTTCTAAGATTGGGAAGAAGACAAGGATGCCCACTCTCACCACTCCTATTCCACACGGAACTGCAAGTCCTAGCCAGAGCAGTTAGACATGATAAAGAAAGAAAAGGCATCTAAATGGAAAGGAAGAAGTAAAATTATCTGTTTTCAGATGACATGATTCTAATAGGAAGAAAACCTTAAACACTCCACACACACACACACACACACACACACACACAGATTAGAACCAAAAGACAAAAATCAGTAGTGTCTCTTTACAATAACAATGAACTTTCTGAAATGAGCGACATTAACTTTTAAAAGAATCAGGTCAGTTGTCACAAAAGATGGCCCACCTTCCAAATGCATCTGATAGGCTTCCTCCTGGTGCTAACTCTCCTCCCTGTCTTTCTGGCATACTGGAAGTTACTTCTAGAGGCGTGATTGGATTCAGGCTAACTATTTTGGGGCAAGAACATTTCACAGGTGATTTGTCCCTTAGAGTGCATTCCATTAGGAAGACACACTGCATTATATGCTGCAATATTTTCCGGGGTCTAAGGCTCCTGAAGGACTTAATCCAGCCTTGAGTTGAATGAAATCTCTGTCCTAGTACCACACCAAGAGTCTCCAAGTTGTTATCTCTACAGTTTTCTATAATTGTTTCCAGCAAACTTCATGCCAAATTTTCTCCCAGCCACTGTATCCTGCCTTCAAAACCAACATTAATCTTAGCAGCCAAGGATGAAAAGGAAATACTCAATTCAATTAGCTGAAAATGTCCCCCTACACCCCCCCCCCCCCCCCCCCTCCCCCCCTTTAATCTCAAGATGTGTTTTTATCCTTTACTTTTTTTGATTGCTAAATGGATACGAAGTTCTTTACTTTGAAGTTATCATCCTGGATGCATTTTCCTTCCAAAGGTGTTAAAGTAGACAATTTCAGAAAAGTTCAAAGAGCCATCTTAAGCTCTAGTCCCAGGTTTAATCATTATCTCTAGCTCATTAATCAGAAATATAGATGTCTAAATGAGCTTAAATTCTGTGCAGAAGGAAACACAAATGGAAAATACTCACATATCTCTGCGTGAGTTTGTAAAGGCTGGAGTAGGGTGCTGGTAATAACGATTATAAAAATAACTACTATTTACTGGACACCTGCATGGGGTTTTTTTTCCAACACCCGTTCTCTGATTCTCCAACACCAACTGGCTGTCCAACAATTCAGTTCTAATGCTACCCGTAGTGTCAGATCCCACAAGTTAAAGAGTTGTGTCCCACACGACTGCCCCCACTTTTTTTAAAGATGTTATTTTTAGGGGCGCCTGGGTGGCTCAGTCGGCTAAGCATCTGCTTTAAGCTCAGGTCATGATCCCAGGGTCCTGGGATCAAACCCTGCATCAGGCTCCCTGCTCCACAGGAAGCCTGCTTCTCCCTCTCCCACTCCCCCTGCTTGTGTTCCCTCTCTCGTTGTGTCTCTCTCTGTCAAATAAATAAACAAAATATTTTTTAAAAATGTTATTTTAAAATAATCTCTATAGCCCACATGGGACTTGAGCCCATAACCCTGAGATCAAGAGTCACACACTCCACTGACTAAGCCAGCCAGGTGCCCCAGGACTGCCTCTATTTTTTAAATTAATTAATTAATTTATTTATTTATTTATTAAGATTTATTTAGGGGCGCCTGGGTGGCTCAGTCCGTTAAGCATCTGCCTTTGGCTCGGGTCATGATCCCAGGGACCTGGGATCCAGCCCCATGTCCGGCTCTCTGCTCAGCAGGAGCCTGCTTCTCCCTGTGCCTGCCACTCCCCCTGCTTGAACTCTCTCTCTCTCTGTCAAATAAGTTAAGTGTGAGGGGGGCGCACAGAGGGAGAGGGAGAAAAGCAGACTCCCCACTGAGCATGGAGCCTGACTCAGGGCTCCATCTCAGGACCCTGAGATCATGACTTGAGCCAAAATCAGGAATCGGATGCTTAGCTCACTGTGGCACCCAGGTGTCCCACCCCCACTTTATTTATTTAAGATTTTTTAAAAATATTTTTTATTTGAAACAGAGCGAGCAGAAGCAGGGGGAAAAGGGACAGAGGGAGAAGCAGGCTTCCCACGGAGCAGGGAGCCCGATGTGGGGCTCCATCCCGGGACCCTGGGATCATGACCTGAGCTGAAGGTAGACGCTTAACTGACTGAGTCACCCAGGTGCCCCTCGACCCCACTTTAGATGCCAGGCACAAGTCTCAGGCCACCCACAAACTTCTGACCAACAAATTTGGGGGTTCTAATTTGCTACAATGTTTCACAGAATTCAGGAATATATTTCACTTATTTTTATCAATTTATGACAAAGGCTAAAAGTCAGGAAGCAGCCAATGGAAGAGATGCATAGACAAGGTGTGGAGAGAGAGGTGCATGAAGCATCCTTACCCTCCTCAGGCGTGCTATCCTCCTAGCACCTTGATATGTTCATCAACTCAAAATTCACCAATCTCACTACTTCATGTTCCAAAGTCTTTCTACGGCTCCATCTCCAGCTCTCCGCTCACTCCCCCCCACCCCCCCACCCCAGAGGTCGGCAGGTGGGGCTGAGAGTTCCCACCCTCTAATCACAAGCTTGGTCTTTGTGGCAACCCGCCCTGGCCCCATCCTGAGGCTATTGAACAGTCCCATCCATAATCACCTGATTAGCATAAACTCAGAGTTGACTAAAGGGGCTTGTTAGGAATAACAAAGGATAATCCTATCACTCTGGAGACTCCAAGAGTGTTTGGAGCTCTGTACCAGGAGCCAGGGACCAAGATCAAATAGAATTCTTATTATTTCACACAGGTACATATTTTCTGATTATCTACTCTATGCCAAGTGCTGGAGATATAGTGGGGGGCAGGGTAGGAAAAGCATGGTTCCTGCCTTCACTGAGCTTGGAGTTTAGTGGAGGAGACAGATAAGTAAATAGGCAATTACAATTCAGTTTAATCAGTGGTACTGTTAAAGAGAAAAAAAAAAAAAGAGAGAGAGAGAGAGAGAGAGAGACAAGAGGCCCAAAATAGAGTGACTTGTGTTAAGTCCCATGTCAGCAAACCAAGACTTGATATCTAAGTAAATTGCAGCTTCAGCCTCACCCAGGAATGTAACCTTCAACCAATCAACATGAAATTACCTGGTCAATTCTAGGGAGGTAATTTACATGATAGAAACCCCCTTCCCCCTAAAGAAGGTGACCTTGCCTGCAACAATCCACTCTCTATTAGTTCCTTTCCTGCCCTCTTCTGCCTATAAAAGCCTTCTATTTTGTCCAGCTCACTGGCACTTCTTTCTGTTTGTTTGAGATTTTGCCTGTTGCGTGAATCACTGAACGAAGTTTCTAGGTTGACTTCTGTTTTTTAAGAATATGAAAAAGAGGGGCGCCTGGCAGTTCCGTCGGTAGAGCATGTGACTCTTGATCTTGGGGTCTTGAGTTAAAGCCTTACATTGGGCTTGAGCTTACTTAAAAAAAAAAAAGCATGAACAAGATATAAAAAGAGTGGGGTGCATGGAGGAAAAGCACTGAAGGGTGAGGGGTAGGGGTTAGGATAAGACAGTACTTTACACTGGCTCTGAAAACTGAATATTCACATGCAAAAGAATCAAGTTGTGTCTTCAGAGGGAACACCGTATGCAAAATTAACATAAAGTGAATTAAAGATCTGAATGTAAGAGCTAACACTATAAAGCTCTTAGAAGAAAACACAGGGCAAAAGCTTCACAACCTTGGATCTGGCAGTGTTTTCTTGGATAAGACACCAAAGGCTCTGGCAACAAAAGAAAACATAAACCAGTTGTTTTCATGAAAATTAAAAAGTTTTGTGTATCAAAAGGCACCATCAACAGAGTGAGAAGGCAATTCACAGAGCAGGAGAAAATATTTGCAAACCACATATCTGACAAGGGATTAGTATCTAGAATACATAGAGAACTGTAACTCAACAGCAGCAAAACAACCCAATTTAAAAATGGACAAAGGACTTGAATAGACATTTCTTCAAAGAAGATATACAAACAGCTAATAAGCACCAACAAAAAGATGCTCGACATCACTCATCATTAGGGAAATGCAAATTAAAACCCCAATGACATACCACCTCCTACACATCAGAATAGATATTATCAAAGAAAACAGAGAATGACAGGTGTTGGCAAGGATGTAGGGAAATTATTACACTGTGTATTGATGTTGGGAACAGAAATTGGTTCTGTCACTATGGAACACGGTAGGGTGGGTCCTCAAAAAAAAAATTAAACATAGCATTATCATATGACCCAGAAATTCCATTTCTGAAATTTGAATTTTTACAATGTTTCAAAGAATTAAAAGCAAGATCTCTAAGAGATATGTGTACACTCATGTTCATAGCAGTAGAACTCACAATAGCTGGAACCTGGATGGAGCCCAGGTGCCCATCCACAGATGAATGGATGAACACGATGTGCTACATGCAGAGTGGAAGGTTATTCAGCCTTATTAAGGAAGAAAATTCTGACACATGCTATAACATGGATGAAACTTGAATTCAATATGCTAAATGAAATAAATTAGACACACACACAGAACAACTACTATATGATACCTCTAATATGAGGTACCTAGCGTAGTCAAAATCACAACTAGAATGGTGGTTGCCAGGCGTTGTTGGGAGGAGGGAAATGGGGAGTTATTGTTTAAGGGCTATAGAGTTACAGTTTTCTAAGATTAAGACATCTAGAGATGGATGGTAGGGAGGGTTGCACAATAATATGAATGTACTTAATACCACTGAACTGTTCACTGAAAAATGGCTCAAATGGTCAAGTCTATGTTAATATATATTTTACTACAATTAACAACAACAAAACAGGACAATAACACGTGTTGATGAGGATGTGGAGAAACTGAAACCCTCAAACACTGCGGGTGGAATTGCAAAATGGTGTCACCAGTTTAGAAAGAGTCTGGCAGTTCCTCTAAAGGGTTAACAGGGAGTTACCATTTGACCCAGCAAACTCCTACGTGTAAATACCCAAGAGAAATGGAAACATATGTCCCCATAAAAACTTGTACTTACATGTTCATTGCAGCATTATTGATAATAGACAAAATGTGGAAACAACTCCAGTGTTTATCAGCGGATGAACGGCTCAATGAAATGTGATGTATCCACACAAAGAAATAATATTCATCCAAAAAACAGAATGAAGTATTGATGCATGCTCTAGTAGGGATGAAACTTGAGAACATTACACCAAGCGATAGAAGCCAGATACAAAAGGCCATAGACAGCTTGATTCCACATATGTGACATGTCCAGAACAGGCAAGTCTATCGAGACAGGAAGTAGACTAGTCGTTGCCCGGGCCTGGGGGAGGGGACCATGGGGAATGATTCCTATTGAGAATGATTTTTGTTTTGAGCTCATGAAAATGTCCTGGGCTTAGACAGTGGTGATGGATGCACATCTTTGGGACTATACTAAAACCCAGAGAATGGTCCATTTTAAAAAGGTGAACTTGGGGGCGCCTGGGTGGCTCAGTCGTTAAGCGTCTGCCTTCGGCTCAAGTCGTGATTCCAGATCGAGCCCCGCATCGGGCTCCCTGCTCCGCGGGAAGCCTGCTTCTCCCCCTCCCGCTCCCCCTGCTTGTGTTCCCTCTCTCGCTGTGTCTCTCTCTGTCAAATAAATAAACTCTTTTAAAAAAATAAAAAATAAATAAAAAGGTGAACGTGGGGCACCTGGGTGGCTCAGTCGGTTGGGCATCTGCCTTCTGCTCAGGTCATGATCCCAGGGTCCCAGGATCGAGCCCCGCATCGGGCTCCTTGCTCTGCGGGAGGCCTGCTTCTCCCTCTCCCTCTGCCTGCCATTCCCCCTGCTTGTGCTCTCTCTCTCTCTCTCTCTC
Organism: Callorhinus ursinus; assembly: GCF_003265705.2. Classification (NCBI taxonomy): domain Eukaryota; kingdom Metazoa; phylum Chordata; class Mammalia; order Carnivora; family Otariidae; genus Callorhinus; species Callorhinus ursinus. The sequence goes on along the minus strand of NW_027397075.1, from coordinate 1,447,376 downwards.
TCTCTCCGTGTCAAACAAATAAATAAAATCTTAAAAAAGTAAAAAAATAAAAAGGTGAACTTCTGGTATGCAAATTATATCTCAATTTTTTAAACCTGAAAAAAGAAAGACTCATCTGGAGATCTTGCTACAGTGCAGATTCTGAGTCAGTAGATCTGGGGCTGGGCCTGAGAATCTGTATTTCTAACCTGTCCCTGGGTGGTGCCAACACTGCTGGTCTTGGAGCATACCAAGTGGCAAGTCTAGGCGGAAGTCTGCTCTTGATTTAGCAGTTCGGCTTACACAACCAACAGCTCTATCCCCTGAGCTCCTGGAAGGTCAGCTGCCCAAGAACAGAACTCTGAAGTCAAGGGCACTTCAGCCTCTCAGTGGCTCAGTATAATACCCACAGTCACTATAACTGGACAGTATCATGAGATCAATGTCTCCTGCTATGCAAACAGTCTCTGTGGCTTGGCCTGAGCATTTAGCAGCAAGAGACCATTAGCAGTCGCCTTCTATTACAGCCTCAGCACACACAGAAAAGGTACGACTAAAATAAAAAAGGGACAGTTCACGGACTGATTTAAGTTACTGTTTCTTACGACGGAGCCCAAAGTCAGTATTTTGATACTTTTCCATAAATCTTTTGGTTGTAATTATTAATCCCATGCCAGAAACCTCAGTTCTTTGAATCTGACATCCATAGCCCATGCTGCTGAGGACTGGTTTTAATTTCTTTTTTGAAGTCTGGAATAACATTATAGTGGAAAGATAGACCCAATGGGAGTGATTGAATCCCAGGTGAAAATCCACTGAAGGAGCCACAGACCAAAACCAAAGGCCAACTAACACTCAAAGAAATGTCTTCCTTTTCCAGAAATGATATTGTGTGGCAGAGTAAAAAGACAGTGATATTTACTGAATATCTCATAGGTACCGGGCACCCTTTACGTGTTACTTGTTTATATTTAAGAATGCTTTTTTTTTTTTCAGATTTTATTTATTTATTTGACAGAGAGAGACAGTGAGAGAGGGAACACAGGCAGGGGGAGTGGGAGAGAGAGAAGCAGGCTTCCCACTGAGCAGGGAGCCCGATGTGGGGCTCGATCCCAGGAGCCTGGAATCATGACCTAAGCCAAAGGCAGATGCTTAACAACTGAGCCACCTAGGCGCCCCAAGAATGCTTTTTTTAAGGAAAAGTAACAACATGTGACTATCATAGATATATTCATTAGCTATTGCTAGATAATGAACAATCCCCAAATCTCAGTGGCCTATGAGGGCCAACATTTTTTTCTGGCTCATACATCTGTGGATTGGCTGAAGGTGACCGTTGTGGGTTGGGGTTAGTGCCAGACCCTGAGTTTAAGCCCTGCTTCCCACATCTCTTCTGAAACCAGCAGGTTTCTCAAGGCATGTTCTTTTCATGGAAATGGCGGGGATGCAAGATGGCAAATGCAGCTGCATAAACATATTTATTTTAAGGCCTTGCTTCCAATTCATCAGCCAATATGCCATTAGACAATGCAAATCACATGATGAAGACCGAAGTCAAGACATGGGAAAGGACACCCTCCATGAGGCTAGTATAGATGGAGAATTCTACTACAGAGCAGGAAATCATTGGGACAGATCTTCCAATATACCTTTTTGGCTTAGCCAAATAGGCATTTCTGTTTTTCTCCAACAGGGAGTCTGAAAGCAGGCAGCCCACTGGGGCAGTGTTCAATAATAATGCCATCTTAGAGAAAGGGGAACACTCCCACACTGTTGGTGGGAATGCAAGCTGGTGCACCCACTCTGGAAAACAGTGTGGAGGTTCCTCAAAAAGTGAAAATAGAGCTACCCTACGACCCACAAGTGCACTACTGGGTATTTACCCCAAAGATACAAATGTAGGGATCTGAAGGGGCACCTGCACCCCAGTGTTTATACCAGCAATGTCCACAATAGCCAAACTATAGAAAGAGCTCAGATATCCATCGACAGAGGAATGGATAAAGAAGAAGTGGTATATATACACAATGGAATATTACGCAGCCATCAAAAATCGAAATCTTGCCATTTGCAACAACATGGATGGAGCCAGAGGGTATTACGCTAAGCGAAAAAAGTCAGTCAGAGAAAGACAATTATGATATGATCTCACTGGTGTGTGGAATTTAAGAAACAAAACAGAGGACCATAGGGGAAGAGAGGAAAAAAAAAAAACAAGATGAAGCCAGAGAAGGAGAAAAACCATAAGAGACTCTTCATCATAGGAAACACATTGAGCATTGCTGGAGGGCAGAGGGATGGAGGGATGGGGTAACTGAGTGATGGACGTTCAGGAGGGCATGTGATGTAATGGGCACTGGGTGTTATATAAGACTGATGAATCACAGACCTGTACCTCTGAGACCAGTAATACATTATATGGTAATTTGAAAAAAACAATGGCATCCCAGGCCCTTTCTCTTTCCTTTCTGCTATCTTCAGCATGCTGGATTCTGCCTTCATGCATAAATTTCCATGACTGTGTCACAGCTGCTCCACTTGCATCCCTCTCAGTATTGCCAATCCTTCTAGAATATTTCCTATACTTGTATATAAATAAATATATGTAATATGTATAACATATATTCATGTAATATATGTTATATGTATGTAACATAGGTAATATGTATACTATTCAAATGGGATAGCATTATTATATATTCAAATGGATAACACTATTATGAGCTTGCTTTGTTTTCTTTTTTTTTTTAAAAGATTTTATTCATTTATTTAATTGACAGAGAGAGAGAGACAGCGAGAGAGGGAACACAAGCAGGGGGAGGGTCAGAGGGAGAAGCAGGCTTCCCGCCGAGCAGGGAGCCTGATGCAGGGCTCGATCCCAGGACCCTGAGATCGTGACCTGAGCTGAAGGCAGTCGCTTAACCAACTGAGCCACCCAGGCGCCCGTAGCTTGCTTTGTTTTCTATTTATATTTTATCTATGACAAGACCAGCAGGAACAAACAGGAAGCAGAAAGGGACAGGATCTGATTCCACAAGGCAAAAGCTTTCCCAGAAGCTTTCCTCAGCTTGTTAGTCTTTGACAGAGACCGTGTCACTTGGGCATCATGGAAATGGGCATGCTGATAAAGGCCCATTGCTGCCCCAGGTGGAAGTGGTAACCGACAAAGGGTAGGCAACCATGCTGTTAAAAATTTCACAAAGATTCCCTGAGGGAAACATTATTCCCATTTCAAAGATGAGGAAATGTTGGCTCAGAAAAGTTAACTCAACCAAGTTGCCTCAGCCAGGATATAAGGATGTAATAGGATTGAATTTGAACATAAGACCATATCCATCATGGGGGCGCCTGGCTGGCTCAGTTGATAGAGCGTGCAGCTCTTGATCTCGGGGTTGTGAGTTTGAGCCCCACATTGGGTATAGAGATTACTTAAGAAATAAAATCTCAAAAAAAAAAAAGACCATGTCCATCATGTTCATTTCACAACAAATCACCCATGCCCTATTTCTTTCCATCACTAATGTAAATGCAATGTGTGACTTTAGACATGTCAGCCAATCTGAGTGGGTCACAATGTCTCCATCTTTCCAATGTCCAGGTGAGAGTCAAATAACTTTATGAGGTTTTTTCAAGTGTGAATGTTTAGATCAATACAGAGCATATTTTCGCCCAGAGCATATATTCCCCCAGGGCATATAAATCATCATATTTCCCCCCAGAGCATATAAATGTAGTGAATTACTTTTCTCTGGCCTTAAAAATAACAGCAAAAAACTAAACTTCTTTTTAGCAAAACCAAAAAAAAAATTTTAAGCATGGTTCTAATCAAAGACAATTAATCCTTCTAGAATATTTCCTATACTTGTATATAAATAAATATATGTAATATGTATAACATACATTCATATATGTTATATGTATGTAACATAGGTAATATGTATAACTATATATTTAAATGGAATAACATTATTATGAACTTGCTTTATTTTCTATTTATATTTTATCTATGACAATAAATATACATTATATCATCGCTTGGAATGCCTGCTAACATTCCTTTAACTTATACAAATATACTACGGAGGCGCCTGGGTGACTCAGGTGGTTAAGCATCTCTCTTCAGCTCAGGTCATGATCTTGGGATCCTGGCATCAGACCCTGCATTGGACTTCCTGCTCAGCAGGGAGTCTGCTTCTCCCTCTGCCCCTCCCCACTGCTCGTTCTCTCTCTCTCTCTCTCAAATAAATAAATAAAATCTTTAAAAATCCCCAAAACCCAATATACTGCAACTTGTTTAACCGTAGACAATGTTTCCAATTTTTTGATGTTAAAGAGCTGTAACTTCTCATAATGGGATCTGTGTAACTGGAATGATACAGAATGATTCTGAATAGTACATTGATACATTTTTTTTAAAGATTTTATTTATTTATTTCAGAGAGAGAGAGAGAATGAGAGATAGAAAGCACGAGAGGGAAGAGGGTCAGAGGGAGAAGCAGACTCCCTGCTGAGCAGGAAGCCTGATGTGGGACTCGATCCCGGGACTCCAGGATCATGACCCGAGCCGAAGGCAGTCGCTTAACCAACTGAGCCACCCAGGCGCCCCAGTACATTGATACATTTTAAAATATTTAAGTAATTATATATTTATTTAAATACATATTATGTGTATTTGCTTATGTATTATATATTATCAGAAACAATGTAACTGGCATTTTTGATGGTCACATGATGTTTAATTTTAAAATAAAATTTATTTAGGGGCACCTGAGTGGCTCAGTCGTTAAGCGTCTACCTTCATGATCCCAGGGTCCTGGGATCGAGCCCCGCATCGGGCTCCCTGCTCAGGGGGAAGCCTGCTTCTCCCTCTCCCACTCCCCCTGCTTGTGTTCCTGCTCTCGCTATCTCTGTCTCTTTCTTTTTTTTTTTATTTTTGTATTTTTTTTAAGATTTTATTTATTTAATAGAGAGAGAGAGAGAGAGAGACAGTGAGAGAGGGAACACAAGCAGGGGGAGTGGGAGAGGGAGAAACAGGCTTCCCGCAGAGCAGGGAGCCCGATGCGGGGCTCGATTCCAGGACCCTGGGATCATGACCTGAGCCAAAAGCTGTCGCTTAACCAACTGAGTCACCCAGGCGCCCCTCTCTGTTTCTTTCAAATAAATAAATAAAATCTTAAAAAAAAATAAAATTTATTTAACTAAATATCTTGAGCAGTTAAAAAGACTAACAAAATAGTATGGTGGCATGTGGACAGAACACAGACTATGAACTTGGTGCCTGAATGACAAAAGTTTAGAAAACACTTCCATTGAGCACATGTTTTTGACTACTTGTCTAATGTTTTTTAAGATTTTATTTTTGGGCACCTGGGTGGCTCAGTTGGTTAAGTGACTGCCTTCGGCTCAGGTCATGATCCTGGAGTCCCAGGATCGAGTCCCGCATCAGGCTCCCTGCTCAGCAGGGAGTCTGCTTCTCCCTCTGACTCTCCCCCTTCTCATGTGCTCTCTCTCTCTCATTCTCTCTCTCAAATAAACAAATAAAATCTTTAAAAAAAAAGATTTTATTTTTAAGTAATCTCTACACCCAATGTGGGGCTTGAACTCACAACCCTGAGATCAAGAGTCATGTGCCCCACGGGCTAAGCCAGCCAGGCACCCCTTGGGATGAATTCTTTATAATTGCTTAAGAGGTAGGCATATTTTTTAAGGTTTTATTTATTTTATTTTATTTTTATTTATTTTTTAAAGATTATTTATTTGAGAGAGTGAGAATGAGAGAGAGAGAGAGAGAGAGTACATGAGAGGGGGGAGGGTCAGAGGGAGAAGCAGGTTCCCCCGGGACTCCAGGATCATGACCTGAGTCGAAGGCAGCTGCTTAACCAACTGAGCCACCCAGGCGCCCCCAATTTATTTTATTTTATTTTTAATAAATTACTTTTATATTCTTTTTTTAAAAGATTTTATTTATTTATTTGACAGAGAGAGACACAGCGAGAGAGGGGACACAAGCAGGGGGAGTGGGAGAGGGAGAAGCAGGCTTCCTGCTGAGCAGGGAACCCAATGTGGGGCTTGATCCCAGGACCCTGGCATCATGACCTGAGCCGAAGGCAGACGCTTAACGACTGAGCCACCCAGGTACCCCTTTTTTTAAGGTTTTAAATATGTTCTGCCAAATTGCTCTGTATAAAGGATGCCTCAATTTACCCTGCCATATTCTGTCCCATTGGAATATAAGCTTCATGAAGACAGAGACTTTGCTTTGTTCATTTCTGTGGACACAACATTTACAGAAGTACTTAGAAGATAGATTCTTAATTAAAAACATGCTAGATGGATTTGTCAAGAACTTTCGAGGGTCTGAGACCCTATTCTACTTGCCAGTTAATAAGATGGCCTGCCAGGGGCACCTGGGTGGCTCAGTTGGTTAACCAACCAACTCTTGATTTCCGCTCAGGTCATGATTTCAGGGTCGTGAGATGGAGATCGAGCCCTGCATCAGGCTCTGCAATCAGTGGAGATTCTTTCCCTCTGACCCACCACCTATTCGTGTGCTCTCTCTCTCTTTCTCGCTCTCTCTCAGATAGGTGAATAAATCTTTAAACAAAAGGGGAGGAGGTGCCTGGGTGGCTCAGTTGGTTAAGTTTAGTTTAAGTTTGGTTAAGTCTTGGTTTTAATTCAGATCATGATGTCAGGGTTGTGAGATTGAGCCCCCAGTCGGGCTCTGTTCCCAATGTGGAGTCGGCTTGAGATTCTTTCCCCCTCCCTTCCCCTCCTTGTCTGCTCTTCCACCTGCACTCTCTCTCTTTCTAAAATAAATAAATAGGGCGCCTGGGTGGCTCAGTTGGTTAGGCGACTGCCTTCGGCTCAGGTCATGATCCTGGAGTCCCGGGATCAAGTCCCGCATCGGGATCCCCGCTTGGCAGGGAGTCTGCTTCTCCCTCTGACCCTCTTCCCTCTCGTGCTCTCTATCTCTCATTCTCTCTCTCTCTCAAATAAATAAGTAAAATCTTTTAAAAATAAATAAATAAATAAATAAAATATTTAAAAAAATAAAAAAAGAATAAGATGACCTGCCACATCTTCATGGATGCTAGGAGATGGCACAAGACTCCTAGGTCAGAGACAAAAGACTATTGCTCACTGCAGGAACAATGACTGATGGACCAGTATTTGTGCCAGTTTCCCAACCCCCATTCCCAAAGGGCAGTGCAAAAGGGACAAGGGATTCCTGCATACACAATGGGATGCATTACAGAAAAAGAAGCTTAGGCTTAGGCCCCAAATCTTTCATAACAGGCAATAAATCTGCCTGACTTTTGCCCAGAGGGAGACATTACTATTCTACATTAGACAGTAAACAAATTTGTCTTTTGTTCTGGAAGGAGATCCTATCTCTATCTTCCAAGGTTGTTTGCTGTACACCCTTACAAACACAATCTGGAAAAGCTCTGTTCATAAAACAGACAGAAACACAGGAGACCCATAGAGAATTGTCTCCTAACAATGTCTATCCATTACTTCTACAGCGCTGTCTTGGCTTTTGGCAAATTCTCCTGTGAGTATACCATTCCATTGGCCATTTCGATGAATCGGACCCACAGAAGCTAGAACCGAATCCATTTACTTTGCCTTAACAGCATTTAATTAAGGTTACTGTCCACGGGACTCCAAGCCATAGTATTGGCCTTGGCAATTCTCCCACCCATAGTCTTGGACCCAGCCAGCTGAATAAATACCATAAACCATCTGGATCCACCTTAGAAAGCCAGGTGGCTTTCTCCTTAAATTTTTGTTCTGACCTTTCCTCTTGGCCCAAGGCACTGGTCCAGATACAGCAGAGTGTACTAACAATTGTGCAGACTCCCCTGTGGCCTGCAAAAAGGAAGCCTGGAGCCCTTACATCATCCATCACAACTCTGGCCAGTGAATTGATATGGACCTGAAAGTCTTCCAAGGATGAGGTGGTATCATTTAATCACCAGCTAAGGTCAGGGACAAGTTGCAAACCACCTGTTCTAATTGGATGACTTCCACTGCAGGGATAGCTGCCCACAGGGTGTGAAAAATAATGAGCCGGCTATGGCCCTGGGTATATTAGGGTGCCTCATTTTGGAGAGATCTCTGCTGATCTGTGGAGGCTACAGGATCTACTTGTGACATTTCCTTAACACTTGAAGATCTCTCACATCCACCCTATGGTGTAAGTCATGGTGTTTGCAGGAGAGAGACAAGCTCACATCTGGCTTCCACATAAGAATGCACACGGCCCTCGTGGAAAGAGAGCGTTGCTTACAAATGTTGGGGCCTCCCACAATTATCCCACGTGGAACTTATTCCAGTCAGAGGGTATGGGATGACACAGTCTCAAATGTCTTCTCCTGGCCAGTTAGTAGACCTAAAGGCACCCATACAGTTTGAATAGTTGAGGAACAACCTGGGGGCAGTTGGTTTAACCTGTTCTGTTTGTTCATGCCACCAGCTGGGGCATTTCTCCGCCCCCTACCCCCGCCCCCCACCCCCCAACTGACTGAGCAATGACTGTGGGAATAGAAGTGGAAAGAGGTTGACAGGTGTTTTGTGTGGGAGGTACGGGAGCTGGGGCCAAGTCTGGCTGTTCCCAGCAGACTTCTCAGTAAGGTGAAGGAGAACAGTGATCATCAAATCATTATCAAAGCCTTCTCATGGAGGGGGAGGCAGGGGAGTGGTGGCCAAACCAGTAGACAGATTTAAGGCATTTGCAGCAGCTTAGGAATGAGGGCATTTCCCTAGTTGAGGAAAGCTCTAGAAGTAGCTCTGAAAGACAAAGGATTGATGGTGTCCTTTCCTTCTCCATACTTCTGGGAGTTCCAAGGTGTTCCTTCCTCAACGGCCACAAAAATCAGTGTGTCCATTCCATGACCTCACCTTTTCCAATCATCTCCTGCTCACACAAAGCCCTCTTGTCTGAAAGGCTGGCTCAAGGACAAGGGCATTTTTATAAAACTTACAGAGAACCACCATGGCCCCCACTTTAGGGTGCTATTTTAGGGGGATTCAGTGAGATGTTCATTATCCTTGTGATCTAGGACCATGTTAATCCAAAAAGAGTCCAGGTGGCTGACGCAGAATTAAGTTGGATTCTCCTTGGCCTCTTTGGCTATGTTTCTACCCTACAATGGTTAATTTTATGTGTCAAACTGACTGGGGCACGAGGTGCCCAGACACTTGGTCAAACATTATTCCTTGTATATCTTGGGTGTGTACAAATGATATGAACATCTGAAGCAGTAGAATGAGTGAAGCTGATCGCCCTCCCCAGGATAAGTGGGCCTTATCCAACCCACTGAAGATCCTAATAGAATAAATGACTGAGCAAGTAAGAATTTCTTCTCTCTGCTTGACTGTCTTCAAGCTGGGACACCAGCCTTCTAGTCCCTTTGGATTGGGACCTGAAATGGAACTTATACCATCAGCTCTTCTAGGTCTCCAGCTTGCCTACCACAGATCTGGGACTTCTTAGCCTCCATGATTATACATATATGATTTCTGTTTCCTATTGTTTATGTCTCTCTGGAGAATCCAGACTAATACATTCCAGGAAGGGATAGCCTGCATTGCTAATAGCCCAGAAATGGTCAAGATGGAATTGTGAATTTTGAAAACAAGTCACTCCACTACCCCTTTCATTCTGATCATTACTCAGGAAGTGGCCAGGAGAAGATGGTCACTTTCTGAGGACAGCTGGATTCAGAGACCAGACTGTCTGACTAAGGTGGTTGGACCAGGAAGAGGGGAGGAGGAAGAATCAGAAATCTTTTTGAGTTGGTGGAGGACTCTATAATACCAGGTGCTTATATATGTTAGAGAGTGCTATGGGCTGAACTGCATCCCCTCAAAATTCATATGTTAAAATCCTAACCCTAGTGCCTTAGAATGTGACAGGATTTGGAGATAGGGCCTTTAAGGAGGTAATTAAGTCAAGCGAAATCATTAGGGCAGGCCCTAAATAAATTTATATATAACATATGTTTATATATATTTATATTATTTGCATATAAATATAAACTACCCCTGTGTCCCCAGTAGCCACAAAATTTCCATGGAAGCAGCCACTGGGATTGTGTCACCCTGATCCCTTGGACTAAACCAGGAAAGAACACCACTGGTGGGTAGAGGACAGCCTTGCACATCATCAGAATCACTAAAGACTGGGAGATTGCATTCCAGTGGATCCCGACCTAGATTCTTCATCGGCTTCTGAGCCTCCACTGTGGCTCGAGATTCCTGGTCAGCACTGAAACCAAGTCCCATAAAGCAGCAGAAATCAGGAAGGTGAGAATCTCAGGTAAATCCCCTCCTATTTTCTGCTCTCTACATCCTACAAATAAAAAGGCCCTACTACTTCTTGGAAATCCCAGGGCACTCCAAGCCCCAAAGGAACTTCACTCAACACAGTTGTCAAATCGGGACTGGTTCAAGCAGCACCTTTAAGACTTTGAAAACGGACGGAAAAGATGGACACTGGCAGAAAGAAGAGAGTGACTCAGAGGCATCGGGCATCATTGTGGATTCAATGTATCTCATGTGACACATTATCTACTTCACATTCAGTGTGCTCCCAATAGAAGGCAAACTCTTATAAGGGCAGGGCTTTTTTCTTTCTAACTGATGTGAAATTCACGTAAGTGAACCACTGTAAAGTGTACAGATCAGTGGCATCAAGTGCATGCACGTTTTCCAAGCACACCTCTCTCTAGTTCTAAGATATTTTCTTTTTTTTTTTTTTTAAGATTTTATTTATTTATTTGACAGAGAGACACAGTGAGAGAGGGAACACAAGCAGGGGGAGTGGGAGAGGGAGAAGCAGGCTTCCCGCTGAGCAGGGAGCCCGATGCGGGGCTCAATCCCAGGACAACGGGACCATGACCTGAGCTGAAGGCAGACTCTTAACGACTGAGCCACCCAGGTGCCCCGATATTTTCATCATCAGAAGGAGAACCCTGTGCCCATGAAGCAGTCCTTCCCCATTATCCTCTCTAGCCTGCACCTGGCAAACACTAATCTACTTTCTGTCTCAGTGGGTTTGCCTATTCCGGACATTTCATATAAATGAAGTCATGCAATACATGTCTCGCCCTTAACATGTTTCCGCGATTTATCCACTATGGTTGTATGTTGTTTTTCTTTTTTAAGATTTTATTTATTTATTTATTTGAGAGAGAGCACAAGCGGTGGGAAGGGGCAGAGCGAGAGGGAGAAGCAGACTCCCCAATGAGCAGGGAGCCCGACGTGCGGCTCGATCCCAGGACCCCGGGACCATGACCTGAACCAAAGGCAGCTGCTTACCTGCCTGAGCCACCCAGGTGCCCCTTGATTTATCCACTATGTTGTATATATCAGTACTTCATTTCTTTTTATGGCTGAATAATATTCCATTGTATGGATAAGCCGCATTTCATTTGTCCATTTGTTTATGGACATTTGGGTGTTTCTACCTTTTGGTGATTGTGAAATAGGGTAGGTTTGTTTTTGTTTTTTTTGGTCCACTCCTTTTTTCCAGGGCCTAGAATTGAGGAATGAAAGGTGGGCCAGGTACTATTAATTTCTACCCTTCTTGGTACATAATAGGCATTGCTAAGAGGCTTGTAGATCTGAGAGCAAAAGAATGAATGACCAGAGAAGCAATTATGGTAGAAGGCACTGTGAGGGAGGAAGGGAGGAGCCCAACCAGAGAAAAGCTTTCTATTTTCTACCTTTTGAACTTGAAAAAATGAATCATGATGGCCACAGAGAGACATTTATATGCCTAGTTCTGAGGAAGGAGATTATTTATTATCAGACAACAAAGGCAAAATGATGCATTAAGATGTTGGGAGATTCACAGTAAGTCAAAAATAGGCGGAGAAGGCAGATCCTACCCAGGGGTCGAGCTCCAGGGAGAAAGTCATTGAAATCCAATTGCTTCCCCACAAAGGACTTCATTAAATTGCTGAAATTACCAGGAGCCTATTGCAAAAAAATAGAAAGGGCGAAGGGAGTAATTTCTCTTTAATTGTTGATGCAATTTGGAAGAAATTAAATTGCAATTACGTCCGTTTACTTATGAGAAGACCGAGTGTGGACACCCTGTGGGGACCCCTATCAACCCTTTGAAACTAAGATGGCCTTTTGATAGGGAATGGTTCCCTGGGGACCTCCCGGTTCCTTGGCGGGTTTGGCTACTTTGGCGCGCCCTCTCGTGGCCATGTGTGGAAGGTTCGGCAATTGCCCTCCGTTCCCTATCACAAGCAAGAATTTTCACTTTCAGCGCACAGGGGTGGATCCGCAAATTAATTCACACTTAAACTAGAAAGTCTGTCTCAAGCATGCGCCACTTGGGGTGCCGGAAGGGCTGTTTAGGTCAACTGATGTTAAACATTGTAATTATAAATTAATTATGATTATGGTTATAATTTCAAGTAGTTTTGACTATCTTAATCTTAAAAGTCAGTTTCCCCCATGTGCACATCCCAATTGGGATCACTTGAGTATTTGATAAAATTCCAGAATTTTCCACTTTCCTATGCTCAACGTGGGGCCTGAACTAACGATCTGGAGATCAGGAGTTGCATGCTCTCCCGACTGAGCCAGATGGGTGCCCCGGCTGCTTCTTTTTAATTACAATAATGTGGCAGCAAATATCCTTGTATCTTTGCATATCTGCAGGCATCCATCTGGGCACATTGCTATGGAAATGACAAAGCTAAAGTGGCCATTGAAGATCGTGCTAATATAAGATGTTCGTTTCTCTCAACAAAACAGTCCATTTTGGAGGTCTAGGGCCTGAATTGTGGAACACACAGCTGCCACCTCATGATCCAAACGCCTGCTCCAGCTCCTGCCAGCATGTCTGCATTCCAGCCAAAGGACTGAGGGAACGGTGATGGTGCAGAGCATGCTCCCCACCTTTCAGGGCGCAACCTGGAAACTGCACACAATCGTTTCTGATCACATATGATAGGTCAGGACATAGTCACATGACCTCACTGGCAGCAGAGGAGCCTGGGAAATGTAGTCTTTATTTTGGATGGCCGTGTGCTCAGGAAGGAAGAAGGAAGGCGAGATTAGTTATCAGGGACAACTAGCCCTCTCTGTTCAGCAGCCACAAAGGTCAGGGTCAGTGAGATGAGACTCCTAAATCAACTGTTCTCGTTTGAGGGAGACAGAACAGGATTTGGCAACTGAATGAATGAGGGGGATGAGAAAAAGGGATGGATCTTAGATGACAGTGAGATTTTACTTGCTAATGCTTTACGAAAACACCTTTTGTACAAGTATTTCCCCTCAGCCACTGATGCATGCCTCTCCTTCCCCCAGAAAATACGAAATCCCTGATGATTCTTCTCCTCTACCCAGCTCATTTGGGCTGCTTTCCACCCCCAAATGTCCTGCCAGCCACTGTTGACTTAGGAAATGAAAACTAATTTTGGTGTTAGCTTTAGCACAACCTAATCTCGAAGCAAATCGGCTGCTGCTGCCATTGCAGGAGAACGAGGGACTTCAGGAGTCGAATAGAAACGACTTCTCACTTACAGGCTCCAAGAAGGTATGCCGCAGCACAATGCTACTGTGGAGTTAAAAATAACCACTCTGAATTCTGCAAACACCATGTTCATTATATTTGCCTTTTCCTCTCCTGGGGATGCTCTACCTTCAGGTCTCTGCGCCAATATCATCTTCCCAGTGACAAGTGGTGGTCACCCTTTGAGCCTTTCCACTCCACTCTGCTCATAGTCACTATTCCCTTTGCCTCTTTTGTCTTTATCACAGCACCTTCCTACCACCTGACAAATAAAAGGTTTACTTGGCAGGTGGGTTTTTTTTGTTTTTTTGTTTTTTTGTTTTTTTATGTCCTCACCCCTTTAGTAGATTGCAAGCTCCCTGAGGGCAACGACTCGCATATTCTGGTCACTGCTGTCTTGCCGCTACCCAGAACAGTGGACGACCTTACATCTACTTGCCTAATGGCCAGTGCTGGTAAAGGTGGAAGGTATGGGCAATGGACCCTTCAGATAAACTGCTAGTGGCAATGTGGTTCAAGGACCAATTTTCTGGAAAGCAATTTAGCTTGACTCTTATTCTATATGTTTATCCTAAAAATATAATCAGTGACCCCACATATTTAGAATATGGGCCAGCAAACCTTTTCTGTAAGGAGCCAGATCGTACAGAGTTGAGGCTTTGTAGGACATAGAGTCTCTGTCACAACTGCTCAACCTGCACAGAGTAGCCATAGGCAATATGTAAATAAATGCATGTGGCTGTGTTCCAATAAAACTTTATTTACAAAAATAGATGGTGTGGGGGGGCGCCTGGTAAGTGGCTGCCTTCGACTCAGGTCATGATCCTGGGGTCCTGGGATTGAGCCCCATGGCCCACTTCTCCCTCTCCCTCTGCTCTGCTTGGGCTCTTTCTCTCTCTTAAATAAATAAATAAAATCTTAAAAAAAATAGATGGTGGACCAGATTTGGCTCACAAAGCTATAGTTTGCTGATTTACATTTAGAACAAAATGTCACTTATAATGGCATATATTGAGAAGATCTGAAATATTCAACAATTGGGAATCAAACTATACTACATCCCTCAGGTGAAAATGATCTAGTCATTAGAAATGGTGTTTTCAAAGAAATCATAATGAACTAGGGATATGTTTAGAGCAGAATCATGTAGATGAGATCAGTTTAGCCATTAATTAAGAGCTTGAACTCTGGAGCCAAATCTCAGCTTGATTCGAAACTTGGGCACTTCCTGGCTGTTTGACTTTGGGCAAATTGCTTCATTTCTGGTAAATCTCAGTTTTTTTTCATTTGAAAAGTGGAGATGAGAAATTACCTCTCTTGTAAGATTTTTGAGGCATGATACTACATACAGCATATTCCTTGGTATAAAAAAAGCGCTTAACAGGGGCATGTGGGTGGCTTGCTGGGTTAGGTGGTCCACTCTTGACTTCAGCTAAGGTCATGATCTCAGAGTCCTGGAATCAAGCTCTGTGTCAGGCTCCACACTCAGTGGGGAGTCTGATTGGGACTCTCTCTCTTCCTCTGCCCCTCCCCCTGCTGAGGCTCTCTCTCAATCTCTCTCTCTCTCTCTCTCTCAAATAAATAAATAAATCTTTTTTTTAAGTGCTTAACAAATAATTGTTCTCAAATGGGGAAATTCAAAACGGACTTGTTTTTATAGTTTCACAGATGACCGAAGCTGGAAGTAAATCTTCAAGGGTAAGTTCCTCTTAGGAGGCACTCAATAAACGTCTCCCAGCTTGAGGTTCCAAAAGGCTAAGGACGGATGCTGATTGGCTCATTTTGGGTCACATGACCCCACCTTGGACCAATCAGTGTGTCAGAAAGTAGAAGTAGAGCGGTTTGGCTCCAGCGGGCTCAGGTGCCTGTCCCTGCCAAGCGGGGAGAGTGGGGAGGCAGTACAACCTGACCTCAGAGCTCGGTGCTGTATGGTCTACAGCCCCTCAATGGGTCTTTTCTGTAAGTACCTACAGGGAGCAGGCAGTGGTGAAAATGGCAGGTGGGTCCTTGCCCTGGTGGGGTTTACAGCGCTCTTGGGGAACTTGCCGGTATTTGGTATATTGTGCCGCATGACAGGAGCTCAGGTCCTATCATGACCCTATGTCCCAGGGATGCATGGCTACTGTCTCCATCCTTTTGAGCCCTTAAATGTGATGCAGTGATGTACAGTGGTAGGGGTTGGGTAGCCTGCTGTGGCTTTCTGGTAGCGAGGGACTGTTTGGGAAGACCTGATCTTCCCCCCTTGCTTTTTCTCTTCCTCCTCTTCCCCACATAAAACTCTATTCTCTGTATTCTCTCTGTCTACTTCTCTGGCTCTGTCTCCCTCAAAACACTCTACAGCTTTCTCCAATTATAACTGCCCTTCTACCCTGATGATTTCCACTACTAACATCTTTGTTTTACTCAGCTTTTTAAAAAAGATTTTGTCAGAGAGAACACGTGCACAAGCAAGGATCACAGCAGGCAGAGGGAGAGGGAGAAGCAGGCTCCCCGCTGAGCAAGGAGCCCCATGCAGGACTCCATTCCAGGACCCTGGGACCGTGACCTGTGCGGAAGGCAGATGCCCAACCGGCTGAGCCACCCAGGCGCCCCTGTACTCAGAGTTTTACTTAGTGTATTTATAATCAAATTCAACTCTCAAAGTTCCTTTTATGCCTAACCCTTCCAAAACCAAGCTACTCTGTCCACTCTTGTCTGTGCATCAAAAGTCTTACTGGGTGTCAGTAGAAAATACCGACTTCCTGGACTCTACTCCAGGCCAATGGGCACAAACCTCTGGGTGTGGGTTTTTTGCTGAAGGTTATTCTAACAGCATTTTTACAGGGAATCTGATGAACAGCTAGGTTAGAGAATCACTTGCCATCATTGAATTTACTAAACTCGTAATTTTGCATTGATTATATGTGTATGAATGTCTCCTCTGCAAGATACTTGTGTGTTCAATACATTGAAAAAACGAACCACTGCCTACAACAGGATGCGGTGACGAGGTTCCCACAATAAACCAGCAGGTGGCGCAAGAGGCTAGGCCATAGTTGAAAAGTAAAAAAAAAAAAACAAAAAACAACAACAAAAAAAACCCTTCTGTTCTCATTCATTTAGATCATGGGTGGGTCTGCATTTATGGTTTACAGACGGGCGCCTGGGTGGCTCAGTCGTTAAGCATCTGCCTTCAGCTCAGGTCATGATCCCAGACTCCTGGGATCGAGCCCCGCATCGGGCTCCCTGCTTAGGAGAAAACCTGCTCTCTCTCTCCCACTCCCCGTTTGTGTTCTCGCTGTCTCTCTCTGTCAAATAAATAAATAAATAAAATCTTTAAAAAAACTTTTTTTTTAAATAAAAATGGTTTATACAAACAATTCCACAAATTTATGGAACAATTTCTGTTTGTGACACATTAAAAATCCTCTAGGGGATCTTTTAAAACTCATTTAAAAATGAATTTCCCTGGAAAAGGAAAGATTCTCTTTCCTCCAACAATCCCATCTATTTTCTTTTTTCTTTTTTTTTTTTAAAGATTTTATTTATTTATTTGAGAGAGAGAGAATGAGAGAGAGAGAAAGCACATGAGGGGGGGAAGGGTCAGAGGGAGAAGCAGACTCCCCACCGAGCAGGGAGCCCGATGCGGGACTCGATCCAGGGACTCCAGGATCATGACCTGAGCCGAAGGCAGCCGCCCAACCAACTGAGCCACCCAGGCGCCCCCATCTATTTTCTTTTAACGGTTTATTTATTTATTTGAGAAAGAGAGAGAGGGAGGGGCCGAGGGAGAGTGAGAGAGAATCTTAAGCGGACTCCATGCTGAGTGCAGAGCCTGTAGTGGGGCTTGATCTCATGACCCTGAGATCACGACCTGAGCTGAAGCCGAGTTGGATGCTTAACCGACTGAACCACCCACGTGCCCCCACCAATCTCATCTATTAAATATTTTTGAAGAGTATTTGGTATTTGAAATGTGCATATTTTAATTTTATTTTATTATTTTTAAGATTTTATTTTTTATTTTATTTTTTTATTTTTTATTTTTTAAAAAGAATTTTTTAGGCAGTTTATTCTTCTTAAGATTTTATTTATTTATTTGTCAGAGAGAGAGAGAGAGAGCACAAGCAGGGGTAGTGGCAGGCAGAGGCAGAGAGAAAAGCAGGCTCTCCACTGAGTGAGAAGCCTGATGCAGGACTCAATCCCAGGACCCTGGGATCATGACCTGAGTCAAAGGTAGACACCTAACCAGCTGAGCCACCCAGGCATCCCAAAGACTTCATTTTTAAGTAATCACTACACCTAGCCTAGGGCTTGAACTTATAACCCCGAGATCAAGAGTCATATGCTCTACTGACTAAGCCAGCCAGGTGCTCCATGAAACGCACATATTTTAAAAAATATCAATTCTCGGTCTTTTGGCCAAGATCAAGTGTAAAAATAAATACATGGTGGTACTCCCTGCACCCTTCCTGGGCCTTTGGTTTTTCCTTCTGTAAAATGGAGTCAGAAAAGATGATTTCCAGACTCCTTCCAGGCATGAGAGAGGTCCTGGGTGGAGGGGAGAAGGTTGAAAAATTCTCATTCCTGGTCTGGTTATACAAGTGTGCTCAGATTGTGAACACTTATAAAGCTGTATGTTTCCAGTAGGTGCACTTTTCTGCGTGTATGTTGTACATCGAGAGGTTAAAAACAAAAGGAAAGGGACGCCTGGGTGGCTCAGTCGGTTGAGCGGCTGCCTTCGACCCGGGTCATGATCTCAGGGTCCTGGGATCGAGTCCCACATCAGGCTCCTTGCTCAGCAGGGAGCCTGCTTCTCCCTCTTTCTCCCTCTGCTTGTGCTCTCTGTGTCAAAAAAAAAAAAATCTTTAAAAAAATAAAAACCAAAGGAAAAATCAAAAAAAAAAAAAAAAGGCTCAGTATTAGTTTCCTATCACCACCATAACAGATAATCCAAATTTAGTGGCTTAAAATAACGCAAATTTATGGTATAGTTGCTATGGAAAACAGTATGTAGGTGCCTTAAAAAATTATAAATAGTATTACCGTACGATCCAGCAACCAACCAATTGTGGATAGGTATTCAAAATAATTGAAAACAGGATCTTGAAGAGGTATCTGCACACCCAAGTTCATTGCAGCATTAGTCACAACAGCTAGAGGGCAGAAGCAACCTAAATGTCCACCAACTGATGAATGGTTAATCAAAATGTGGCGTAGACATGCAGTGGAAGATTATTTAGTCTTAAAAAGGAAAGTGATCCCATCATATGCTGCAACAGCCATGAACCTTGGGGACCTCACGCTAAGTGAAATAAATCAGTTACAAAAGGACAAATACTGTGTGATTCCACTTAATAGGAGGTATCTAAAGTAGTTACCTTTTTATTTATTATTTATTTATTTATTTTACTTATTTATTTATTTTTTTTAACTATTGGAGAGAGAGAAGGTGGGAGCAGGGGGAAGGGCAGAAAGAGAAGGAGAGACAGAATCCTCAGGCAGACTCCCTGCTGAGCAGGGAGCCCAACACCGGGCTTGATCCCAGGACTCTGAGAACAGGACACGAGCAGAAATCAAGAATCGGAGGCTTAACCAACTGAGCCACCCAGGCGCCCCTTATTTTTTACTTTTGAAGATTTTAGATTTTTTTTTTTTTATTTATTTGACAGAGAGAGACACAGCGAGAGAGGGAACACAAGCAGGGGGAGTGGGAGAGGGAGAAGCAGGCTTCCCATGGAGCAGGGAGCCCGATGCGGGGCTCGATCTCAGGACCCCGGGATCATGACCTGAGCCGAAGGCAGCGCTTAACGACTGAGCCACCCAGGTGCCCCTACTTTTGAAGATTTTAATCTCTACACCCAACATGGGGCTTGAACTCACAACCCCAAATCAAGAGCTGCATGCTCTTGACAGGCGCCCCTAAAAAAGTCACCTTTTTACAGAAAGTAGCAATGGTTGTTGCCAGAAGCTGGGGGGGGGGGCGGTTGTTGTTGTTCAAAGAGTAGAGCTTCAGTTTCAGGAAATAAAAAAGTTCTAGAGATCTGTTGCACAACAGTGGATACGTAGCTAACACTACTATACACTTAAAAATGGCTAAGATGGGGGTGCCTGGGTGGCTCAGTCGGTTAGGGGTCTGCTTCCAGCTCAGGTCATGACACCAGGGTCCTGGGATTGAGTCCCCCATTGGGCTCCCTGCTCAGCGGGGAGCCTGCCTCTCCCTCTGCCTCTGCCCCTGCTTGTATGCGCTCTCTCTCTCTCTCAAATAAATGAATTAATTAATTAAAAAATTTTTAAAAAATAAATTAAAAAAATTTCAGATGATAAATTGTGTTATTTTGTTTTGTTTTGTTTTACCACAATAGTGATTTTAAAAAGCTCCCACAAATTTATTATGTTACCGGTCTGTAGGTCAGAAGTCCCCAGATGGGTCTCACTGGGCTCAAATCAAGGCAACAGCAGGGCTGTGTTCTCTGTGATGGCTCTGAGGGAGATTCACTGCCCTGCTCGTTCGACTTGGCAGAATTCAGTTCCTTGTGATTATAAGACCAAAGCCCCTGTTTTCTTCTGGATTGTCAGCTGAGGGCTGCTCTCAGCTTCTAGAAGCTGTCAACTTCCTCGGTTCCCTCCCTCTGTCTTCAGAGCCAGTGTCGGTGAGTTGAGTCTCTCCTGTCTAATCCCTCTGACTGACTCTCCTTCTTCCTCCTCCGCCATCTTTAAGGGCTCGTGGGATTAGATTAGGCCCACCTGGATGATCCAGGCTACTCTGCAAAGGCCCTTTCCTTCTGTACGGTAACAGAGTCATGTGTTCTGGAGAATGAGGACGTGGGCATATTTGGGGTGGCCATTATTCTGCCCACCATGGGCCCCCTGCAGCCCTTACCTGATCATTCTAATTTGTGTCCACACAATGGCAGAAGAGAAAGTACAAATGGGAGAATGGACGCCAGTATGGATTCTACCCTGAATAGAAGGATTCACATTTATCGAGTGTTTATTATGTGCCAGACACATTTCAAGCACCTCATAGGCCTCGTCTCATATAATTCTTCTAGGAGGTAAATGTTATTATTTTACAGCCGAGGAAATGGAAGTTTAAAGTGACTGAAGAACCTATTCAATATCACGCTGCCACTAACAGTGGATTTGCTGCAAATTTGGGATTTATATTCATACAGTCTGCATGCTTAATCAATTGGCTATCTGCCTGTTTAATACATGTAATCATGTCGATGACAAAATATTAATTAGAAGATTATGCTTGTACATTGAAAAGGAATATCTGTAAGCGCTGGGTTCAAGAAGTGGGGAATTAATTAGACATAGCACCACGTTTATCTTATAATCAAAGACATTGGAGTTCAGAGGGATGGCAGGTATTTGTCCAAGGTCACAGAGACAGAGGTTTTAGAACCTTAGTCTTTTTAGATTAGAAGGGTCTTCAAATGATCATCCTTTTCATCTCTCTGCATTGGGTAGGACCTTATATAGCCTGACTTACAGAGAAAATCTAGCTTTGGGGGTATATGTGGTGGTCACGGGAACATGGTTATTAACTTGGTTTTTGTTTTTTTATTTTTATTTTTTTTAAGATTTTATTTATTTATTCATGAGAGACAGAGTGAGAGAGAGAGGCAGAGGGAGAAGCAGTCTTCCACGGAGCAGGGAACCCGATGCGGGACTCGATCCCAGGACCCTGAGATCATGACCTGAGCCGAAGGCAGACGCTCAACCATCTGAGCCACGCAGGTGCCCTGTTTTTGTTTTTTTAATGTAGGCTTAACCCTGGGCTTGAACTCAGGACCCTGAGATCAAGACCTGAGCTGAGGTCAAGAGGCCAGTGCTTAACTGACTAATCCACCCAGGCGCCCCTTAACTTTGTTTTCTAATGACAGAAGGAAGGAAGCATTCTCGTCATTCTCACTTGTATTCAGAAGGCTCCAGGAGAGAAGACTACATTCTCTGTCCCGCCTCCTGAGTGCTAGTTTTCACCCCGCGCCCAGCCTTCCTCGGAGTCAATCCTGATCCGTCTAAACCTAATGGTCTGGACAGTGGTGCACGAGGGGCGTCTTCTGGGAGCTCCTGGGAAAGAGGGTCTTTGTTTTTCAAAACAGTTGCACAAAGAAGAAAAGGTTCCTGTTCCTCCGCCTGGACGTGTTCCTGCTACACATGATGCTTGGAACCGAGGCACCCGGCTTGTGACCACACGGGTCAATCAGAGGAGGAGACGCGGGGCTGGCGGAGCAGGAAGATGGAGGACTGGATGATTTTGTTGCGCCACCGAACTGATGGGCCCTGGATGCTCTCCGCTGCCAGAACTCTTATCTTTTAAGCCACTGGCAAGCTGGTCTTTCATCTGCAGATGGAGGACCCACAACCAATTCTTACATAGTAGTTGCAGTCTTTGTTTTTCCCTTTGGTTATAGTTTGTCTCCAGACCAGAATGGCACTGATTGTGTAAACTGCAGATCCCCACTCTTGCGATGCGCTGGGATGTGTCTACTCAGCCACAATCGAATGGAGCACTTACTGAACTTCGTGCCCGGTACTGTACATGCATGCTTAGGCTCAGAGAAATAAAGCATTTGCTCAGGGTCACACAGTGGGTAAATGTCTGATCTGCACTTTCTTCCCCCCAAGGAAGCTGAGTGCAAGAAGGGGTTCATTTAGTAAAAGACGATCATCAGAATGGCTGTTCCTGCGCCTGCTCCCCTTTTCACGCTGTGCTCTCTGGAAGGAAGTCGGTATGCGCAATTCATCCTGGAAGAGTACAACATTCTGTTCTGCCTCCTTTCAGGCAAAGTATCTAAATTATTTAGAATTCTCTCGTGCAGGAGAATCTCTTGTCCATCTCCCCATTTATTTATTTATTAAATTATTTATTTGTATCAGTATGCACTCGTGAGTCTTTTTTTTTTTTTCTGTTCTTTCTTTCCTTTTCTTTTTTTCTTCTTTTACTTTAGGTTCTATTCCAATGTTATTTTATTTATTTTGAATCTCAAGTTATTCCAGCTTTGGCCACTGGAACTCTTCCAGTTAGCTCCTGTGTCCCTTTGACATACCCCGTCATGGTGATTTTGTGTTTGAACATTTCCTTACTTCCTGGCACTACAAGATGCTCCAGGTTCAGCTTGTGTATTTCGTGGCCCCGTCCTAGAATCAGCCATCCCTCCTTTTATTGGAGAATGGTTTTACAAACCTAGATCTGAGAGCTAAATGTGCTTGTTGCTACCGAGGTGTTCTTGCTGCTTGGTCCTCTCAGAAGACCGCGCAGAGCAAAGTATCTGTATACTAACCTGTGTGTATACTGTTAGAACTGTAAATATTTCCTCGTCTGATCTCGGAAGCTAAGCAGGGTCGGGCCTGGTTAGTACTTGGATGGGAGAACTGTAAATATTTCTACATGGAACCATCTGAATGTATATTAAGCTTGACATGAGTTCACACTGCTCTTTCTGTAAACCGTTCTACATGGGTCATTCTAGCCTTCTCTGCTTGTTTAATTATTAATATTTATTTTATTTGTTTTAGAACGAGGAAGAACGGGAAGGGGCAGAGGGAGAGGGGAAGAGAAACACAAGCAGACTCCATGCTGAGCACGGAGCCGGATGCAGGGCTCGATCTCACGACCCTGAGATCAGACCTGAGCTGAAACCAAGAGTCGGTCTCTCGTCCACCATGCCACCCAAGTATCCCTCTGCTTGCTTATTTATAATCTCCCACTCCAACAATGAGAGCCTTGGTTTCCACCATTGCTATCCATTTACTTAACTGTTCAAGTAAACAATATTCTGGTGTTTCCTTTGTTTTGACCAACAAGTCAACTGAAAAACTACCCAAGAATATACAGATACATGAAGGAGGATGCTCACTGGTAAACTGATTTTCACCACTATCTGGCTCCCTTCCCTGCGGGAGGATTATACTTCCTTGCCATTTGAACCCAGACTTGGTCATGTGACTTGGTTTTGCGCCTGCCCCCCCAAGGTGAGCAGGTCACATGCGTCACTTCCCGTCAGAAGCTTTAAGCCGGGGTGTGTCTTGTCGCCTCTTTTCTCTCCCCTACACCATCCTGCAAATTTCAGATAATGGCTGCTCCATCAGGCTGGCTCCTGGAGCAGAGATGACACAGGGCAGAAATAATGGAAATACATCATGAGCAAGAAATAAACTTTTCTTGTCTTCAGTAGCATTAATTACAGCAGCATCCTGACCGACAGAGTTTGTAACAGTGAAAACCGCAAGAAATGCGAATATCTGTCAACAGGGGACTCAGTTAATAAAGGATGGTATGTTTCCTTTTTTTTAAAATGATGGTATATTTCAATAATAGTTTACTAGTGCAGCTCTTGCCAAAACAAACAAAAGTCTGTCTCTATCACTGAGATGGGAAACTGTCCACATTGTTGTCAGTGCGAAAACAAGCAAGTTGTGGGACAGTGCGCTCAGTATGATCCCATGTTGTAAAACAAATAATTTATGTACCGATGTTAGTATGTGCATGGGGAAAAAAAAAAACCTCCGGAGGAATATATACCAAACTCTCAGCAGCAGTTGTCTCTACATTTTAGATTTCTGTATTTGAATTTTGACAAGTTCTGAGTCAAGATTCCCTGTGCTCTGGGCTGAATCTGTTTCATCTGTCAGTTGGCAGCTAGGCTGGATTATGCAAATTGGCTTTCCCCTTGGATGGATTTGACAATCTACAAGGTTAAGTCTGGAGGCAAACATGTGGACTTGTTAAGTGGGGACAGGCTAATAAATAAGGCAATTTGAGCAGCATTCCTGGAATTTTTTCCAAGCCCATCAAAAGTGCAGGATGTCATTAGCACTCATCTTCATTCCCAGTGTCAACAATGATGATAACAAACTGATGGAAACTTAAATGGTTTCTCCATCTCCACTTGTCACTTATGGCTCTTGGATCATTATTTTCCTGGAGTAGTTTTAGCAACAATGAAGAACTAGGTTGGGGGGGGGTTGTTTTCTTCATCTTTGAATCCTCAATACCTACCCTGGCTCCGGGTTGGCCCAGGGTAGGTATTCCATTAATATGATTCTGAAAATGTCGTTTTTTGGGAAAGATTTATTTATTTATTTATTTATTTGATTTATTTGACAGAGAGAGACAGCGAGAGAGGGAACACAAGCAGGGGGAGTGGGAGAGGGAGAAGCAGGCTTCCCGCGGAGCGGGGAGCCCGATGCGGGGCTCTATCCCAGGACCCTGGGATCATGACCTGAGGCAAAGGCAGACGCCTTTTTTTTAAATAAGATTATTTATTTATTTATTTGACAGAGAGAGACACAGTGAGAGGGGGAACACAAGCAGGGGAAGTGGGAGAGGGAGAAGCAGGCTTCCCGCAAAGCGGGGAGCCCGATGCGGGGCTCTATCCCAGGACCCTGGGATCATGACCTGAGCCAAAGGCAGATGCCTAAAGACTAAACCACCCAGGGCACCCCGAAAATGTCGTTTTCAATAATAAAAATCATTTTTGAAAAATATCTCTTTAATTTAAAAAATTATCATACAGTAAAACTGACCTTGTTTGGTGTGAAGATCAATGGATTTTTTTTATTTTATTTTATTTATTTATTTGACACAGAGAGAGAGCACAAGCAGGGGGAGCAGCAGAGGGAGAGGGAGAAGCAGGCTCTCCGCTGAGCAAGGAGCCCGATGCGGGGCTTGATCCCAAGACCCAGGATCCTGACCTGAGCTGAAGGTGGACGCTTCACCCACTGAGCCACCCAGGCACCCCAGATCAATGGATTTTAACGTATGTATAGACGTCTATAGCTGCCACCACAATCCGAATACAGAACAGTTCCATCACCCCAGAAAACGCTGCTGTGTTTTTTTCCCTTTATAATTACATTCTACCCCCCATCCCTAACTCCTGGCAAACACTGATAGCTTTACTTTCTCAAGAATGTCATATAGATGTGAGCATACATGTTAGATAATATTTTGAGACTGGTTTCTGTCAATCATCATCATCATCATCATCATCATCATCATCATTATTTTGCTGAGTAGTATTCCTCAATAACATTGTTATGTGTGAGGTTTTTGTGTTGGTTTTTTTTGAGCACCTACTATGTGTCATGCTCTGTGCTAGGTATTGGGGCTATAACAGAAGTCAGGACAGCTTTGGTCCCTATTCGTTTGGAGCTTGCAGACATCCTCAAGTAGGTTCATAGCACATCAGAGTGCTAAGGGGGCCCAGAGATAATCTCTCAGCTATTCCAAGTGTGGTCTTGGACCAGGAACATCAGCATTCCCTGAGGACTTGTTAAAAACGCAGAACCTCCTGGGACGCCAGGGTGGCGCGGTTGGTTAACGTCTGGCTCTTGGTTTCGTCTCAGGTGGTGATCTCAGGGTTGTTGAGGTCTCTATGCTGAGCCTGGAATCTGCTTCAGATTTTCTTTCCTGCTCCCTCTGCCCCTCCCCATTCAGATAAATAAATAAATCATTTTAAAAAAATGCAGAACCGGGCGCCTGGGTGGCTCAGTTGGTTAAGCAACTGCCTTCGGCTCAGGTCATGATCCTGGAGTCCCGGGATCGAGTCCCGCATCGGGCTCCCTGCTCAGCGGTGAGTCCGCTTCTCCCTCAGACCCTCCCCCATCTCATGCTCTCTCTCTCTCTCTCAAATAAATAAATAAAATTTTTAAAAAATGCAGAACCTCAGGCGCCTGGGTGGCTCAGTTGGTTAAGCGACTGCTTTTGGCTCAGGTCATGATCCTGGAGTCTCAGGATCCAGTCCCACATCAGGCTCCCTGCTCAGCAGGGAGTCTGCTTCTCCTTCTGACCCTTCCCCCTCTCATGTGCTCTCTCTCTCTCTCATTCTCTCTCTCTCAAATAAATAAATAAAATAAAATAAAATAAAATCCTCAACTTCCTTTAAAAAAAATGCAGAACCTCTTACACTTCAAACTAATGCAGTTGTGTGTCAACTATTCTTCAAATAAAAAAAAAATGCAAATCCTCTGGCTGCATTCCAGACCTATTGAATTACAGGCTGCACATTAACAGGATTCCCAGGTGGTTTTTCTGCACATTCAACTTCGAGAAGTCCTACCTTGCCCTCCACAGAGCTCAGAGATTCCTACATCCTTTCCCTGTCCCGATTCAGTCTTTGCATGAATGCCTCCAGCCACAGGTCTGACTCTGTACTTAGCAGCCAGACACTTCCATGAAGAGCAGCTCAAATTATTTGCGGTTTTTCTTAGTCTAAATGGAAATTCGCTTTTGTATAAATTCCACACTATGATTCTAGCTCTGACTTTTGGGTCAATCCAAAACACACATAGTCTTCTTTCACCTCTTATCTTTTTGGTTATTTACAGACTTAGTGTCCTTTTGTCCGGGCTGGATACCTCCAGGCGCTACAGTCATTCTTTACATTCATTTACTCACCCACTTTTATTGGTGCTTACTACATCCAGTCACTGAACTTGACTATCTCCAAAAATTTTGACAGAGAGTTAAGATGGGTTAACTGGATGTTATAGTTTTGAGTATTTCTGATAAAATTTAAAGGAAGGAAAGAACACATTTAATATGGATAGCTATGACTAGAAGACACAAGCCCAAATGCCTGGCAGCTAGCCAAAATGCACCATTTAAAGGGGGTTGGTGGCTGCTATCAGCCCCAGTCTATTGTTCCTGCCTGGGAAGTAAGCCCCACTATTGAATCATCTTCTGACTTTTCAAAACAAGTCAGAAATTTGGGATTTGATGTGAATTTTCTGATTTTTAGATGTGTACAATTATACCAGTCAGGGTTATCCACTGCTAACAGAATTCTCTGTGGTTGGCTTAAGCAGAAGGGTTAATAGAAAGGCATAACAACTCAAAAAAATGACCTTAAGGTATAGAGCTGGACTCAGGAAATGGGCAAGAACCACGAGAGGGGGCGCCTGGGTGGCTCAGTCGTTAAGTTAAGCGTCTGCCTTCGGCTCAGGTCATGATCCCAGGGTCCTGGGATGGAGTCCCACATCGGGCTCCCTGCTCCGCGGGAAGCCTGCTTCTCCCTCTCCCACTCCCCCTGCTTGTGTTCCTGCTCTCGCTGTGTCTCTCTCTGTCAAATAAATAAATAAAATCTTAAAAAAAAAAAAAAAAAGAACCACGAGAGGCCCAGCAGCTGGGAACATAGCAAGATTGTGCCAAGGGAGGTACCTGGTAAAAAGATAACGTTGGTACCACTGCCGTGGGACGTTGGGCAATGCTGCCCCCCACCCCCGGGCCATCAGCCCCACTGCCTTCCAGCTGCCCCCTCCATTCATAATGCTAGGTGTGCCCTTCAAGTGGCAACACCTGGCTCCCATGTCCCAGGAACTGAGAAAGAGGGAATATCTTCCCCTTTGACTTCCTTGAAATGGGAGAAGGACCTACTGGGGATTCTTATTTTTAGACTTTAAATGCTGGGAAGTTAAACAAAAAACTGAGCACAGCAACCATATTAGGAATGCTTTAGGCTACAAGTTACCGCGAACAGCTTAAAACATAAAGACACAAGAAACCAAAGACCTGTAGTCACAGAGCTGACCCAGTAATTGCAGTGTCATCAAGGACCAGGCTTTTTCTCTCTGCAGTTATCCTTCCCATACTGGCTTTTTTTGCCCTTCGTCTTGTCTCATGACCATGAAATGGCCACCACGGCTCCAGCATCACGTCTCCATTCCAGTTGTGAATAAGAGGATGGGATGGCATCCCTACGTGCTCCTCATGAAGCTGTGCCTTTTTTTTTTTAAGATTTTATTTATTTGACAGAGAGAGACACAGTGAGAAAGGGAACACAAGCAGGGGGAGTGGGAGAGGGAAAGGCAGGCTTCCTGCTGAGCAGGGAGCCTGATGCGGGGCTCGAACACAGGACCCTGGGATCATGACCTGAGCCGAAGGCAGACACTTAATGACTGAGCCACCCAGGCGCCCCGAGGCTGTGCCTTTTATCAGGGTTTGGTCACACGACCACCTTTAGCTTCAAGATAGAATAACATGGTATCTGACTTTTTTCTTTTATTTTTAAAAAATTTTCCCTTATTTTCATTAATTTTGGTAAATTTATTTTGAAATAATTTCAAACCTACAGCAAAGTGGCAAGAATAATATAAACAGCTTCCAAATATCTTTTACCCACATTGCCCAATTAACTTTTTTTTGCCATGTTTGCTTTATAATTCTGTATTTCTTTCGTATCAACTTTTTCTGAATTATTTAAAAATAAGATACAGGGGTGTCTGGCTGGCTCAGTTGGTAGACCATGTGACTCTTGATCTCGAGGTCATGAGCTCAAGCCCCATGTTGAGCCTAGAGCTCACTTAAAAAAATAAAAATAAAAAAACAATAAAAATAAGTTGCAAACAGAATGCCCTTCATCTCTACACATTCCAGCGTGTATTTCCCAAGTACAAGTTTCTTCTTACACATAACCACAGCAGAGTAATCAAATTCAGGAGATGATACATTAATACAAGTATCTGGCTTTTTTCAATCTCTAGAGTGGATGGCAAGAAAGAAGGGAGTTGGGAATAGCCGTTGGGGTAGAAATCTATGGCAACTATTTTTGAAAAAGTCCCACCACATACAGTATCTATGGACCAAATCCCTCCTGAGAGCCACCGATTTGCCTTTACTGCTTTAAACTTCTTGCTGAACTACATTTCTTTTGATTAGAATCGTGAGAGTGTTTGCATGATACACATTTCCACTTTTCATATTGATGTCATCTACTTTCAAAATGGTGTTGGAAAGCATCTACTGGAGAGAACAGGCAGGTGTAGGTACAGTATTATTCTTTCCAAATTTTTACTGAAGAGATAAAAAAAGATCAGGTTTTTTCTTTTTCTTCAATTTCCTTGTAATGTCAATTTCCTGAAAACCTTCCCTAAATGATATAATTATGTTGCTTTAATTCTCACAATTTATAATGAAATCAGAGAGTAAAAGAGGGATATTAAGAGTTCCTCCTCATCTCCTCGAAAAATTAAATTCAAATTGTCCTTGGAGAGATAGGAGATGGTCACATGGAATGATATTTTTATATTGTCTTTTTAAATGAAATTGAGGATAGGAAGTGTTCTGTAAAAAGTGGGTGCTACAAGGGCCTGGCCTCTGGTGTGCTTGGGGGAGTGGGGATGGTTATGTGTGACTGGCTAAGGGAGAGTCAGGGATGGGAGAGGAGTTCAAAAAGGAGGAGGGACGCAGTAAGGTTTCACATGGGGAGAGGGAGAGACATTTTGACTGGGCAATCTTCCATTACCTGAAAACTGCAGCCCCTTCTGCCTTCTTTCATAGATGTGCTGGACGGTCTGAGCCCCAGGCTAAAGGTTTAAGCAGGGAATGCGAAAGGATGGGATATAATACAGCTGGCTTTTCCACTCTGACAGGGAAGGAATTCTTTTTTTTTTTTTTTAAAGATTTTATTTATTTATTTGAGACAGAGAGAGCACATGAGAGGGGGGAGGGTCAGGGGGAGAAGCAGACTCCCCGCTGAGCGGGGAGCCCGATGCGGGACTCGATCCTGGGACTCCAGGATCATGACCTGAGCCGAAGGCAGTTGCTTAACCAACTGAGCCACCCAGGCGCCCAGGGAAGGAATTCTTATTGGAACTGGGATCTTAGGGGTTTGGCAGACCTGACTGACTGAGCAGGATCCTTGGCCACACGCAACAAGGTTCCCAGAGTGCTGGACCAGAAAAAGAGCACCAAGAACTGGGTTAAAGGTGTGACATGTGGCTGGAAAAAAGAAAATGTAGGGAGGCCTAGAATTTATTCCCTGTGAATGGAAGACAGGTTGGAGGACAACTGGTATAGGACCAAGACTGTGTAGGATGTGTGGATATGGGAGGGCTGTGAGTGAATTGCAGGTTGTGGGGTGGTGGCAGGGTGGCGGTGGTGGCCGGGTAGGGGTGAGGGGCTGGGAGAAGGGAGAGTTGGTGAGAGAAAGATTTGCCAGATTAAAGAAATGAAAGATAGCCTCCCTTTCCCCCATTCCATTGTTTCTGCCTTCCAAGACTATGATATCCATGTGCTGACATGGATAGAAACATTAAGGGAAATATTAGATGAGTTAACCTCTAAATAAGTCAAGCTGAGCATAGGTATTTGGGACCAGATGATTTAAAAATCTAATTTAGAGGCTAAAGAGCATGGCACTGGGGGTCAGATAGACCTGAGGTCTATCCTGGGTCTTCTGTTCACTAGCTGTGTGACCATAGACAAGTTACATAACTTCTCTGTGCCTCAGGACTCCTTTACAAAATGGGAATAGTACTAAAATCTACCTTGTTGGGTTGTAGTAAGAATTAGATGAAACAATGCATATAGAATGCCTAGTACACATTCTGGGGCATACGAGGCCATCAACACACCATGGTTTCTCTGTTCCTGGTGACTTTAGGGACATCATTCAATCTCTTGGGGCTTCTGAAGTTGGTTCTGTGGAGAGAATGATATAAAGGATGGGAAATCACCTTGAAAAGTTAAAAATGTACTTATAAACAGAATTTTTTTTTAGATTTTATTTATTTATTAGAGAGGGAGAGAACAAGCACAAGCAGGAGGGGAGCAGAGGGAGAGGGAGAAGCAGGCTCCCCGCTGAGCAGGGAGCTTGACATGGGGCTCGATCCCAGGACCCTGGGATCATGGCCTGAGCCGAAGGCAGACACTTAACTGACTGAGCCACCCAGGTGCCCCAGTTTTGTTTTGTTTTTTTAACAGAAGGGTTTTTTGTTTTTTAAAGATTTTATTTATTTATTTTTGTGTGCATGCATGCAAGAGAGAGAGAACATAAGCAGGGAGGGGGCGTGGAAGGGGCAGAGGGAGAAGCAGACTCCCTGCTGAGCAGGGAATCCAATGTAGCACTCAATCC
Organism: Callorhinus ursinus; assembly: GCF_003265705.2. NCBI lineage: Eukaryota > Metazoa > Chordata > Mammalia > Carnivora > Otariidae > Callorhinus > Callorhinus ursinus. The sequence goes on along the minus strand of NW_027397075.1, from coordinate 1,416,008 downwards.
CAGGATCCTGGGATCATGACCTGAGCAGAAGGCAGATGCTTAATAGCTTAACCAACTGAACCCCCCGGGCACCCAACAGAAGTTTGTTTTTTTAATCCGGGCACCCAACAGAAGTTTGTTTTTTTAATCATTCAAGAATATATAAATAAGGAGCTGAAGGGATTTTGCTGGTTGCATTGAAAGCCAGGGTTCTGGAGGCTACCCAGAGGCAGCAGACATCGATGTTGACGGAAGCTAAGATCCTATTCATGACCAGCTTGGGGTCTCCCAATGGCTTGATTAGTGGAAACTGTGTGTAGGATATCATGGCAAATTGTGTGTAGGATATCATGACAGATACTGTTAGTTGCTTACATATCAACCATATTCTGGTTTTGTTCAGATATTCTGTGGTCATGAGCTTTAAAGAATTACTTCCCCAGCCCCACTGAATGGCGGGGGGGGTTGGTAAATCCTGAATATTTCAAGCCAATCTTAGTAATTCTGCTTCCTTGGCCAGTGACTGGTTCATAAATTGGCATTTGATACCATTCTGGCCGATGAAGGAAAGCCTGGCGGGGGCGGGCCTCTGTGAAAATTTCCATGTCTTATAAATGGACACAAGGAGGAAGTATGTCCTCTTTTCTTGCTCTCACCTTTGGATGTTGCTTCATGGAGATGTGATTTTTGGACCATGTCAGTCATTGTGCACCCATAAGAAACAACATTATATTTGGCAATGTGGAAAGCTCTAAAGAACTTAGGTACCTGATGATATTGTTGAACAATTAGGGACATCCCTGCCCCTCAGTTACCTTCCTATATGATTGTTTTATATATTGATCCTATTCTGCAACCTTGTTAAACTCATTTGTTCTAGTGGTTGTTGTGTGGATTCTTTAGGCTCTTCTATGTAAATTATATCATCTACAAATAGAGACTGTTTTACTTCTTCCCTTCTGATCTTTATTCCTTTATTTCTTTTTCTTGCTTTATTGCAATGGCAAGAACTGCCAGTACAACGTTGAAAAGAAGTGATGAGAATAAGCATTCTTGCCTTATTTATTATTTCATCCTATTATATGAGATTATACATTTATCATTGCTTAAGCCAGTTAAACTGGGTTTTCTGCAAGCTTTAATGCTTCCAGCTGAAAGCATTGTAGCTGACACTATTATTAAAGGAAAGATTGATCCCAGAAGACTTGGTTATATGTAGGTTGGAGTTACCAGTGGTAAGGTTAAAATAATACATCTCAATTTACTTCTAACTGCAAATCTGTTGGGTTCCATTTGAAAATATAGCTTCTTTGCTCCTGGGGAACCCTGCTGTTCCCAGTGATGTTGAGAACTGGATTTGAGATGGGGTGACCCGATCAGGCCAAGATCTATGTCTCATGCAGAAGCCTGCCTGCATTCCCTACAGAGTCAAGAAAGTACAAATACGGCTCCATATTTCTGTGATGGGCTCCCAGTCTCCTAGAAGGAAGGCTGGAAGTTGAGTTCACTGATGCCAATTATCCAAAGAGGATGTGATCCAGAAGCCAGATAAGGATCAACAGGGCTCAGCGGAGATTTGGCCTTCTCCAAGTGGAAGGAATAAAAATCTTTGGTTGGCTCTGAAAATGAAAACTAAACAAAATCTCAGGCGATCACAGACACAGTTCTTTGCTATCTATGAGCTTGAAAAAAAAAAAATTAAACAAATGTTAAGATTCTCCCGTGCGGATTTTGACTCCAGCTTTTATGCTGAAGCCCAACATCACGTTCAAAGCACCTGCACATATCATGTGCTCCAGCAAGGGCTTTGGGAATGTCAGGTGGCGCCAGTAGGCACGTTTGATCCCCACCTGCTACCACATGAATGCCCAGACCCATGGACTGCCAGTGCCTTTCTGAGCAGTCACTCAGAAGCCTGGCCAAAATATCATGATGTCAAGTAAGATGAACAGAGGGCGCTTGGCTTTCACCTGCAGTGGCCACCTTTCTAATACCAGAGGCTTTGAGGTTTTTCAGTTCCAAAAGCCATACGGCAGTTCTTGACCTGGAGGGAAGGCAAATGGGATAAGTGGCGTTCTTCCAAAGCCTTTATTTTTGGTCGTTTGGGATAACTGGGTTTTAAAATGCTGGTGCCTGTCATATTCTTTCCAGCCTGACATTTTGGAGGAGGCGTGTCTAACTTTATAAATTTATGATGCATCATGAACCATGGAGAAGTCATTTCAAGAATGTATTCAGGCTGCTTCTACAGGGCCACTCCCACAGCTCTGACAGAGGTCGTTGATGGTGCTTGGGTGGGGGTTATGAACAATCAGTCACCGTTTTTGGTTTGCCCTGGTTCTGAGCAGAGCTGAGCCTGCTGGCTGTATTTACGTACAGTTCCGCTGTCAGTCAGTAGGGCACGTTCACAAGACTGCAGGCTGGGAAAACTGCTCTCTTCTGCTTGTCCAAATATCTCCGTATGGACAGCAATATCCTTTGAATAAAATAATAATATGAAACTCCCAGATCACGTATCATCTGTCCAAAATAGCCCAGACTTTGTGACACTGTTAGGATGAACAAATGAATACTTTTCTATTGCAGCAAATCACACAGCATAGAATTTGCCATTTTATACTAAATGCCACTGAATTGTACTCAAAATATCCACTGTATTACTAATTGCTTTGTTGTAATAAGATTTGGTTAAAAGTAGTTCATCTGGCAGAATCTTAATTTCCATCTGCCAAAGCCAAGGTCAAGGTTGAAATAGACATGCAGCCTCTCTGCTACTACAATTTTATTTTATTTTTAAAAAACACTTTATTTGAGAGAGAGAGAGAGAGAGAAAGCATGCATGCTCACAAGCAGGGGAGAGGGGTAGAGGGAGAGGGAGAAGCAGACTCCCTGCCGAGCAAGGAGCCCATTGCAGGGCTCGATCCCTGGGATCAGGACCTGAGCCAAAGGCAGACGCTTAACCGACTGAGCCACCCAGGTGCCCCTCAGTGTGTGCCTTTATACTTACGTGTGTGTGTGTGTGTGTGTGTGTGTGTGTGTGTGTGTGTGGTGTGTGGTGTGTGGTGTGTGTGTGTGTGGAGAGAGAGAGAGAGAGAGAAGTGCCCAAGATCGTAGGCAGTGGCAAAGCCAGAATTTGAACTTGGCTCCTCTGCTCCGGCTTTTTCTGTTACTCTATGCTGCCTCTGGTGATGGAATTAGCAAGTGGGGAGTAGCACCTTGAGCCCTATAAGGGAAGCCAGAAGATGGGTGGACCTGGTTTGAAGCCTAGCATTACTACCCAGTTGGGAACCAATTCAAAACCAATTCCAGAGAGCGAAAGAAGTTAACCGACTTACTGTTTTATCTTCTGGGTTGGACCGACCCAGACGCGTGGGCACCCGGATGGGCAAATGATGTGGTGTCCTGTTGAGTCAGGTGGTCACGGTTAAAAATCTGGCTCTATCACCTACTAGGTTTGTGACCTTGAGCAAGTTACTGGAGCTCTGTGCCTCAGCTTCCTCATCTGTAAAATGGCAACAATAAATTGTACCTACCTCGTAGGGTTGTAACAAAGTCATCTTTATACACAGGAAGTCACTGTAAAAGGCAATGACAATTTTCTCTATGTGGTTGCATTTCCAGGGATGTTGTAGCACCATCCCTGTGACTCGGCACCTACTGTCCCATCCCTCAGTTCAGCTTGGACCCTCTGGACCCTCTCCCAGCCCCAGCCACTTTGCTAATCAGGATCTTATCACATCTCAATCTGGGCTCTCCCAGACAAGGAAGGGACCCCCTGGGTCCTGCTGGCCTCCTGCCACTGTCTGCACGGCCCTTAGCTGGGGAGACAGAAACCAAATCCTTCCCAAAGATGCTGAGGAAATTAGTTTAGCACCGTCTGCCGGGGTGCGGTGACTCAGAGGCTGCCAGCGTGGTGGGGCTCATGGGCTCTGGGGTTTGAACAAGATTGATGTTGTCATGAATGCAAAGCAGGGCAAGGTTGCTGGGAGGCCGGGAGGCTGGGAGGCTAGGAGACAGGGAGAGCCAGGGCCTTCTGTTTGCTTCTTGGTCTCCCTTCTAGGTGAGCTGAGGTTTTGGGCAGCAGGGCTCCCTTGTCAGCTCACTATGAGATGGTAGAGAAGCCAGAGGGCTCCGAGGAGAGGCCCTGGGGTACAGGGGAAAGCTAGCAGTTGGTTGGACTCATGTCAGCGGGCCTCCATCCTGGTTGCTTACTGTGTGACTTTGGCAAGTAGCTTAACCTCTCTGAGCCCCCATCTCCTTGTCAGTCAAGCAGGTATAACAATAGTAATTGGGGTTGCTGGGAGGATGGGTGAGGTCTCGGGTGTGAAGAGTAGGGCTCAGCATAGCACACAGTAAGTGCGCAGTCATCACACCAATCCCTGAGGGTGCTCCCTGTCTCTTCCTTTCTTCAAACATTCCCATCCCCTTGGACCCTTCAGAAGGACTCTCGGAAGGCAAACATTCACCAAAAGGGTGGAGAAGGAAAGGACCGGAGGAGGTGTTTTGTGTGTGTGCGTGTGTGTGTGTGTGTACGTGCAAGACAAGAGAGACACAGAGAAAGAGAGAGAGAGAGAGACGCGGGCGGGGGGTCCAAACCCTGGCTCTGCCACCCACTCACTAGCTGTGTCTTCACAGTCACTCAACTTCTTGGGGCCTCACCTTGCTGGTCAGTACAACAGGGACAGTAACAGCCCCTGCTCTGTAGGGCTGGTGGGAAGATTAAATGAGTCCATATAAAGCTATTAGTAGAGAGCCTGCTACATAGTAACTGCTCAGTCGTGACAGGCAGGAGTCCAAGATGGCGCCCCGGTGTCCACTCCCTGTACAGTCCCCTCCCCTGCAGTGTGGGTGGGATGTGGGAATATGGTGAGGCACCACTCTGCTGATAAGGTTACATTATTCGGCGAAGTCAAAGGACGTTGCAGATGTAATTAAGGTCCCTAGTAGTTCAGTTTACCAAAAGAGAGATTATCCTGAGTGAGCCTGATTTAATCACACGAACCCTTAGAATCTGGGTCTAGAGGTCAGAGACAGAAGAAATGAAGAAATGCAAAGCCTCCTCGGTGCTCTCCAGTTGGCCTTGGAAAAGCAAACAGCCCTGTGTGGAGAGGGCCCTGTGGCAGGGAAGAGCGGGAAGCCTCCAGGAGCTGAAACCTCAGTCCCTCAGAGGGGAGGAACTGAGCTCAGGCAACAACCAGTGAAGTCTGGAAGAGGACCCCAGCCTCAGAGGAGACCTCGCCCCAGCTGGCATCTTGACTCAGCCAGGTGAGACCCAGAGCCATTATGGTATTAAGCTATTTACCCATTCTACAGATAATAGATGTTCGGATTGTTTTCCATTCCAGTTGATACTTTTACTTTGCAAACTTTTTTATTTTTATTTTTTATTATTTTTCAAATAACAGGGCCAATATAAAGCAGGCTGGCTGTGAGAAATCCTGACACACGGTGTTCATGCTATGGTTTGGTTCTACCTGGGTAAGAGCTTCAGTGGAACTTACACTGTGGCCCCTCCCTTGAACTTGGAGCTGGAAGGAGAGATTACCACCTAGACCGGCTCCATCACTCTACTGTTTGCACGGAGAGGGGAGTGCCTTCCCTGGGATTACAGAGGAATAAATTTACAGAGTAAGTTCATGGTTGAGCTGGAATTAGATCCAGGCGTCCCGGAAAGAGCATGAGCTTTGGAGTTCCAGCCACGCACCAGCTTCGTGATCTGGGAAAATTCCTAGAGCCCTCTGAGCCTCGGTGTTCTCATCCGTAAAATGGGGGAATCTAGTAACACCTTGCAGGAAGGATTAATGAGTTAATGCTTGTATGTGCTCAGCACAGTGCCCGGCCCTTAGCAAGCATTCAGGGAAGGGGGTCTGATCCCCAACCACAGCCCCCTCCCCCGCCCAGTCTGGTGTGCTTGTCATGCACCTCGCTCTCCGTAATAACCCGGAAGGGATCCCACGGTCTGAAAAGCTTTCGGTAGAACTTCATGAGAGCCAGACTCCTCTCAGTCGCTTCCCAGAGATAACTATCTATTCATCTGGAAAGATCTATCTTGACTTACCTACAGTGAAGAGGATATTTTGCTCCTTTAACATCTGCTCTTGGTGAAGTCCAGACAGATGGTTTTTCCCAGGATGTGGAAGGAAAGTCTCAGAGAAAGGAAAATCAAGAGCTCTCCCCACCCCACCCCTGTTGCCTTTCTTTTTTCTTTTGTCTCTGCCTGCAGTCTCTTTCTTCATTAAATCTTTTTAGGCTAAATAATAATACTCTTTAGCGTCTGGGAGTACACTTAAATTTTCAAGTCTCTTCATATCTTATCACGTTTTAACTTCACAGCAATTTAGCACTTAGCACAGGGCTATCACATGCTAATAGCTGACAGGATAATATTTATGATAAATGATATAATTATATGATAATATTAATAATGGCTAATGTTTGTTGATCATTTACAAAATGCCTGGCACTGTTTTAAGTGCTTTTATGGGTGTTAATCTTTTTTTTTTTTTAAGATTTATTTGAGAGGGAGAGAGCGTGCGTGCTCATGAGTGGGGGGAGGGGCAGAGGGAGAGAATCACCAAGCAGACTCCCCACTGAGCACGGAGCCTGACACAGGGCTCGATCCTATGACCCTGAGATCATGACCTGAGCCGAAACCAAGAGTAGGACCCTTAACCAACGGAGCCACCCAGGCGCCCCAATAGGTGTTAATCTTCACAACACCCCAGGTGGTAGATACTAATACTGATATCAATCTATAGGTGAGGAAACTGAGGCACAGACAGGCAAAGCAACTGGCCCAAAGTTGCACAGCTAGTCAATAGAGGAACTGGGTGTTGAATCCAGGCGGGCAGATTTTTCCTCCTTTTGTCCCCTTAGATCCAGTGGCTGCCCTTCTCTGCCCCACTGTGCTCCAGCACTCTGACCTCCATGACCGGTTCCCTCGTTCTCTGGTTTCCAGTTGGGGTCAGCCAGGGGGAGGCTTGGAGGACAGGAAGAGAGCTGACTGTTTCTCACCTTCCTGCCCCCGCCCCCCTCCTGGCCGCAGTTCTGCTCTGCCAAGGCTCTGTCTAGTGGCCCTTCCTCCCCCATTCTGGCTCTCCTCTGGCTCTGGGGACACATCCTCTCTTCCTGTACTGACCGGGGTGGTCCAGCTCCCTGCTTCTGCTAGTCCTGCCTGTTGTACCACCTCCTCGTTAAATTCTTTTAAAATAAACACTGTAGCAGGTGCCCTATGTTTTTCTGGCTGAGCCACCAGGTAATCCCATCTCAGAGCCTGAACGCTCAGCCGCCACCTTACAGTGCCTCAACCCAGAGAGGAAGCTTTAGGATTCCCCTTGGAGAGGGAGATGAGAGAGCCTCTAGTCTAATTATCTCCTTTCACAAATGAGAATGCTTTAGGAGGTGCTGCATGAGGAAATGTCTTACCTCTGACTGTAGCAGATGCTGGTGGGGCCGCGGGCTCTCATCATTCCGTACAGACCCACAGCTTCTTACTGCCATGCACCTGTGATTTTCTGTGTGGGCCACTTGGTGGCCCTAAGAGTCTGCTCACGAATCACTCCAGCTAAGTAGCTTCAAGCGGTTACAGATAGAAGCTGGTGGATAAATGCCCCAACTCCCTCATCCCTTAGATGAGTTTTATACAGTCTCCCGGAGGTCCCCAGCTGGATTGCGTCCCAACTGCCCTAAGCAGTAACCCACTCACGAATGCGCCCTGTATTGGCTTCCTTCCCTTCCCTGTCTCACTTTCCCGTGCCCTACTGGTGCTTTCTGGGGTCATCTCACAAATAAGCTACTTATGTCAAATTCTTGTTTCTGGGATCTGCTTCTAGAGAACCCAAACTAAGGTAGGGACCACTCAGGGGTTTCTCTTGTCCTATACCTTCTTTTTGTTCTGGGAAGCAGCCTTCCCACTCTCAGTCCATGGCTTGGGTGGGATAGATCCCTCCCACTCCCCAGCTCCAAGGGAGCTATATCATACAGAGTACCCCATCTGTCTGACCACAGGGATTGGTTCAAGGATGGGTCTATGTGATATTGTGATTTATAACAAGAAATAAATATTTGTTCTTCATCCACAGGCTCCTGGCTCATAGCTCCTAAAACCCTTAGACTTTCCTGTGATGGGATCAATTGTTATGCTAATCATCTAAGGATGGGGGCAGGCTGTCAGTGGAGCTAACCTTGTGAATAGAGAGAGGGTTGGAACTTTCAGTCCCACACCTCTCCCACTCCCATCTCTGGGGAGGGGAGAGACAGTCTGGGGACTGAGCTCAATGACCAAGGCCAATGACTTCATCAATCCTGCCTATGTAACAAAGCTTCCATACAAACCTAAAAGGATGGGTTTCAGAGAGCTTCCAGGTTGGTGAACATGTGGAGATTTGGGGAGAGGGGGGCTGGGGGGCCACTCAGAGAGCATGGAAGCTCCATGCCCCTTCCTACATACCTTGCCCTAGGTATCTCTTTCATCTGGCTGTTCCTGAATTATATCCTTTTATCATAAACCAGCGATCTAGTAAATACATGTTTTCCTGAATTCAGTGACTGTCTCTAGCAAATTCATCAAACCCACGGAGGGGGTCATGGAAACCTGCAATTTATGGCTGATTGGTCAGAAGTACAGGTGACAACCTGGACTTGCAATTGGCATCTGAAGCCAGGTGGGGGGTGGGGGTCAGTCTTGCAGGACTGAGCCCTACACCTGTAGGATCTGTCTATGCTATCTCCAGGTAGACGGTGTCAGAATTGGCCAGAACTGTAGTTGGTGATCGAATCTTAGAGTGTCACTCAAAGTCAGGCTCATAGAAATCAAGTATAAGACTCCTGGTTGGGGGGGCGCCTGGGTGGCTCAGTCCTTAAGCGTCTGCCTTCGGCTCAGGTCATGATCCCAGGGTCCTGGGGTCGAGCCCCGCATCAGGCTCCCTGCTCCGCGGGAGGCCTGCTTCTCCGTCTCCCACTCCCCCTGCTTGTGTTCCCTCTCTCGCTGTGTCTCTCTGTCAAATAAATAAATAAAATCTTAAAAAAAAAAAAAAAAGCCCTCCTTCCGTGGGGGCCACTGAACTCCATGAAGGGCAGTGGGACTGCCAGCTGACCTCTGTCACCTCTTAGGGGAAGCTTATCTACGAATGAAGCCAGCTCCAAGGAAGACAGTGCTGAGAGAGAGAGAGAGAGAGACTTCCTGATGACACTGTCTGCATCCCCGTTTTAGAGGCTTTATTATTATTTAGGTATGGCAACGTCAACGGATGAGATAATTGCCATTAAAAAGATAACTTGTTATGCTCACAGATATGGAGAGAGAGAGTACATGTCACATGCTGGGGGACAGCATGCAAGGGGCAGTCACCAGGCAGGGCCGGGAGGAGGGTCTGTGGGTAAGAGCCTTAATTTTGTTAAAAAAGATTTTATTTATTTGACACACAGAGAGAGAGCGTGTGAACACAAGCAGGAGGAGTGGCAGGCAGAGAAAGAGGGAGAAGAAGCCTCCCGACGGATCAGGGAGCCAGACATGGGGCTCGATCCCAAGACCCTGGGATTAAGAACTGAGCAGAAGGCAGACGCTTAACCGACGGAGCCACCCAGGTGCCCGGTTAGGAGTCTTTATTGTGGTTTCCGTGGGAAGGAACAGGTGAGGCAGGTTTGAATAATTTCAATAGACTCTGGGGCATTGGGGCTGTCCCTGATTGTTTGTTACCTGGTCCTGGGGTGATTAGAGCAGGTGTATGGTGGCCCCGGGGGGCGAGAGCCCAATAAGGGAGGGGATGAGGGGTGTAGACTCTGGATGGGCAGTTTGTACCTGAAAAGCGCATCTGGAGAAGTTCTCCTGAGGAGTGAGGGTGACAAAGGAAGCAGCAGGCCAAGGCAAGGTGACTCGGAGCTGAGGCATATTATCGGGTTGTCTCGAACAAGGTGTGTGAAGCATATGCATGCCGTGCAGATGGTAAAGAAACAAGTGTCCAGGATACAGAAACACAGTGAATATTGTCCCTGGATCCAGCCATACCTTGATTTTAGACTTAGTCACAGGAGCCACTAAATTCCCTATTCTTCTCCTGAAGCCCTTTGACGTGTTGTCACTTGCAAACAGAAAGAATCACGCAGCTAGTTGAAGGCAGGTTTGGGAGTAAGAAACAACATAATCTTAATATGCAGGCCAGTCTTTTTTTCCACTGCCCCTCTGACTGTGTTCAGTGTGTCCCAGACACGTGCCACGTGGCCCCGGACTGCGAGAAACAGGGTGGACGACATGACTCCGTGGAGATCATAATGACATCCAGGTGATCAGCCACAGCCTCCCGTCAAAGCTTGACGAGAGAACAAGGGAACCGAGATGTGCTCAGCTGGGACAGCAAACCCATCAGCAGAGACTGGGCACCTACTCCTTCATTTCAGTCTCCCCAGGATGACAGATTAAAATTCCAGAAATGTGCACCTGTTCTGTATTCTGGAGATTGTTTTTGTGCATAAAGAGACCGCCTGAGGCCCTGTAAGCAAAGACTTAATGGAGCTGAGTCAAAGTCTGGGAATGTGATGAACTGACATCCTCGAATAGAGATGACTTGTGGGCATAAACTAACAGAGCAAATGCCATGGGGTGGTGACGCCATTGCCATTAAAAAGCGCTTTCCCATCCCTCAGGGTCTGCTACCAAAACAAAGCAGATACTCAGCCGCTCCAGAGAGTTTCAGCCAGAGCCCAGAAGTTCTCTGAATGTGCAAGAGTGAGGGAGATATTACCTTGTGTTGGTTGGTACAAGGGTTTGACAGCTGTAACCAAAACTCAAAATAATGTCAGCTCTAACAAGATGAAAGTTTGCCTTTCTCTCTCAGGCAAAAGTCCCAGCTAGTGTGGAGACTCATTCTGTGACATCATAGTGGGTGTGGGGTCCTCCTGGCACACTTCTTCCTTTAAGGGCATGATATAGAAGTCACTCATCTTGCATTGGCCAGATCTTGGTCACATGTGGTCATTATTCCAGGCAGCCCTGTGCCCAGCTAAAAATTGGGCTTCTGTACCTATAGAGCTCTGTTCCCAGCCTTGGCGCCATTGATATTTTGAGCCAGATAATTCTGTGTGTTGGGGGGGGAGGGCGAAAGGAGGGCTATCCTGTATGTTATAGGGTGATTAGCAATATCCCTGGCCTCTACCCACCAGATGCCGGTAGTACTCCTCCTCCACGTTGTGACAACAATAATGTATCTCCAGACATCGCCCAATGTCCCCTCGGAGACAAAACTGTCCCTGCTTGATTGGTGCTTTATAAGATAAAGCATTGTCTCTCACATGAAAAAAATCCGGAGGCAGGTGTCCAGAGTCGGAAAGACAGTTCGGCATTGTCAGCAGAGATCCAGGTTCCTCTGGCTTTCTGCCCCACACCATCGTTAGCATGTGCCTTTCAATGTCAAGGTCATCTCATGGTCACAAGTGGTTGCTGCAGCCACTGCTCTCCCATCCAAGTGGCAGGAAGGAAGGGATAGGAGCAAAAGCATGACTATCATCTGAGTCAGCCCCCTTTCAGAGAGCTTTCCCAGAAACCTTATCCAACAACTTCTATTTCCATATCTCATTGGCCAGAATTCTCCCTGAAAGGGAATCTGGGAAATACAGTTTTTCTAGCCAGGCATATGAATTCTTTTGGAAGGAATAAAAGGTGAATTGATGTATAGGCAACTAGAAGTTTCTGCCTTACCTTCCAAGGTGGGAAGAATCTGTGAGTGTCCAAAGGAGAGGATGATGGGGTTGGGGGGGGGTGGAGTAGGAAGGAGTGAGAGAAAGAGAGAAAAAGGAGAGAGAAATCATTGCTGAGTCAAATTCTGAAAAGGAAGTATCACTCCCAGGAGCTGCTGGGTCTGGGTTGAGGAGAAACAGGCCAATGCAGAAGCGGGCTTCCCACTCCTATGCTGGGTCTTGCCCTTTTGCCTTTGGCTACTGGGGAGGCTAGCTGCATGGGAGGAAACTTGGTCAGGTTCAGGCTCTTCCTGGGTATACATAACTGACCCAGCAACTTGAGCTCAGCTGGGCAGTTCTCAGGGATGGAGATGCTGTGGCCTTGGGGATGGGTAAGGGTACTGAAGCTCTGGATCCTGTAGCCACTTTGGTGGGAGGGGGCAGAGGTCAAAGTGGCAGGAGGTGCTAAGCTCAAAAGTGCTGGGCGTGGGGCTTTTCCAGGGGCTGCTTGGCCAGATTCCTGGAGGAGTCCTGGCTCTTCTGTGAAGTTACCTTGGGCTTTTTGACCTTGGAAGTCTTGGAATGCCTGCTGGAGAATTTCGAGGCTTCTGAATTAGGCTGGAGCCCTGTCTGGGGTATTTGTGATATAGGTCACCGGTTTTATGAGTGGACAGTAATAGGAGATTGTCTGGGAAGCATGGGGGAGTCTGTGGCAAGTTGGATGGCTTTGGTCTGAGTCAGCGGTGGTTGGAGGGCACCAGGGGCCCTCTGGTGGGCAGTTGCCATGGGGACCTCTGCATTACTTGCTTCAAAGGAGATTTCTTGCCAAGTACCTTTCCTCTTTCCTTTTCTCATGGGTGAATGTTGGATGGGTGTGGCAACACCATTACACAGAACAAAATGGAAGGAAGTTTCTTTCCTGAATGACTGTGTGGATCAGAGTTGCTCCACCAGCCTAGACTACTCACCTCTGAACTCTTACAAAAGCGAGCAACAATAAATCAATAAACATAATAAAATATAAATAACAAAAACAAACAAACCAGAAATGACCATATTTTGGGATCTCTTTGTTACCCAACTTAGCTTATACAGGAATACAGAGTATATGTTCCTTTTTTCCCTCCTCCCAATCCTGTTTTCCTTCCCACTGCCTGCACCCATTCTCAACTCAGCCCAAGGCAAAAGGAACACTCATTTTGGGTGTCTGCTCACCTACTTTAAGCAAATTAGTTACCCAGCCCAGGAGTTCCTCTAGTGAAGGGCTACCACTGCGACATCAGGAACAGAGTGGGGCTCCCATCCCTGTGGCCAAGAGGCTACCTCATCAGCCCCAGCAGGTGAGCACCAACCATGTGATGTTCTCATAGCAGTCACCACGGGGAGCTGCAGCTTTCCCACATGGCAAGCCACCAGTGAGCACCTTACCTGGCTAAGACCCAGATGTCAGTTCCCCCAGCCTCTCTGTGCTCCCGCCACCCAGACCCTAAGTCGGAACCCATGCCCTACACCAATTTCTGCAGAGATCTGATCACACCAAGAATGTGGGAGAAATGATTGACTTCACTGAGGAGTTGTGGGGTCACAGGACAGAGGGGGCACATTAAGCTGGTCGTGTCATCCCCCTGGTTGTCTGTCTGGGTGTTTCTGTTCTCCCAAGTTCTTCAGCTGGGACACCACAGAGCCCACGCTCTGACTGCATCTCATATCTAGCACCCAACCTGAGTGTCTGGCCTTGCTTGGATTCCTATTCAACTCTTTATCCCTTTAGTGTGAGGAGCAATTCACCTTCTCTGTCCAAATCCACATCCAAACATCCATGATGATACTAAACAAAACAGAGGCTCTTTGGTAGATAAAACCCCTCGCTTTGAAAGGTATCTTAGTGGGGCATGTTTCGTTGTTTGAGCATGACCTTTGAGGGAAGGGCACAGTGTGGTCTCATCCCAAAACATCAATGTATTTTTATCTAAACAAATGTAGTTGAATTTTATCCAAATTAATCTATTTCCTATATAAATATAGGAAAATAAAGATGAAATTTCCCACCAGCTACTGAAGCATTAACGAATAGCATCCCCTCGATGCCAGACACCGTTCTAAGGGCTTCACAGATATTAACTCATTTAGTTCACCAAAACTTGGTGTTTGTTGGTAACTGAAGCACAGAGAGATTAAGTAACATGCCCAAGGTCACCCAGCTAGTAAATGGGAGCTGAGATTCAAACCCTGGTGGTCTGGGTCTAGAGCCTATATGCTTAACCACTATGTCATCTCTCTTTCCATCATTCTGAAGGAATAAATAAGTAGGGATTCCTCGTGTGCCCACTGTACGCACAAGATTTGCTCTCTTAAGGTGCCTTTGCGTTTTGAGTGATATACAAATTAAGTCAGGAATCCAGTTAAGGGTCCTGGCTAAACATATAAAATAGAGACAGCCCTCACGTTCTGCGTGGAGCACTGGGTGTTATGCACAAACAATGAATCATGGAACACTACACCAAAAACTAATGATGTAATGTATGGTGATTAACATAACAATAAAAAATTTAAAGAAAAAAAAATAGAGACAGCCCTGCCCCCAGGGCAGTGGCTTCTCATGGTGGCTCTCAGGAAGTTATCTGAATTTGGGCACCTCCGTGAGAAAGCCCAGGAGGACCGCGATATTATCATGGGGAGGGTGCTGGTTTTGGAATCAGCCAACTTGGAGCCAGATCTTGACTCGTTCGGCCAATTACTAGTCGTGAGACTTTGGCCAAACTACTTAAGTTCTTCATAGCTCTGTTTTCATATCAGTAAAATGGGAATACTATCATTTAGCCCACTGAGTTCTTAGAAAGGCTCAGTCGAGATCATGCAAATGGAATGCCTGGCACACAGCGGGACCTTGATAAGCACTGGCTCCTGGTATTGTCCCCCCATTACAGAATGCATCCCACTCAGCTGCGAGTTCATTATTTTTATGTAAGCACTTGTCTCCCATACTAGGTTATAAGCCCCTCAAGGGTGGAGGCTGGATATAATCCAGGGTTTTCAGAGGCACAAGAGTAGGGTGAGAAACAGTTAGCACAAGAGTAGGGTGAGAAAACAGTTAGCAAGCAACATTTCTTTAGATCTGTCCCCTCTTGTCCTACAGAACGTTCAGATTATCAATTCCTTCATGACTTGCAATGGGAGTCCCAAGGCACATGTGCTCACAACACAGACCTCTTGACTTTTATGCCACTTCCTCCGTTTGCCTCTTTCTTCAGTGATGGGCTCTTGGAAGGAAATGACGGAGTCAAAGGCCATGGAACACATTCCCACCTCTCGCTAGAAACCTCCAAATTACCTCCACAAAAGCGTTACAACTTAAACGACCCAACAGTGTATGAGGGTGTCCATTTCACCAGAATATCTACAACAACAAATCTTTTCTGTTTTTTAGCTTTTTGCCTATCTGAAGGATGGACCCATCTGGGTCCTAGACTTTACTTCATTATGGAGTCTGAGCGTTATTTCCTATGGTTACTGGCCATGTGGTTTCCTATGAGACACCTTTCAGCAGTAGGGGCCACGTAGCTTGGATGACCACATTGGGACCTCTTTTTCATATTTTCAAATTTCTGTGCTCCCAATGCCTACCACAGGGTATGGGACAAGGCTGGCTTTCATTTGTGTCTGTTGAAGGGCACTGAATCTTTTTGCAGTCAGCAATGTCTAACTAAGCTGTTCCCTGGGGTTGGAAACCCTCCAGCTCTAGAAATCATACAAAAACAAATTGCAGAGAGTGAGTGGAATAAATATCTGAGCATTTCAGAGCCATGGTGGCTTTGATTGTTAAGCTGAGTGTCTTGCTGAGGGGCAGGTGTCCGGATAGACAGATCACAGGCTGTGGAGCCCTTTGGGGCCCAGACCCACTGTGCTATTTGCCAAGTCTGTCCCCAAAGATTCATTTGGAAGCTACCCAGTGAAGAGTCCAAGGCTATTGCAGGAAGCGCTGCCTCACAGGGCATGTGTTGGATGTGACCTGCCCTGAGTCAGAGGCTTCTTGGCTGCAAGGAATCTGGAGGGACAAACGTGAGCCTACCCTGACCACCAGCTCGCCACATCATGCCCTTCATGACAGCCAAATTGCCCATAAAATTACCCACTTGTCCCTGAGCCTGGCCCTCTGGCCCTGGAAACTGGCCCTGGAGCCTGGCCTTGTTCTGGCTCCCTTCCCCCACCCCGGTCCCATCTACTATTATTTCCATTCCCTGCATCTTGAGCACAAGTGCTCCCACTTCCTTGGCTGTGAGCACAAAGTTTGCAACCACAGACCTCTGCATTCACATCCTGAGTGCTGAGCATGATGCCTGGTATATAAGAACTCAATTATCAGCTTAAAAAATAAATGACTCCTTACCACTCAAAGTAGGATCCCTGGATTAATAGCAAAGGCATTGGCTGGGAGCTTGTGAGATATACAGCATCTCGGGGCCCTGCTCCAGACCTGAAACAGGATGTGCACTGTAACAAGACCCTCAGGTGATTCACATGCACCTTCGAATTTGAGAAGCACTGGCCTAATTCATACACTTGTCCTGAAAGTCAGTGACATCAGGTATGTACGTGCCTGGCAAAGAGCTTGGTACATTACAGATGTGCAAATAACATGAGTCATTTCTTTCTCTGACCCTTCTGCCCTAGAATGCAAAATCTCTGAAGCTAGGGGCCATGTCTCATTTCTCTTGAGATCTCTAGTCAAGTTTACCACCTGGCTCCTCGTCATCCTCGGTAAGTGTTTAAGTGCTGAAGACTTAGCATAGCTTAGTATAGCGATCTGCCCAATTGCAGGCGGCAATCCATTAGTAGGTGTGGAAATAAACTTAGTGGGGTGTAACCATATAGAAAAATAATTAGGGGGCGCCTGGGTGGCTCAGTAAGTAGAGCATGTGACTCTTTGGGGTTGTGAGTTCAAGCCCCAGGTTCGACATGGAGATTATGTAACATATAAATAAATAAATACAAATTAAAATAGAAGAGATTAGAAAACATCAAAGTGCATCCCATGTAATAAGGGTAAGTTTTGAGGTGCCTGGGTGGTTCATCCTTAAGCGTCTGCCTTCAGCTTGGGTCATGGTCCCAGGGTCCTGGGATGGAACCCCACATCGGGCTCCCTGCTCTGCGGGGAGCCTACTTCTCCCTCTCCCACTCCCCCTGCTTGTGTTCCCTCTTTCACTGTGTCTCTCTCTGTCCAAGAAATAAATAAAATCTTTAAAAAAAAAATAAGGGTAAATTTTGACTTTGTGAGATTTTGGTTTTTGTCTCGTGTGTGCATGTGTGTGCGTGTGGGTATGTCTGGGGTCCCTCTGTCAAGTGTATTTCTTTCTGAAAGTCACAGTCCACCTTGGTCATGCAAGGCCATACTTAGCAATTCTGAGCGCAGGTTCTGGAGTCAGACGAAGAGGGATCCAAATCCCAGATCTCCTATTTATCGACTGTGTGACCTTGGGCCAGTTACTTAACCTCTCAGTTGCTTCCAACTGTGAATCAAGTTGTTAGAAACATTCATGTGCAGGTTTCTGTGTGGACATAAGTTTTCAAACCCTTTGGGTAAATACCAAAAGGCATGATTGCTAGGTTGTATGGTAAGAATATGTGTAGTCTTGTGGGTTTTTAAAAAGTTTTTATGGAATTCTCTCTCTTTATTTTTAAAGGAGGCTCCTCCATACCCAATGTGGAGCCCAATGCGGGGTTTGAACTCATGACCCTGAGATTGAGACCTGAGCTGAAATCAAGAGTAGGACACTTAACCGACTGAGCCATCCGGGCGCCCCTTAAAGTTTTTATTTAAATTCCAGATAGTTCACATACAGGGTTATATATTGATAGAACACTCCCATACATCACCCAGTGTTCATCACGACAAGTGCGCTCCTTCATCCCTGTGTTCTCTGTAGTTAAGCGTCTGTTTCTTGGTTTGTCTCTGTCTCTCTTTTTACCCTCTTTGTTCCATTTGTTTCTTAAATTCCACATGTGAGTGAAATCATTTGGTATTTGTCTTTCACAGACTTACTTCACTTAGCATTCCACTCTCTAGCGTTATCCATGTCACTGCACATGGCATAAGTATGCTTAGTTCTATAAGAAACTACCGAACTGGCTTCCAAAGTATCTGTACCGTTTTGCATTCATTCCCACCAGCAATTAAGGCGCGTTCCCGTTGCTCCACATCCTCGTCGGCGTTTATTAACGTCAGTCTTCGGGATTTTGGCAATTCTAATAGGTATGTGGTGCCGTCTCACTGTTGTTCTGATTTGCATCGTCCTCACGACATCTGATGTAGAGCAAGCCTAATATTTTCAAAGTTCATCTGCACTGTAGCGTCAGTACTTTGTTTCTTTTAATGGCTCAGTAATACTCTCAATTATTCATAGTAGAAGAAATAAAGGAAGTAGGTCCTGGATTTTTGTTCTTGGTTTTTTTTTTGGATTTGTTTTTGTTTTTTTAATGCTTCCACAACTACATGGGGGAAAATAGTAGTCACTTGTGTATCGTCGTCATGATGGTGATATCACCTCCACCGTACAAAGAACTGTCCCTAACCAAGCTGTTTCATGGCTTTAATATGCTTCTGTTTGAATTAGTTCTGTTGGAAAGAAGTTACTTGGGTTTCCTCCCCAACCCCAGCTTTCACTGGGCTGGTCATTTGGAGCTGACAAACTGTGTCGAATTTGTATTATATCACCTCAGCTACAATGGAAATGCCTTTCTCAGAACTCCCTTCCTTCTAGGGTTCCCCGTCAGCAGGAGCTGCAGACATATCTGTGCAAGATTTGGAAGTGGGAAATGGAGTGGCAGCCATGTTGCTGTCCATGCAATAGCGATTAGCCTAGGTTTTTGCTGCTGTTGTTCTTGTGGTGTGCTTGGGTCCTTTCTTTTGCTTTCCCAGCAGCTGATCACCCTAGGCCAGGGGAAAGATTCAGATTATATCGAATCTGTTGGAAAGTATGCTCAATGAATGGAAAACTGTAACAAAGCATATGGATATACTTCCCAAATTTGAAAATAAACAACAAAGAATAAACTGGAAATGTATGAATCACCAGATGAAAGGATTAATTATGCATTTTCCCATACGAATTCCTCCTGTGAACACTTCCTCAATAAGTCACTTGCACATATGTCCTTGTCTTAGGCTCTGCTGCTTGGAAATGTGACCTAAGAGAGCACAGATTCCCGGATGCATGGAATGTGTACCTCCTAAATGCTGGTCTGGGGTTCCCGAAAAGACCAGATGATAACAGCCCTCACCTACCTCTTTGGGGACCAGGGATTGTGTTTCCCAAATGCCAAACGCCTGCAGGTCCGTTTCATAAATCCCAAATGTCTCCAAGACCCTTAAGATACTGATAAGGTACAGGGGGGAAAAAGGGAAACAGGCTTCCTTACACGGAGGAATCAGGGCCTGCCCCACAGCAGGCGGCAGCAGTAACTGGACTCAACCTCCACTGCGGGGCGGCCGGGCTGGGGGCCGGCAGCGGCGGGGCCTCCTCTTCCGGAGGGCGGCTTTTGGCTTCGGGGAAGGAGGCCACGGCCCGGCGGGAGGGAGGGGGAGGGGAGGCCGGTGCGGGGCTTGGCGGAAGCGCCGGCGCCAGTGCCCCGGCCACTCTTGCGCCGGACGCCCGGAGGGTCGCGCGGCCCTCGCCCGTTAGCGCCGAGGGCCCCGACGTCACCGCGACACCCCCCGCGCCCCGAGGCTGCTGTTCTTCGAGCCCACTCGCCGCGCGTCGCCGCCGCCTGGAGAGATGGAAGGCCCAGCCGCCGACGCCATCGTGTCGCCCGAAGAGGAGCTGGACGGGTACGAGCCGGAACCTCTGGGGAAGCGGCCGGCTGTCCTGCCCTTGCTGGAGTCGGTCGGGGAGGCCAGCAGTGGCCCTTGCAGGGACGGCTCACTGCCCTCGACGCCACCCCCAGCAGAGGAGGAGGAAGACGAGTTGTACCGGCAGTCGCTGGACATTATCTCTCGGTACCTTCGGGAGCAGGCAACAGGCGCCAAGGACGCGAGACCACTGGCCGGGTCTGGGGCGGCCGGCCCGAAGGCGTTAGAGGCCCTCCGACGGGTCGGGGACCGGCTACAGCGCAACCACGAGACGGCCTTCCGAGGTATGCTTCGGAAACTGGACATCAAAAACGAAGACGATGTCAGATCTTTGTGTCCAGTGATGGTCCACGTTTTCAGTGACGGAGTAACAAACTGGGGCAGGATTGTGACTCTTATTTCTTTTGGTGCCTTTGTGGCCAAACACTTGAAGAGGATAAACCAAGAAAGCTGCATCGAACCCTTAGCAGAAAGCATCACAGATGTTCTCGTGAGGACAAAACGAGACTGGCTAGTGAAACAAAGAGCCTGGGATGGGTTTGTGGAGTCCTTCCACGTAGAGGACCTAGAAGGTGGCATCAGAAATGTGTTGCTGGCTCTTGCAGGTGTTGTTGGAGTAGGAGCTGGTTTGGCATATCTAATAAGATAGCCTTTTAAGTGCAATGATTGACTTTTAACCAACCCGCACCAAAACCACCTAGGACTCCTGTGAAATCAAAGGTATTTATGAAGCTGGACTTTGAGCTGTCCAGGCAGTAACCTCCAAGAGTTCGAGGCTAGCAACGTACAACAGCAGGTGGCAAGAGGATTATGGCTAACAGGAATAAATACATGGGAAAAGTAGTCCCCCTTGAAGAGTCACTGTCTAAAAGAAGCAGAGGTCAGTTGAGCCACAGGCAAACTTTGGGAGGCCGTGGAGGAGGACTTTTCGATTTAGTGAAGATGGTGGGGTTGAAGAGACTTAATTTCCTCGTCTAGAACAGGAGAGTGGCCAGTAGCCAGGCTAGTCCTAGAGTCCATTAAATATGTCCACTGAATTCATTAACTTCTCATAGTGTTACAAGAGAAGCAGTGGCAATGGCATTGATCTGTATAAAATGGATTGAAGCTACAGCTAATAGAACTATGACTAGAAGCCTGAGTACTGTACAACAGAGTGTGAAGGGAAGCTTTTGCTCTGTAATTAGCTTTCCCAGGTATACTTCCTGAATAGAAAGTCCAAGTGCTCAGGACTTTTCTACCTGTTCTGCTTTGGCTGGCTTGGTTTGAGTGGTTTAGTTTTAATAGCCTGGTGATGGCCAAGAATACTCGACTTAAGGCTCGATACTTAGAGTTGCAAATATGAGACTAGCCTCAATTTTTAAGGTAAAAACATCTTGTAAATGTATTTGTCTGTAAAAATTGTATATATTTTTACAGAAAGTCTATTTCTTTGAAATGTAAAGGTATGAAGAGTCTCCATAGACATCAGTTTTTGCATACCCATTTGAACTTGAGTAGTTAGGAACCTATTTCTTACAGCTTTTGTATTCTAAATATTGTTCTGGTCTTCTAGATTGTACACAGAACCAATTGGTGTAATTGTACACAACTTGGTTGTAATGGAACAATTCTGATTCATAACTATGCAGACTTTAATTTTCCTATCTGGTTGGTAAGTGTTCCTTAGTTTTTGTTTTTATTTTTTTAAACCTGGGATTGAGAAACTGAGGGATGGGAATTCATCCTTTCACCGCCTTACATGTGGGTTTTCAATAATTGAGTCAAGGTGGAGCTTAAGTTTTGGGCAGGGGGCGCATGTGGGCTGATACCTTACAAAATAATGGGCTCTGATTGATGAGTAGCTACTCATTTGAGTTCCTAACACTTGACCTAATTTAACTGGTAAAATTTAAATTGAGTTTATGAGGTCATCTTCAAAACTTTTGCTAAAAGATTTTCAGCTGTTCCAAATGGGACTTATAGTGTGTATATACAAAGATCCCATCAGTGGATGAGAGATACTCGATCCCTTGTTTGGTCAATAAATTGTAAAATGATGGCTTGGGGGAAAAAAAAGGGAAACAAAGTGAGGAGTGTTATGGCACCATATAGTTGTGTCATCCCCTACCCCTCACCCTAGAAATGTATCTAAGAGCATGAGGGGGATGCTGGAATGGGAGAAATATCGTGGACTTGCATGAATATTCAATGCAATGAAATGCTGATGTTGGGACTTAGACTTTGGGTCCTGCCTGCTGGGAGCAAATTGTGAAATAGGTGGGCAGTACCTCTGTGATGTATTAATATGTTTAAGTCCCTGACTCACCCATAGTTAAAAGAAAACCAAAAAAAACCCCACCCTACTTGGCCTGGGGTAGGGGCTTGGGGCTGATGGCTAAGGAGGGTGTGTGTCTCCTTCTGCGGGTAATTAAAATATTCTAAAAGGGATGACTGATGGGTGAACACATCTGTGAATGTTCTAAAAGCCATGAAATGATACACTTTAGGGGCGCCTGGGTGGCTCAGTCGTTAAGCGTCTGCCTTTGGCTCGGGTCATGGTCCCAGGGTCCTGGGATCAAGCCCCGCATCAGGCTCCCTGCTCCACGGGAAGCCTGCTTCTCCCTCTCCCACTCCCCCTGCTTGTGTTCCCTCTCTCGCTGTGTCTCTCTCTGTCCAAGAAATAAATAAAATCTTTAAAAAAAAATGATACACTTTAAAGGAATGAATTTTATGGTGTGTGCTCTAGACTGAATGTTTTGTTCCCTCACCTACCACCCCCACTCATAGGTTGAAATTTATCTCCAGTGTCATGGTAATCAGAGGTGGGGTCTTTGGGAGGTGATTAGGTCATAAGGTGGAACCCTCATGAATGGAATTAGAACATATATAAAAGAGACCGCTGAGAGTTCCTTCGCCTTTCTTGGCTTTCCACCAGGTAAAGACATAGTGGGAAGTTGGTGTCGTTTGTGAACGAGGAATCAGTTTCTCACGAGACACTAAATCTGCTGGTGCCTTGATCTTAGATTTCACCCCCAGCAGTGTGAGGAAGAAACTTCTTTTGTTTATAAACTATCCAGTCTCTAACGTTACTCTCTGCTCTAATGTTACTGTTAGAGCAGCATGAAGACAGCGTGTGAATTATATCTCAAAGCTTTTTGAAAAAGAAACCCACCCAGACATTTCTGGCACCCTCCCGTGGTGATAGCAGCGCTGGTGTGCAGTGTGGGCCACTTGAATGGATGGGGTTAGCAGCCGGGAGTAAATGGTAGGGAGGGCAATCTCTCCCCAGTTTATTGGAGAATGGCTACTGAATCTTGGGAAGTCCCTTATACCAATAATGATCAAAATGATACCCAATTCCCAACATACCCCCAAGCCATCTCGGCTGCCACTTTGGGATTCGCCCCTCTCCACCCCATTCCACCTACGCCGACATAGAACAACTCTTAAGGTAGACCAGCAGGCCAGCTTTTCCCCAGTTCCTCGTATCTTCACCTAGGTCTGGTTGTCTTCTTTCTGCTCAGAGGGAGAGGCTGCTTCATTCCCTGAGTTTAATGAAAGGGCTCTCCAATCTTCAATTCTGAGAACTCCTGAGAAGGAAGTGACTTTCTAGACCATGAATTGTAGATCATTATAGATTACTGAGTCTCTATTGCTTAATGATCTTTTGGTTCCAAGTGTTAAGAACAATTATCCAGAAGTTTGAAAAAAAGGAAAAAGACAGCTGTATAACTTCTCAAAATTAAATTAGAACACTATCTGCTTAAAGGTTATCTGATTTTCGAGGGGATATAACTGTTTGACTTTGCTATTGACTGGGCCCCAATTCTATAAAGATAGGTGTTAACTTGTAGAAAATTGATAAGTTGCAAACGATTTTTGTCCTGTGGAGATGCAGCTGATTTTTGCCTAGTAGAGAAGGTAACCTCAAAGATTATTGACATGTCATTATCTTAGAGCAGGGGTCAGCAAACTTCTTCCATAAAGGGCCAGATGATAAATATTTCAGGTTTTATGGGCCATACATTCTCTGTTGCAACTATTCCACTCAGCTGTTGTTGTATGAAAGCCACCACGGACTGCTGTGAATGAGCATGGCTGTGTTCCAATAAAACCTTATTTACAGACATTAAAATTTGAATTGTATGTTATTTTCATTTTATAGAATATTCTTTCTTTTTCCAGCTGTGCAAAAATGTAAAAAAAAATATACAAAAATAGGTGGTGGGTTTGATCACCAGGTCATATCTGCTAATTCTTGGCCTAAAGATTTTATTGTCCTGTAGGTCATTAACTAGTTTCATATTTAACTTGGAAATTTATTCCAACATCTTTTTTTTTAAAGATTTTTATTTTTCTTTATTTTTCTTTATTTGAGAGAGAGAGCACAAACAGAGGGAAGGGGCAGAAGGAGAGTTCTTAGAGAAGCAGACTCCCTGCTGATCTGGGAGCCCCATGTGGGGCTCGATCCCAGGACCCCGGGATCATGACCCGAGCTGAGCTGAGGCAGATGCTTAACCGACTGAGCCACCCAGGTGCCCCCAAGATTTTTATTTTTTATTTTTTATTTTTTTTAAAGAATTTATTTATTTATTTGAGAGAGAGAGAGAATGAGAGAGAGAGAAAGCACATGGGGGGGGGGGAGGGTCAGAGGGAGAAGCAGACTCCCTGCCGAGCAGGGAGCCCGATGCAGGACTCCATCCAGGGACTCTAGGATCATGACCTGAGCCGAAGGCAGTCACTTAACCAGCTGAGCCACCCAGGCACCCAAGATTTTATTTTTTTAAGTAATCTCTACACCCAACGCGGGGCTCAAACTCACAACCCCAGGATCAAGAGTCTGCACACTCCACCAGCTGAGCTAGCCAGACACCTGACATTCTTTTTTCTTATGAACCGTATGTGGGTGTGTATGTGGTGGCAGTTTGGATGTATTAGTTTCTTCTATCCTCTGAAGAAGTTTTGCGATCTAGCCGGTTCCTTCATTCATGAATTAAATACATCTTTGACACATGTTCACCATGTATTTCCAATTGAATGTGGAATAGTCTGGCTATCTCTTTTGTTCCCTGGGCTCCTCCCCTCTCCACCAAGTGCTTTATCAAGACGTTTTCCTAATTAAAGTCAGGTCTGTCCCTTAGAGAAATTCTGATGCCTATGATTTCCCCCACCCCTCTACTATTACGAAGAGGCCCTTTGTGCAACAATACCCTCCTTGAAGGGGCCAACTGCTGGGGCTGGCAATGGGCTGGCCTGCATGGATGAAAGGTAATGAATTAATGACACTGATAGTGGCAAATGCACAGCGGGGCTTGGCAACGGGTTACCAGGGCCCACGTGGAGGAGAGCAGGGTGCGTGGAGCCTCTGAGGGCTCCTGCACGGCTTCGCCCCATCTCCCCCCTGCACCCATGCTTGCGGCACAGCTGCGCACTCATTCCTGTGGTATCATTAACAGGGACCAGTGCTCCCGAGAAGACTTGGCTCTAACAGGCCAAGTTACTGCTGGAGACTTTCTATTGTAAGACGAACAGCAACGACTCCAGTGGGCGTGGGGAGAAGCCAAGGCTCCTGCCGAGCGGAAGCTCACTGGATGCCTGGTTGTTATTTGGCTCCATGGGGGGTAGGTGTTAATTAAATAGTCCCTGGGGGGCGGGAGGGGGGCATTTCCCAGCTGAGGAGGACTGGAAAAACTGGCCCCTCTCCTCCCAATTCAAGATGGCCACAACCACCATAAACAAATGCGCACCCTCAGTGGAAATCAAAGAATTATTGTTTAAAATCAGTACTGGCAACGAAATCTTATTATTTTTGTCATCTTTGCCTAGGTTAGGGTGGAAATTGGTAGTACCTTCTTGAAGGCATTTGGCAATAAATACGTTAAACATATCAGTGTTTTGCCTTGATCGTTGCAGTTGGTCCTGGGTCCTTGGCCAAGTCAAACCTAGCCTTAGGGGTTATGAGAGAGAATGGGCTGAATTCATCCTATTTTAGAAGTAGCTACATAATGAACATCCCCTAGGGATCACGAAGTGTCACAGAAGGAAGGATCTGTGGCAACAAAGACATTCTCAAGTACTCACAAGAGGTGCAAGGTCACCCAGGTTGAATACCAAATGGGCGGTGTCCGGTCCTTGTCCTAGCTGACAAAGCAGGGGTCCCAATCACCATAACGATGGCGAATGTTTACTGAGGGTCTGCTATGTGCCAGCCACTGCCTAAGTCCTTCTCGGGCAGTATCTCACCCCGTCCTCACAGCCTCAGAGGAATACTGGCATTCCCATTTGCATTTCCAAATGGGAGCCTGGCAAGGTGAAGCAGCTTGCCCAGGGTTACACCTTGCAAGCGTTGCAGCTGGGGTCTGAGCCATGATTTTGACTCCAAGCCCACAATCCTCACCTGGAGGCTCAGCCGGGCCCCTGGTGTGGGACCGTGGAGAGGACTGCATTGGCTTCCATGGCTAAGGTCCCTGACAGTCGGTAGATGTTAGGAGGTATGCTGTGCAGCCAAACCTGGATGGAAAAGAAAGCCCTGGATCCTTCTAACATGGCATATTTGTGAGGACTGGCTTCCTCAGGAGAATTCCCCAGCTGGTGAGAGCCTCCTTAAAAAGATGGAGGCCGGGCTGTTGGATCCGAAATTCACTTCAAAATAACAGAGGTCTGATTTCTCTTTTTTCTCTTTTTTTTAATATTATTATTATTATCCTTCGAATTGGGCAAATCACTTAACTATGCCCCATGTGTTTATTTTGACAGCTGATACAGCTCCTGATTCTCTTTTGCAGCTCTACAGAGAATATCCTACTTCTTAGGAGCTGAGAACATGGGAAAAAAAAAAAAAACTCCCTCCAAAAAGACTCTTCACGGGGGTGAGATGTGGTCTTGCCCTTCTCTGGAAGACTGCCTGAGGCTGCAGTTAGCTTTTTGTGTTTTCAACGTCCTTCTTCCCAGTTTGAAATTTAGAGCTGGTTCCTCGCTGCCTTCTTGTACTAGACATATATTGTTTTGTTTTCTTTTTTTCTTTTTTTAAGATTTTATTTATTTATTTGACAGAGAGAGACACAGTGAGAGAGGGAACACCAGTGGGGGAGAGTGGGAGAGGGAGAAGCAGGCTTCCTGCTGAGGAGGGAGCCAGAGAACCTCTTTGGCTTTCACTCCTAGAGCAAGGGCCCGTGACTCGTCCTTGGCTGATAAGTATCCTTCTGTAGAGCATCAAAGCCTTGTAGCAACAGCCATCCAATCTAGTTATGCTTATCACGCTATTTCCTCTGTTCCCGATTGTATTGGTAATGATTGTATCATTACCTGATACATGGCTTCTGCTGGTGCATTCCCTGCCCCTGGGACACCCTCCCAGCTCACTCAATGAAAGTTTGAACCACCTTGTGCCAGGGACTGAGGGTGCTCCACCCACCACAACTGATTGCCTGCCTAGAGGGAAGCCATCCAGCTCCTCAGCCCTGCCTTGTTGCCTGCTTCTTCAGACCTCTCCCAGTATCTGTGGTTCTAGACTGGGTGTTCCCGTAGCAGTCGCTGAGACAGAGTTTGGCGCAGAGATCGCTTAGGGATCAATACCTGTGAAGGAAAAGCGGAGGAAAAAGTGGAACTGGGTGTGACCCGGCAAATTATCAGCCAACCTGGCAGGGAGATCCAGGAGAAATAAATATTGCCACCAGAGTGGACCACATGGGGTGGAAAGGGCCAGGACTTCAGACCCGAACTTGACTCAGTCGGCGGCGATGCAGGCTTCCCCAGAAAGGATGTGACTTCTCCGCAGCTGATGCCGACACTGAAGGAGCTGACAGCTGAAAGCTCTCTGCCCTCTTGCTCGAAGGCGGATCTGGGTGGTGCATCTCCATGTTACTACAGCTGGAATCAAAAAGACATAGGTTGGGGCTGCCTGGGTGGCTCAGTCGGTTAAGCAGCCAACTCGGTTTCGGCTCAGGTCCTGATCTCAGGGTCGTGGGATCGAGCCCCGAGTCAGGCTCTGCATGAGCGTGGAGCCTGCTTAAGATTTCTCTCTCTCCCCTCCCTCTGCCCCTTCCCAACCGCCCCCAATAATAAATCTTAAAAAAAAAAAGGTTCAAATCCCACCACTTCTGCTTACCATGTGACCTCATCAAAGTGGCTTAACCTCTCTCTGAGTTTCAGTTTTCTCATTTGTAAAATGGAGATGCATTCCCCTCCAGCTCTGACTGATTTATCAGGCAGCTCTGGGGAACAAGGAGCTCTGCATAGGGAACTTTTCCTGAAAATGAAAACTCATTCCCCAAGCATCACAACTACCTCTATTTTTTCTACTTTGGATGGCAATCTTTTTAAACCACGTATACATTTCCCTGCTTCCCTAAACAGATGATATTCAACAAGATTAGTCTTTTCTCGATGACTCAGGGTCATGTGCGCTTCATCTGCTTCAGGTATTTTTGTCGCCTGTCATCATATCTGGGTGTCACTGTGCCAGTCTCTGACAGCCCACAGAATCTCCCATCTTTTCTAGACTGTTGCTATTGAGATGCTGTGGGCAGGGAAGCCAGGCAACCAAGCCTGAGAATAATCCGTGAAAGAGAGAGGGAGAGAGAGGGTAGGGGAGAGCGGGGGAGATAGATCGATGACGGATGGATGCATGGATGCATAGATGCATGGAGTCATGGATGGACAGATGATGCGTGGATGGATGGATGGATGGATGATGCATGGATGGATGGATGGGTGATGCGTGGATGGATGGATGGATGATGCATGGATGGTTGGATCTAGATGGATGGATGATGTGTGGATGGATGAATGATGCATGGATGTATGTATGGATGGATGGATGATGCATGGATGGATGGATAGACGGATGGATGCATGCATGCATTGGTAGATGGATGGATGGATGATTGGATAGATAATGCATGGATAGATGAATAGATGGATGGATGGATATATGCATGCATGGATGGATGCATGCATGCATGCATGGGTAGATAGACAGATGCATAGACGGATGGATGCATAGATGGTTGAAGGAAGGGGTAAAAACAATCAAGAGATATATTTAGAGAGACCTGGATGATAGATGGACATACAGACAGGGAAGCTGGTACTCATGACAATAAATATACATCACCCATACGATCATCACAAATGAAGCATACGATCTCAGCATGTGGACCTATCAACATGTATTTAACAATCCTTCTATTGTTAGTCTTTTTGGTGCCATCTAATTCTTCATGATTACAGATAACACAGTGATAATCATCTGTATATATATATTCAATTATTTTCTTGGGGATATATTCCTAGAAGTGGAATTATCAGTTCAAAGTGTAAGCACATTTTAAAAATAGGATTACTTATCTATTACAAAAATATGCATGTGGATTGCAAAAACACATATAAAGTGTCCTGTATGTATCTCCCATAATCCCACCAGCCAGAGTTAGCCACTATCGACCTTTCAATAGTGTTTTCTGGGCATGTGTACTGTGAGCACCGTGAGAATGCACCTCAAGGGCCTCCTACTCCCAGGGACAAAATTGACTGAGGGTCCTGGCTTTTGTGGGTGAAATCCATCATTTTGTTTACTTGGAGGCCTTACTTCCCATAGGCTGCTCCCAAGCAATGACTAAGTGAGGCAGCCTTGTTCCTGGGGGGCGGCATTCCCTTGGTGGTGGACTTTGGCTCAGGGACACCCCGATGGCCTTGCTGAACTTGCTTTAGACTACAGGCCAGTCTAGGAAGCCTCCACCTTCTGTCCTTCACTGGAGGGCCGGACTTGCATCACAGACTGACACCTCTCCCAGCTTTCCCTGGTTCCCTCCACATTTTCTTTCACAAAGGCATTTCCTCTAATAAAATCCTTGCACACATAATCCATCCCTGTGCCTGCTTCTCAGAGGACCCAGATTAACACGTAAACACCTACAGTATAACGAGACACCCCTCCAAAAGCCCATACTAATTTATACTCAGACCTACAGTATATGAGAGCCCCTCTTCACCTGTCCTTTTGCCAACACATTGGTCCCTGCCTTCAGACTGAGCCCCCAATGAGCAGGTGGCTACTCCTTCTGCTCCCTTGGCAGTCCTCAGAGGCAAGTGCATCATTGCGACTGTTTTGATTGCTAGTGACAGAAAACCCAACCCAAACTGCCTTAAACACAAAAAGACTTTGATTTACTCGTTGAGCTGGACAGTCCAGACATATCTAGCTTCAGGCTCAGTTTGATCCAGAGGCTTAAATGATATTGCCAAAGATAGTTATCTCCGTGTTCTGCCTCCATGGTGTTGGCTTGATCCTGAGGCTCCAGTCTCTCCACTTGAGAAAACAAAAATGGCCAGTATAAGTCCACATCTTCCATCCTTCAAGAGAAGGAGGGGTTACTCTTTCTCAGAAGCCCCGGCAAACATCTCCTCTCATATCATTGGCTGTATCTGGGTTATTTGGCCAATTCGAACCATCATCGTGGCCAGGAGGATAAAACATTGATTGCTTAAGTCAATCAGGGTCCATGCAATCAAGAGCTGAAGACACCCGTCATTCCAAAAGGAACTGGAAGTGTGTTTTGTCAAAAAAAGAGCTGATGGAAGCCATATTGAAAACACAACAGGGTGCCTGGGTGGCTCAGTCGTTAGGCGTCTGCCTTCGGCTCAGGTCATGATTCCAGGGTCCTGGGATCAAGCCCCACATCGGGCACCCTGCTCCACGGGAAGCCTGCTTCTCCCTCTCCCACTCCCCCTGCTTGTGTTCCCTCTCTCGCTGTGTCTCTCTCCGTCAAACACATAAATAAAATCTTAAAAAAAAATAAACTATCTGCTGTGAAGAAGGACGCCCCCAGCCACCTAATTCGCCAGTCTCCCTGCCATCCGTGGCACTTCTGCAAGAGCCCTGGTCTCAGGGGCACCCACCGCTGGTGGGCCAGTACCATATCTGCACGCAATCCTCCTCTTCTGGGTCCGCGTGTACGCCATCATCTGCCTGGCTCCCGTCCCAGTAGCTGTAGTCATAGGAGGGGCCGTCGGTCCATTCAAACTGCCCTTCCCAGGCAGCCCCATCTGGAATCCAAGGAGGCAAGCTGGCGAGAGAAAGATCTGGCATTAGCGCCAGCCCCAGCTCAGGGAAGACATTGTAACATCTCCATGCGGAGCAGAACAGAAGTCCTCACGTGGATGTGAGACGCTGTCATTAGCACCTCACAACAGTTTGGTGAAGCCTTATTTAAGGTGCCACGCCACGCTTTAGCCTCACTGTCCTCCGAGTGGGCATCCGCATCTCCCTTTCAGAGATGAGGAAACCGAGACTCGGACTGGTCTAGCCAAATTCATACTGCTCATAGAGCCTTCGTGCTGGGATTCAAATCCACGTCTGTGACTGCAGTACCCAAGACCATACCTACTACTCCACTTTTTTTTTTTTTTTTAATTTACCAGCAGACAGGGGTCACCCTTCATTTCTTTCCTTTTGTCCAACATATTGTGTATTTTTCTTGCCCGAGGTGGGACCGCTCTGTCCCATTACAAGAAAACGCCTGTTGGGAATGTGATTGGTGTTAAAATAAATGTGCAAATTAACTGTGGGGAGAAC
This sequence comes from Callorhinus ursinus, assembly GCF_003265705.2. Lineage (NCBI taxonomy): Eukaryota > Metazoa > Chordata > Mammalia > Carnivora > Otariidae > Callorhinus > Callorhinus ursinus. Next base: position 1,384,956 of record NW_027397075.1, on the reverse strand, counting down.
TACATCTTTGCAATGTTCTGGAACACAAGCCATTTCTGCATTTATTCAAGTTCGTAGAAAAGTCTCCCCCGAAGCACTGATGATTACGGAGGGGGCGTCAGATAATGGAAATACCATGCCGCCTCTACGAGAGAGTTCTGGAGCTTGCCGGTCCAGCTCTACCCACTTCTTCCCTGCAGGCTGGACGAGGGGCTTAACCTCTCGGGTCTGTTTCTGCACCTTTACAATGGGGCTAATATCTCCCCCAGAAAGCTACTGTGAGGGCTGACGAAGTAAAGCGTGCAAAGGGCTCACAGTGTGCGGCCCTGAAAAGAAAAGTTTAAAAAACAAGCCCTTTGACTGTACTGTTTGTTATTATTATTCTTAAATCTTGTAATACAAGTTCCTTAAACCCCAATTACGTGTGTTCATCATCCCATTTTATTTTATATGTATATGTATATATATATATGTTTTAAACTTATTTATTTAAGTTCTTTCTACGCCCAATGAGGGGCTTGAACTCACAACCTCAAGACCAAGAATTGCATGCTCTTCTGACTGAGCCAGCCAGGCACCCCTATAACCCCATTTTATTTTAATATTTATTTATTTATTTGAGAGAGAGAGAAAGCCCATGTGCACAAGAGGGGGGAGGGGCGGAGGGAGAGAGAAAATCCTCAAGCAGACTCCCCGATGAGCACAGAGCCTGACCTGGGGCTCGATCTCACGACCCTGACATCATGACCTGAGCGAAAAACCAAGAGTCAGACGCTTAACCGACTGAGCCGCCCAGGTGCCCCTCCCCCCTCACCATGGTCCCATTTTAAAGTTACTATTACAAATAGAAATGTGGGTTGTTTTTTTTTTTAAAACTGGTAAGAACGAATACTACACTTGATCTTAGCCAAAAGGCCGAGAAACGATTGTTTGTTTGTTTTTTTTTAATGACAACTTCTATATAGTTTCTTGCCAGCTGAACTCTATGGATTTAAAAGATGTTATCTCTGTCGAGCCTGGCCACTATGGTTACCTCTGCCACCGTGATAGGAGCTCCGGCCGGCCTAAACGAGCCGTGATCGTGCACCAAGCACCAGGCTAAGCTCACTGACTTTCTACAACAAGGCACTATGAAGAAACTGAAGCTCAGAGAGGTTAAAAAAAAAAATGCCCGAAGTCACCTACCACCCAGTCAGCCGCAGGACGGGAGCTGGAACCGGAGCCCGGTCCCCCACAGTACCCTGGGGCAGGGCTGGTAGCATACGCCTCTCAGAACAGAGACAGTATTCAGCTCACCCGGGGAAAGTCTAGGGATAAAATTTCCAGGTGGAGTCTGCGGTGATATCACCAGGTGTAAGATCTGGCGTCAGCTCTCCTTTTTGGCCTAACCCTTCACCATGAATCCATCGACCCCTGCCCCACTCTGCATCCCAGACCCATTTGTCTTTAACGCCCTCGAATGGATCAGAAGCGCTCACACCTCAGACCTTTTGCCCATGCCCTTTCCTCTCCCTGGAATGCTTCTTCCTCTGACTATTTATCCATTAGATAGTAGCTTAAATGTCTCTAACCTAAGGGAGGCAGTGGCAGCCATGGAAGGACACTGCTTGGAGCTCCTTTAGGAGGACCGGCTACAGGGAACATGGCTGGCTGACCGCCTCAGCTCCCCTGCCCCTTGGGATGCGTCCCAGCATTCACAGTGAGACCGGGCTTCCTCCAGGCCGTGCCCCATCAGTGATTCAGCAAGAACTCAGGGGTGCTAGTGCTGGTCCATTCCTGCCCCATGCGGGCTTCCTCTCCTGGCCCTCCTTTGCCTGCAGACTCCCCACAGGCCTAGCCAAGTCTTTCTCAGAACTCTGCTATAATCAGAGGCTCCTCCTCCCTGGTCTTCCTTCCCCCTGCACCCCTCCCAGGTCTCAGACCCACCTCGCTGTCTGGAGACCTTCCCTGCCTCCTTATGCCCCCTCCTCATTTTTTCTTCACAGCTTTTCCCCCTCATTAATCTCTTGCACATCTGATCACATTTTTTGTGTCTGCTTTTTCGAGAACTCTGACCCAAACAGAGGCCTTCCCTGACCATACTATGTTCCCGTCATAGGCTCATTCTGTATTCTTTTTTTTTTTTTAAAGATTTTATTTATTTATTTGAGAGAGAGAGACAGAGAGACAGAGAGCACGAGAGGGAAGAGGGTCAGAGGGAGAAGCAGACTCCCCGCTGAGCAGGGAGCCCGATGTGGGACTCGATCCCGGGACTCCAGGATCATGACCTGAGCCGAAGGCAGTCGCTTAACCAACTGAGCCACCCAGGCGCCCATCACACCACTGTATTCTAACTGGGGCATCTCGGTGTCTGATTTCTCTCCGTTTGCTGGGCACGCAGCAGTGACCTGGCATATAGGTTCCATGCACAAGGTTGGCTAAATCGAAATGGCGTCTTGGCTGGGAAGTTCCAGGAGGACCTGGTAGTCACGGCTTCCTTACCTGTCTGTGATCATGAAGCCCTGTCCAGACGTCAGCTGGGATCCCAGGCACACAGCTGTTGACAAGGTCATATACAAAGACATTCTCTTCCCAGCTGCAAACATAAGGAACACAGTAAGCGGGTTACTCCTTGCCTCTTTTCATAGGACAGAGTTGCAAACTGAAAGCAATCCTTGTTAACCTTCCTGGACCACAGTAAATTGAGGGTCTTGATGCAACCCTGCTTTTTCCTTCTTTAGTTACATCACCCATATGTGACTGCCCTACCATAGGCACCTCTGGATTGGATTCATGCCGGTTCAAGGCAGATCTCAACCTAAAGATTTAAATCTGCCTCAGAAACATGAGCAAACAAGGTGGATTCGATTGACAGTATCACGAAGAAAAAGAAAGAGGTTGGGATGCCTGGGTGGCTCAGTCGGTTAAGCGTCTGCCTTCGGCTCAGGTCATGATCTCAGGGTCCTGGGATTGAGTCCCACATCGGGCTCCCTGCTCGGCGAGGAGCCTGCTTCTCCCTCTGCCTGCCACTCCCCCTGCTTGTGCTTCCTCTCTCTCTCTCCCAACTAAATAAATAAAATCTTTAAAAAAAAAAGAAAGAGGTTTATACTGCATTGTGCCCGTGAAACAACTTAATGAAAATCTCCACTAGACATTTTTGTTTTCTCTCGAAAGCCCTCCTTATGCTGCCAGTCCTTACTTACCCTACTAATTTTTTTTCTTGCATGCCATCTCCAAAATCTTTTGCTTTCCTGGAAAATTCAGCTCTGGGTTTGAACTTACAGAGCCCATTCCGCAAACCAAAGCCCTCCAGTGAACAGTCCACTCTCCTTTAGAAAGTGTCTTAGTCTTTTCTGGCTGCTGTTAACTAAATACCATACACCGGGTGGCTTTCCAACAACAGAAATCTATTTTTCACAGTTCTGGAGGCTGGAAGTCCAAGATCAGGGGGCCAGCATAGTCAGGGGAGGGCCAGCTTTGGGGTCACAGACTTCTCACTGTATCCTCATATGGGGGAAGGGGGTAGGGAGCTCTGGGGGGCCTCTTGCAGAAGGGCACTAATCCCATTCATGAGGGCTTCACCCTCATGAACTAATCACCTCCCAAAGGCCCCACCTCCCAATACCATCACATTGGGGGTTAGGTTTCAACATATGAATTTGGGAAAGACGCAAAGATTTAGTTCAAATGGTATCTATTAAGCAGCTCCCTGAATAAGACTGCCTGGAGAACCGTGTCAAGAACGAGTCAGAGTGCCAGAAGTCTGAGTGCTTCTGGAACGGATTTTTTTCCACAAACACAAAATTAAGAAGAATAAACATGTCTGCTTTGATTTGCTACCAATGGCTCAAGACAAATGAAATTTAAGAGTGGGCATTTTGGACAAGGCAGCAGCCTTTGGACAGCGGCCATTCAGACAAAGCCAACAAGAGCAGATATGCTTTATGGCAACATAAAGGGTATGCATGCCAACATAGTCCTGTTTTGAAATGAGTTATTCGTTAGGTATTAGTCCCGAGGCTGGTAATTATTACTTTATCATAACTTCTTCAACCCACTAACGTTTACCTTTTAATGCCATGTGGAAGCCAAAAATGGGAATCCCTTGTCCAGGGAATCCGTTCCTCAGGGTTTGGGAACTACTTGAGTGGAGTGTGCCTGTTGTTCCATTGGCTCTCACCTCCCTTGCCCACCCTTCTGAGCTTGGCCAATGGCATTTTCCAGGCTCGCCGATGTCCGGGCACTGGGTAAGCCATTACCTTCCTCCAGGGTCTTCCCGCAGCTCCAAGGACGATGTCCCCACAGGACTACAACCCAAGAAGGAAAGGCAGTGTTGGAAACTGGGCCTTCTCCATGTGCCTGTGTCCATTTATCAGGGAGGAGAGTATTTCCAAGATGCCCCTTACAAACTTCCCCTCATATCCAATTGGCCGAACTGGGTTTTACGGCCAGTGGGAGCTGCAAAGGGGGCTGGAAAGTGAAATCTAGCTTTCTTAACTTCTTACACAGGCAGCAGGCAAAGGGATTAGTCGTGGCTGTGGAGTAAGCTACTAGAAGGGTCTGCCCCAGTGCCATTTTGATGTGAGGATTCAATGAGTTCATTGGTGCCAAACACACAACACAGTGCTCAGGGAACATGTTAATGATCAAATGGAAATGTCCATGTGTCTATCTCTCTATCTATCCATCCATCTCCATTTCTTTGTTGTTTTTAGCAGCAGACAGCCTTCAGCGTCCTTCACTGATTTTTTTTGTTAGGTGAATTATTTTATAAGCTCTTTGAAATAGGAGGTGAGAATCCCCCAGAAGACACCAATGCCTTCTGCTATGGTTTGAATATTTGTGTCCCCCCAAAGTTCCTATGTTGAAATCCTAACGCCCAATGTGATCATATTAGGAGGTGGGACATTTGGGAGGTGCCCTGATAAAAGAGATGCTGGAGAGCCCTCTCACCCCTTCTGCCATGTGAGGACACAGCACAAAGATGGGCCATTTGTGAACCAGGGAGCAGGCTCTCACCAAGAACCCAACCATGGCTGGCACCCTGATCTTGGACTTCCAGCCTCCAGAACTGGGAGAAATACATTTCTGTGGTTCATCAGCACCCCCATCTGTAGTGTTGTTGCAATAGCAGCCTGAAGAGACTAACACCGATACCATCGGAAGAAATGGACGGGAAAGAGGGTGAGCGAGGCAGGGCTTGCATGCCCTGGGAAAGATGAGCTGACATGAGAACACTAAGGAAGAACTGAGCCCCTGAGATGCCTAGGGTGATAATAAATGAAACCGTTAACAGCTCCCACTGTTGAGGACTCAGCCAAGCTAACTGTGGAAGAACTTCAGGTGCTTGGTCTCCTTGGTCACATCGTGCACGGAGGAAGTGATGGAGCTGGGACTGGTCCAACACTATATGACTCTAGTGCCCTTAAGGCACATCACATCTCCTCCCGTGGGCTTCTCCATCTGGAACATCTGCTGTTCCCACTCCTTAAGCTTCCTAAATTCTTCAAGGTCCTGACCCAGGACCAGTTTTTCCAGGAAGCCTTCCATGAACACCCCCTATCCACTCCTGGACCACCTGGAACACCCATTTCTGACCTCTTGGGGGTAAGCTGGTTGGTTTAGTTCTCTATTTCTCAAGGTCTGGTCTCCCCAAATGGGCCACAAGGACCACGCAGACCAATATCGAGTCTTATTTCTGTTTGACATCTTCTCTCATGCCATCAGCAGGCTCTATTCAATATCGATGTTCCAAGAGTGTGTGGTCTGACATGGGAATGATCCAATTTCTGGGGACAAAGTGTTCTTCAGCCCAGTGGATCGCTGACCTTGGTCCTACCCAGCTGGGTAAGCACTGGCATCCCCCGATGCCTCTCTCATGCACAATTTGGCTACACTGACTGCTGAACATACATTTTGGTGGAGTGGCTGCCGTCACTTTTAGCGATTTTGCCATCTTTGCTCAACAACACCTGCTCGGGAAACTATTTCAATAATTTATTGCATTTCCCCCATATCTGTCAAAAATAACAGGAACAGAGAGAGAAGCCCAAGGTGCTACTGCAAGTAATAAGAAGCATGGATCAGATGAACTTAATTCAACTATCGCTCGAAACAAAGATGGAAATTATTAGGTAAGCAGAAAGTATGAGGATCTTAAGCTTCAATCAGATGCTCCGCAGACATAAACTGATTGTGTGTGTAATTATGAAAGAAAAAAATTGAAAAAGCATGAAAAAAACCACCAGAAATACAGACTCGGGCTGTGTCTCAAAGACAAGATGTAATTAAGGATTTTATAATGGTGTTCAGCTTTATGCAAACTGAATTTCATGTATAATTGATGAATGAATTGTTCAGGTTTAACTTTCCTACATGCTTTCAGGAAAGTATTATATGCCAACATGGAAAACTACCTGTAAAGGAGAGGAAAGGGAGAGACTGTTAGTGTAAGAAAGGCAAGGAGGAGCAGTAGGAGTTGAGAAGACAGGAAGAAGGTAAGTCGAGGCAGAAAAGAACGGGAATTGGGTCAGGGATTGCCGGAAGTCCCCCAATTTGCCTGGAATCCTTTCTGATGCCCAGCTAACCAAGGTTGAGGTTACAAGCACCATGAGCAGGCTGAGCTGCCCTTCCTGTGGGCTGGCTAAACGGAAAGCTTCATTTGGAATTTTTTTTTTTTAAAAGGAGAGGAGAGAGAGCGGGGGCTGGGGGGGGGCGGAGGGGGGAGAGATAGAATCTTAAGCAGGCTCCACACTGAGTGTGAGACTTGATCTCACGACCCTGAGATCATGACCTGAGCTGAAATCAAGAGTCGGACACTTAACCGACTGAGCCACCCAGGCACCCCTGGAATCATTTTATTTTTTTTAAAGATTTTATTTATTTATTTGAGAGACAGAGACAGACAGAGATAGTGAGAAGAGAGCATGAGCAGGGAGGAGAGAGAGAAGCAGGCTCCTGCTGAGCGGGGAGCCCAATGCGGGGCTCGATCCCAGGACCCTGGGATCACGACCTGAGCCGAAGGCAGACGCTTAACCGACTGAGCCGCCCAGGTGCCCCAACCCCTGGAATCATTTTTAAAATATACTCTTTATCACATGGATCTCATTTTCCTCTATAGGCTCACAGTTTTTGAGAACTTCTTTGATCCATCCTTGTCAGTGCCAATCCTGCGCTCTGTTCTCTATCACAGGGAATTTGCCCTGAAGACCATTTCTCGCCGGTTTTCTTGTCAGCTGCCCTGCCTGTGGTGGGAGGCACAGATGAGGGTGGGAGGGAGGGAGAAGCCAGGGTATTTGTCTCCCTCTCTGCCTTGGGAGTCGCTGGCAGGGGCTGCCTCACCCCGGTGGCTCCAGATCCTCTAAGGCTGGTTTGCCCTCCCGTTAGGGGTGGGATTGGCTTCCTGCCGTTGTGAATCTCTGGACTGCCTCACTACTGCCTCTTTAAGTTCTTAGATTCCATCACCCGTGTGTATTAAATTCTCTGTTTTGAATATTTGCAGTGGTTCGTGTTCTCCTCATAGACCTGACTGCCACGCTATATTCCTCAGCACCACTGAGAATACAGTGGGGGCTCTCCATATTGGTTGGAAAACATGGAGGATTCGCTTACACACTAAGATAGAGGACCCCTTCTCCATTCTTACCAAAATTCGGGCACTCTAAAGCATAAAGAACCAACTGTCTTTCCGGCTTCAAGTCTTTGAGATTCTTGAAAAACAGAAGCAGGATTGTGAAGTTGTAGTTTGGGTGCCAATGGAACATAGCATAGTTGGCTCCAAGGAACCCACACATCGTCCAGGATGTCTGAGGTGAAAACAAGTCATAATAGGGTGATGAAAAAAATGCTCTAGGAGAGGTGGTCGATGAGTGCAAGTAGGGTGCCATGGAGTCAGGGTGACTTCAGTGAAGAGATGAGCCTGAAGGTTAAGGAGGTATTTATCTGGAGGAGAAGAGGGGGATAGGAATTCCCTGCAGAGGGAACAGAATGTGCAAAGGTATGGGGGAGCAAAAGGGCTGGACCAGACTGGAGAAGTTTGAGACGGTCCGTGTGGCTGGGGCTTGGGAGACACAGAGGAATGTGGAAGGAGGCCTTGGTGGGTGGGCTATGGAATTCAACTGTTCAGGTTCAAATCCCAGCTCCACCACTTTCTAGCTAGCTAACTTTAAGCAAGTTACTTTTCTGGAGGATCAGGTTCTGTGTCTGTGCGATGAAGATACCTACCTAATATGGTCTGAGGGAGCTTCAATATGATGATGTATATAAACGCCAAGCAAATAAATGTCAGTTATTATTCCTCACATTATAGTCTTTGTATGTATGTTATGTGAGTTGTTATCACAGGGTCAAGCCCTCTGCACAAAATCAGCACTTATAAAGACGTAAAGACGAATCTTCAAGCTTGCTATTTGCCACCCAGGATAAATGTTTTGCCTTCTACCTTTTCAATGAGAAATTGGGCTGGACCAATTTCAAAGAGAATTCGGGCTCGATCAAAGCTAGTTAGAATTACCCAAGAGAAACACCAGTGAGAAATGCCATTTTTCACTCCCCTTTCCAAAGGGGGTGCTTGGTTGGGCCATGGGGGATGGATGTCCACTCACCTGTGGATGGAGGCCAGTTTGGCGGATTTCCTGCCAATGCACAACTCAGAGCAGTAGAAGTCGGCCTCGGCCCAAGTCTTATTGAGAAGGAAAAATCTATAGCAGTGGCCTTTGAACTCCATCCAGAACAGTGGGCACAGGGAAGCCCGGGGCAGCTCCGGCATGCGCGTGGGCAGAAAGAAAACAGAATGGCAGGAGGGTGGGCAGTGTGCAGACATTGTTCCTATAGCTTGTGACATCTTTTCAAGAGTGAACATAAAACATTTTACATTATGATTAGTAAAATTCTACGCTTGAGGTCCAAAGAACACGTGCATACCTAACATTTACCAAATGACAAGAGTAATATACGCTCATTATAGAACACTTGGAAAATGTTACTGCTCTGGTGTATTTTTCTTCATGTCACGCTCGAATGCAGTGATTTGTAGAAATTCAATTGTTATACTGTACTATACATACCTGTCAGTATTCCGAGTTCCAAAAATGAGAACATATTTCCCCCACGTCATTATAAATTTTTGTAAACATTGTTTTAAATAGCTCTCGAATCCTCCACTGAGTGGCCCCCCTAGAGTTGATTTAATCATTCCCCTATTTGTGGATAATTAGACTGATTCCCTTTTTTAAAAACAATTACACCCAGTGCTGAGATGAACAGCCCTTGTGCATCAAGCTTTTTCAGCATTTCTGGTGATTTTCCGAGGAGAGATTTTTAAGGCTTTGATACAATTTTGCTAAATTGCCTCCTGAAAGCAATTTATACTCCCACGGTAATGCCTGAGAGTGCCCATCTCACAGTGCCCTTGCCACCGCTGAGTGTTATCACTTTCATGGCAATCTTTGCAAATTTTATAAGCAAAAAAAGGGCATCTTGTTTCAATTTGCAATTCTGAGCTCTCTGGTGAGGGCGGAGATTTTTCCACGTGTTTACTGACAAACGATAGCCCACCGAACTATTTATATCTGTAAGCCCATCGAACTGCTGGGGTTCAGGATGTGCTCTTAAGTCTGAAAAAAAAAAAAAGCACACATGAAAAACCCATGATCGAGACAATAAAGTTCTCCCAAGCGTCAGCCCCCCCTGAAGACTTCTTAGGAGATACTCTTTTTGGAAACGACTCAAGATGACTGGCTGCGGGGAGGAAGGCATGCTGAGAACCTTCTTTGAACAATGTTAGGTGGCTCATCTGTGGCAGTGGGCAGTGGTGAGATCTGCTGGACTGGGATCTGGAGGCCGGGGTCCCAGCCACCAGCAGTGGCACATTCCCTCCCTCTCAGCTGTCAAACTGGCTGATATTTGGGGTCCCTTTTGCAGCCACCCAAGGATGTGGGATCTTTGCCTTTCCAGCCACTGTAATAGCTGGCTGAGCTCTTGAATAATTAAGTAGTGGACAACATTCACGGAGCATTTGTGATGTGCCAAACACAAACAGGGAAACCGAGGCTTAGGTCAAGAGACTTGCCCAACGTCATCCTGCTAGTCAGTGGCAGATAGGGATTTGAACTCAGCCTCCCGACACCATAGCCTTTGATCTTAAAGTCCGCAGGATGTTTCATCAAGGGAAATCAACAGGGCTGAGAATGGTTAATAGTCTTTTAGCACTTACTTCATGAGGTTGGTAGGCCAACTAATTGGGCCAGATCAATTCGCGGAATGCGTGGCATGTATGGACTGCTCTGTGATGGTATGATTATTATGATTAGCTCAGGGGTTCATAACCAGGGCTGTTGGGGCTTCGGGGATCTAGCGAATCCCCTCAAATTAAATGCAAAATCAAAAGTGTGTATGTGTGCATGTGCACATGCGTGTAACTGTGCATTTATTTGGGGGAAAGGAAGAGTCAGTTGTTTTAATCGAGAGCTCTGCTAAGCAGACAGGTTCCATGCCTCCCGTCACTGACCAGAGCCACTGGTCTTTCTTGTTTGACCAGAACCAGCCCTTCCCCCACCCAGGCAGCTGTGCTCGGCAGTCCTGGCTTGTCCCTTCTGGGTGTTGCTGAGCTCTTTGTAGGGATTTTGTGGCACTACATTTTACGTAGAGAGAGAAAGCAATAATTAAATGAAGGGGGCTGGAAGGGGAAAGGAGGGGGCAAGGGTCCTCACTCCCCTCTCCCCAAGGCCCAAAGGCTTCTCCTGGGTCCTAAAGCATGGTGGATATTTGAAATCAAGTCTCCCTGTGGAAAACAAGCTCCCTCCTCCACACTGCTGGTTCCTTTGATTTTCTCCACTGAACAAACATGCCTGGAGTGAAACATACCAGAAAATGGGGCTGTGACAGGTCACTGCTCAATTACTCCCTTTTCCACCTGGGCAGGCAGAGGCCTTTAATTGTAAGGATCTGGGAGGCAAAAAGCCACGTGTTTGCACTGGGATGATAATGAACTCCATCCTGCCTGGTATCCCGCACCCCCTTTGCCTCTGGGATTTGAGAAACTGAGAACTGAAGGATCTCAGGGGCCATTCATCCGCCTGAACCCCGAAATAGCCTTCGCTAGTCCGTGTCTCCCTTGTGAAGGGATTTCTCTAGGTTTATAGCTTTACAAGTCAGATAATGATGGCAATATCAACACTACTGAGCTTTCATCTGAGCCAGGCATTGTGTCAAGTTCTTTGTACATAACAATTCATTTAGCATTCACACATCCTACAAGGTAGGTAGGTACCACAATCACTGCCACTTTACAGAGGAAGAAACCTAAAAGACAGAGAGGTTGAGTAACTTGCCCAAGATCACACAGCTCCTAAGCGGCAGAGGTAGTTTTTAAAGACAGGCTCTATGGCTCCAGACCTAATTTAGGGATTCCTGCTGCTTAAATGCCCATTTCCTTTTGTCTCAGTCTTGATGGCCTGGTCCTTCACTCACTCCTTTTCCTTCAACAAGTCCTATGTGAGCACTACCTGGGCTCAGGCAGTTAGTTGGCTAAATGCTGGAGATACTGTGGCCAACTACACAGAGGTGGCCTCTGACCTCTTGGGTCTTACAGTCTAATGGAGACCGATATTAAGAAAAATAAGCACAGATATAAAATGTCATTAATGTGCCATTTGTGGATGTTTGTCATGCAGGCAAAAACTTGAGGGAGCAGCCCCCAAATTATTTTTGGAAGCTGGTTATTTGTTTGCCCCCTCTGTCTCCTTAGGTGAACTGGTGGCCGCCCCAACCCTCTCTTCAAGGAGCCTGGGGGGTGATTAAGACAGAGCACCAGAGTCCCCTTCCCAGATGGGGGAATTTCAGGGAGTTGCCATAGGAGCACCGAAACATGTCATACAAGGATGTGGAGATCTGGGAGGCTTCCTGGACGGGATGATGTCTCATCTGACACCTGAAAGGTAAGAGTCAGAGAAAACGTTTCAGGTGCTGTGTGGACACAGCAGGTGCAAAGGCCCTGAGGTATGAGAGAATGGAACATTTGGAGAACATTTGCAAATGGTTCAGCCAAGCTGGGAATCTGAGGGTGGGGCAGGGGGAGGCAAGAGATGAGGCCAGAGGTGACGGGGGGGGGGGGGGGGGGGGGGGGGGGGGGGCGGGGGGGGGAAGAGACAGGAAGGCATGCACAAAGGAGCTTGTTGCTCTGGAAACCAGGAGGCCAAATGGTAGGGTCTTTTTACCTCAATTACCAGCACTAAAGGTCACCAAGATTTCCCAGCTGGGGTGGGAGTCAAAGTCTTTGGGAGCTCCGAGCTTGTGAAGAAAAAAGAACACACCAGTGGAGTTCAGGGCTCATTTTTTTCTCTCTCTCTCTTTTTTAAAAGAATAAATTGTCACCTTCCCACTCAATCTGGCTGCCTGCTCCTCTGGCCCCAATCCAGCCGCCTACAAATGCACTACCCCGCTGCCTCCTGCCCAGATCAGCCTTGAGAGCCAGCCAGGAGAGGAGGTGAGGAAGGCTCCGGGGTCCACATCCCAACCCCCACCCCACTCCCACTACTGGGCCCCAGATGTCCCAGGAGACAGGAGGAAGAGTCTCTCAGTGTCCTGGAAGGTGGCGACTGGGAGGGCTTCCATCACCCTCACTGCCTTTCCTTCCCGCTGTCTCCCTGGTTCACATGTCCCACCATCAGACCATCTTCCTCACCAGTGAGTCCTGGCTCTGGTTTCCAGAGCTGGTGGTCCTGGGCCTCTCGTGTCTGAGCTCTGCTTTTCCTTCTCTGGGCCACACTTGTGGCCACATGATACAGAGGAAAAAAGCACTGCAACCTTTCTTCTATTGCCCAAACAGCGGCCATTCATTCATTCGGTGGTGAGTATGTAACTGCTGAGACCAGCCTCAGAGGGTGTCAGTATCATCCCCATTTTACAGCTGAGGAAACTGAGTCTCGAAGAGGTTAAGTCACTTATTCCCACAGCTAGCAAGTGGTGGTATTGGGATGAACTCAGAATTCCCTAAACACTAAGCACCTCCGGAAAACATCTTTTTTCTGCCCTTGGTTTTCCCATTTGTAAGACAAATATATTAAACACCAAATTTAACCACGTCATGGATTGAATGTTTGCATCTCCCCCTCCTCAAATTCATATGTGGAAGCCCTAATCCCCAATGTCTTTGGAAGGGGGGCATTTGGGAGTGGAGTAGGGTTAGATGGGGTTATTGGGGGGTGCCCATAATAGGATTAGTGCCCTTATAAGAAGAGAAAGAGAGACCAGTGCTCCTGCCCCCCCCCCCCCGCCACGTTTCTCTCTACCTGTGAGGACACAGCCAAGGTGGCCTCTTGGACCCAGCAAGAGTCCTCACCAGGAACCAAATTGCTCAGGATCTTGATTTCGGACTTCCCACCACTCCAGAACTGTGAGAAATCAATTCCGATTGTTTAAGCCTCCCAATCTATGTTTTTTGTTGTTGTTGTTGTTTGTTTTTTTGTTTTTTACCATAGGTTATAGCAGCCTGCGTTAAGACTAAAAGTTAATCAAGCCAATAAGTCCATGTCTCCTGGGTGCCTATTTGGCTTTGAGGTCTGTGCCCTCAAGTTGCTCACAGTCTGGGGAGAGGAACACACTCAGGACAATGAGTCATCATATACTAAGATACAGTCCAGAAATATGCAGAGTGCTCTGTGCCCATAGAGGTGGGGTGGGGAATCGGGCCAGCGTGTTCACGGGGCACTCTGGGATCTGACTCTATGATTCAGACTCCAAGGGGTATTCTAGGAAGTGCGGACATCCAGTTGCTCAGACCTCTAGGCTCCAGCTTGAACTCTGGAGTCCAACGGCCCCTGTTGGACACCCAGCTCTTCGTGCCTCCATTTTCACATCTATAAAATGGACATGATGATAATGCCTACTTCACAAGGAAGCCATGGCCTGGCTCATACTTGGCATTCTAGTAAGCATTAGGTATTACTGCAGCAGAGACAGCCTGGGCCCCGGAACCCGCCTGGAGCTGGGATTGCGGTGCCAGCCTGATTCCCCTGCCCACCCCTGAAGCCCTGCAGAAGCAGCACCCCACCCCCACCCCCCAGCTTCAAACGCCTTGCTGGAATTGCCTGTGCTGTGGAGAGTTCTTGGCCTCAGGAGCCAGGAAAGGAAACTTGATGGTAATGGTTGAAGAACCATAACAGCAAATATTTATGCAGCTTTTACTAGGTGCCAGGTCTCTTCTAAAGCACTTTACACTCATTAATCCCCTTGTACAATGTGATCAAAGCCAAGTTCGCAGAAAAGGTTTTGGGAAAAGGCTCTAGTCTGGCTAAACCCTCCCAAGTCTCTCAGACGTGTCTAAAGGGTTTTTTGGGTTTTTTTTTTTTCCCAGCGCAAATCTCGAGGTGTGGCTGAGGTGCACTCTGTGCGTATATTTGCATGTTCATGGAAGGTCAGGAGACTTGGGGTGAGTGAAGAGATGACAGATGCTCTGTTCTGCTTTGCACGGGAAGGCTGCGATCCAGAGGAGAAAGGCAGACAGGGCGCATTCTCAACAAAGAGGGCTCTTGGATGTGCACTCACCTTCGTGGCCTGCAAAGGCCCACCAGGACCCTAGAGGAGCCCTTCTTAGTCACGCATCAACGTGCACACTCTTGCTCACACTCTTGCTCACACACACACACACACACACACACACACACACATTCTCATCTGGGTTGAAGTCACTTTCCTCTAGAAGATCTGTCTGCTCAGGCTCGAACTAGGCTTTCTGCTGGGCTGGGAACCTGGAGAGCCAGAGAACTACCCGTTGGCAGGGTCACTGGCCTCTGTAGGTCTCAGTTTCCCCAACTGTAACATGTTGGGCTGAATGGATTTCCCCGACCCTTCCTGCCAACTCCAGTTCTGAGCTCTCCAAGACTGCTGGCTTTGAAGTGATCTCAGTTCCCCCTACCGGCAGAATGAGGGTGAGCTGGGGGAGAGACCTCTGGAAAGTCCTTTCTCCAAGGGAGGCCTTTGTCACAACAGAAAGCTGTGTCTCCTGACCACTTCTATCATATCACCAACAACTGCAGTAGCAGAAGAACTAACAGTAATAACTCTCATTCTTTAAGCACTTAACATGTGCTAAGCGCTTCATCTGCACGATCTCATTGGAGATCCCCAAAACATTTAGTAGGCACGATTATTATCCCCATTCTCCAGGGGAGGAAACTTGATGCTCACAAAGAGGTGCCACAGGTACAAGTGAGTGGGAGAGAAGACTCCCCAGTTGCTCCCACTTGCAAACTTAGCCTCGGGCCCTTCCCACACACATGGGACGGAAAGGCAGGACCATGCGATATACAAAGGGAGACCTCAAGGATATTTTGTCCAACTTCTCTCCTGCTCGCCTACTGCATGGATGAGAAGACTGAGGCCTAAGAGCAAGGATGCAAAGTCCCGGTTATGGACTGAATTTTTGTGCCCCCCCCCCATTCATATGTTGGAGCATTAAGCCCCAGTGTGATGGTGTTTGGAAGTGGGGTCTTAGGGAGGTAATTAGAGTTAGATGAGGTCATGGGGGAGGGGGGCCATGATGGGATTAATGTCCTTACAAGAAGAGGAAGAGAAACCAGCATGTGCACATACTCTTTCTCTCTCTGCCACATGAGGACTCAACAAGAAAGGTGGCCATCTATAAACCAGGAAGAGAGCCCTCACCAGGGAACGGAATCAGGCAGCACCTCGACTTCCCAGCCCCCGGAGCTGTGAGCAATAACTTCCTGTTGCAGCCTGAGCCGACAAAGACAGAGTTTATGATAGATCGGAGCCCCTAATGCTTGCCTAGATAAACAAAGACCACCACTCGCCTTGGTTTAAGGGGGATGCCCAGGTACATCTGAATTTCAGCTAAACAACAAATCACTTTAAGTCTATGTCCCACTCAATCTTTGAGACATGCTTATACTAAAAGGTGACTGTTTATCTGAAATTCAAACGTACCTGGGCATCAGGTATTTTATCTGGCAACCCTATCACCCCACTGTTTCAATTCACCCCAGCACCGTAACAGCCCCAAAATGGGGTCTCATGGGAATTCTACACTTTCATTATGAGTTGTACTTTAACGGGGATCAAAATAGCATGTCTGTCACAGGCTTACTGCAGAGGTTAAATAAATCCATACACAGAAAGTGCTTAAAACAATGCCTGGCACATAGAGAGGGCTATGTAAATCTTAACTGGTTGTAGGTATTATTATTATTTTAAATATTATAAACAGTCTTTGGAAAGAACCCTCACAGTGGAGGTGACAGGCAAGATCCTCAGCCCAGAGCAGACGGCAGGATTCAGGAATCTTCCCGCCCAGACGGGGTTCCCTCACAGTGAGCACCCTGGTCTCCCCATTGCAAAGAGGAAGAAACGGAGCTCCTTTGAAGCCCTGAGACTTTCACGTGGGACACGGGGAGGCCACATGCCAGAGGCTGGTAATTGCTGTCCTAATTGCCGGGGACACAGAAAACCCAGAGAAGTGGGCCACCGAGCAGTGGCCTCCAGGGAGGTCATGAGACGGACAACTGTGTCCCCTTGCATGCCTAACCTGTGGTGGCAAGCAGCAGGTCTGAAAGGTCCCTGGGAACAGACGTCACAGTCAAAGTGGGGGTGGCCCCCGCACCCCTGACGCCAAATCCCAACAGAAATCCCATTTTCAGACCTTGCTGTGGTGCCAGACACCAAGAACAAAGCACTTCCCCACTTTACCTTACTTCCCTTGCAGAGTCACCCCAGAGGGTGCTACTCTGACCCCCATTTTCCGAAGGAAGCTGAGCTCAGAGAGGTTAAGAAATTTGGGCGAGGTCACACCGTTTTTAAGATGCTAAGCTGGGATTTAAAAATCAGGACTCTTTGGGTCTGAGCCAGGGACAATGCCCCTGGCTGGGGTGCGGGAAGGGGAGCCAGGAGGGCTGTCGGGAGGCTCAGCTCAGCTCCCACCACTCCTCGGGTCGGGCGGGCCTGCAGCCCAGGCTAACCAGGCCTCACTGACAGAACCTCAAGTGTCTGTGAGGTGTTCTCCTCTCCTCTTGCTCCGGCCCTGGCCCCGGTGCTCAGCTGGGCTGATACTGATGTCCGTCTGTGGAAAGGCCTGTGCAGACAGGAGGGTCGGGAAGGCCACCGTGGCCCACCACCCCCACCTTTGCATCCCGAGGCCCGAGGAAGCCACCTTCAGGCCTGAGTGGAGGAGAGAGGCCCTTCCACTGGAGCTCTCTTGGGGGCAGGCGAGTGCTGCTGGGAGCTCAGGACACACTGGAGAGCCTCCAGTCTCCTCCTCCTCTGTCCCCTCTGCACCGGAGACAGCTCTGAGTGACAGCCTGAAAGCTGACCCCGGTCAGCCCCCTTCAGGGAACTAAGAGAAACCACCGCCCTGCTTCTGAGCCACTGTGTGGCCTTGGGCATGTGCAGGCTTCTCTGAGACTCCATTTTCTCCTCTGTGAGATGGGATAGTAACAGAGCTTGCATCTGGGCCTGTCACAGGAGATAAAAGCACCTCGGGCCCCCTCAGAGGAAATACATACCAGAAGGTAAAAATAGAAGTCAGAGGCTGGTGCAGAAGTGGATGGGGGGGGGGGCGCCTGGGCGGCTCAGTCGTTGGGCGTCTGCCTTACGCTCAGGTCATGATCCCAGCGTCCTGGGATCGAGCCCCGCATCGGGCTCCCTCCTCTGTGGGGAAGCCTGCTTCTCCTTCCCCCATCCCCCTGCTTGTGTTCCCTCTCTCGCTGTGCCTCTCTCTGTTAAATAAATAAATAAAATCTTTAAAAAATAAAGAAGTGTATGGGGCCTGTGTGCTTGGCCTTAGCTCGTCCCCACCCCACCCTGGCCTTGAAGGCCCTAGAACACCTCTTGCCTAGGAAGCAGCAAGGAAGGCCTAGGTGGGTTACCCTCCACCCTTTCCCTCTACCTTTCAAGGTTTCTTAGGGGTTAAAGGAGGTGCCAGTAGAAGGTTCTTGGCCCAGGATAAGTGCTCAACGAAGAGAAGCAAACATTATCATTCGTGCACAGGTCTCGTGTGTGGTTTGCTCCAACTTAACATAAATGTGTTCAAATCCACTGGTGTTTCATTGGGAAGGTCACTGCACTTATGAATTAGTATCTGCGAAAATCGGAGTCTTTCTCTCCCCTGCTTCATGTGTTGTCAGGCAAGTCACTCTGCCTTTCTGAGGCCTCAGTTTCCTCCTTAATAAAATAGGGGACACCAAGAGTACCTACCTCGCAAAGATTCAGTGAAATCATTTGTTTCTAAGACTCAGCATAGATGCTGGCAAATAGTAGGTGTTCAATAAAGGATAGCAAATTTTGCTACCATTATCGTGGATCCAGTGCAAGCCTTCTCCTGGCAGGAGACCCTGCATACTCCCTTCCCTCCCCCGCTTGCTCTCCTGAAATGCTCCATCGGGTTCTCTGACACTCTGTGTGGCTGGCACCCACAGGGAGGACTTGAACCTGTCCCAGGCACTCACTTGCTCTCTGGCACACCTGCTGCCATGCCTTCGAGGTCTAACTGCGTTGCTCTGTGGGCACCGGGTGGAGAGCCTGCCGAGGCCAGACTCAGGATACAAACACAGCTCAGGCCCAGTTTCCTCCTCATGCCCCACGTCTACCGGTTCCTCAAAACGCTGGGCTGGTGCACACCCCAGAGCGCACATGTATATTTATTTAGGAATGACATACATTTATTATGTCCGTGTTGTGCATCGATGACTTACTGTACTAATAGATCAGGTCTGTTATAAAATACCCCTCCCCCAAACTGACATATATATTTTTTGAAGGTTGATATAAAACATAAATATAAAATTTGCATCTTTTCTCCCCACTCTCCATCATCTGGTGCAATGCATTTCGGGGGCCCCTGCTGTCACAGAAATCAAGCACCCTCCGAGTGGGAATCCTCCAGGTGGGGAGGAGGGTGGTCCGACAGATGCCACTGGAAATTCTTTTGAAAAGTGGAGGATCCTTTGATTTGGCAAATGAACTAAATGATCTGTGTTGATAATGTGTCAATAGATGATGGCTGAAAGTTTTGGTAAATGGGTTCATGCCCCGTCTCTGGATGGAAACAAGTGGAGTGTTCGTTATACGCCCAATCCCATGCATTGGTGTCTCCTGGGAGCTTGTTCAAAAAGGCAGAATTTCAGGCCCCACACCAGACCCCCCGAATCAGAATCAAGGGGTTGTGTGTACGTTACAGTTTGTGAAGCATTGTTCTAGGCAGGGGTAGGCAAACTTTTTTTTTTTTAATTCTATTTTTAAATAAAAATTGTATAAATCTAAAGTATGCAACCTGATGATTCAATAGTGCATTCAACGTGCACAGTGAAATGCTCCTACAGTCACACTGATTAAGGTAGCATCTCCTCACATGGTTACATTCTTTTTGGTGATGAGAGCACCTGAAATCTACTCTCTTTGCAAATTTCAGCATTCAGTCCAGTCCTGTATTCATTATGCCGTGCATTAGCTCTCCAGACTCATTCGTTCATCCTACTTTATTGTAACTTAAACTTCTGTAGAGCCAGATAGCAAGTATTTTAGGCTTTGCTGGCCACACGGACTCAGTCACAACTACTCAACTCTGCCACAGACTATAGGAATGGACCTGGCTGGCTTCCAGTAAAACTTCATTTACAAAAATAAGCAGCAGGCTGGATTTGGTCCACGGGCCCGAGTTGGCCAACCCCTGCGTTAGACCTCAAGTTTACTGACCAGAAAGTAGGTAATTTCCTTACTTAACAAATCAATCTGCCATTTGGAGGTTGCAGAGGTCTCTTTGTAACATAGTATATACATTCTCTGCCTTCCTAAAGTGGTATTATGGTGTGATGGCCTCACCCGCCCTCCCACTCCCAGATACACCTCCACACACCCTGTGCTCATGGTGGTCTGGGGATTCAGACCACCTCCTCTCCCCTCCTCTCCTCTCCCACCTCTCCTCTATCATCTAATCACCTCCGTTAGTTTCTTAGCTTTTAAAAAAATGCTGTTTATTTACCAGTAAAACAAAGTCCCCTGCGCCCTCACCACCGTTATAAAAGGGACAGTGGAGGCGAGTTCATTTCATGGCTTTCCCCTTCAGGCACCTGCTGCAGTAGGACCACATACTGTTATGTAATCCCGTAAGCCTCAGTTTCCTCATCTGCAAAATGGGAACAAATCAGTTCTTGCCTCATACAAGTGCTTAGAACAGTGCTTGACACGGTAATTGCTTAATATACGTTAGCTACCATTAGATCATGATGCAACCTTCAAAAATACCACACGGGAAGGTATATGGTTGAGCAGTAAAACCACCTCCCAAAGGATAACCCTGGCCAACTTTGAGGGTGATGCTGTCAGTTTTTTTCTAGGCATTAATTTTAGTTTTTACGTAGTGATGATCATTCCTGAGTTATTTATTTTTTTAAGACTTTATTTTCTAAAGAGATTTATGAGAGAGCGAGCGAGCGTGTGTGTGCACGGGGATGGGAGGAGGACAGAGGGAGAGAATCTTCAAGCACACTCCCCACTGAGCACAGAGCCTGATGCGGGGCTTAATCCCACCACCCCAAGAGCATGACCTGAGCCAAAATCAAGAGTCGGACACCTAACTGATGGAGCCACCTGGGCGCCCCTAAGATTTTATTTTTTCAGTAATCTCTACATCCAACACGGGGCTTGAACTTACAACCCCGAGATCAAGAGTCGCACGCTGTACCAGCTGAGCCAGCCAGGTGCCCCAATCCCTGAGTTATTTTCAATGGTCTTTTTGAACATGGAAAGGGCAGGTAGCTCAGTGACAGTGGCAGACAGGCCACTCAGAAAGGAAAGGAGTCCTTCTTTCTTCCCCTGCCGTGATTCCCAGCGTTTTGAAAGTGAAATATCAGAGCTCCAAACAGCTGTTCCTGGCGCCCTGGGACTCAGCATGTCTGAGCTGGGCTGGCAGAGGTCATAGCTTCTGTCAACTCCCGGGGGTGGACTGAAATCCTGAGGGGCTCTGGAATCTCAAGAGACGAGAGGACTCAAGGACTGGCTGTGGGAAAACACACTCGGCTTTCAAACTTTCCTACCCCACCTCCTCCCTTTGAACTTGGGTCCCCACACTCCAAAGAGGGTACGTAGGTGGCCGGTGACTCTCCTTTCCCATCTTACAGCTGAGGAGGAGGAGCAGGATGCTAATGGGTAGCCCACGACAGGGCACACTGAGCCCAAGTTTCTATAGAAACCAAGTCATTCCTTCACCTTTCAACACACTTCCCTAGTCTCCTGACAAACTCTCTCCTTAGAGACGTGGACAGCTCTGACAACCATCCTGCAACTGTCCCCTCTGGCCAACCAGCAAACATGGCCTGATGTGTGCCTCGCAGGAACAGTCTGCATGTACCGCATGTAGAGACGGTGCGGCCATTATCCAGGCTAATCCTCAAATGAACCGTGCGGGCTAACAAGAGTCGCCCTATTTTCAGACAGGATTGTCCAGCCAGCATAGTTCACCACAACCTCCAAATGGCAGAAATTCATGGTCTCACAGTTCTGGAGGTCAGAAGTCCAAAATCAAGGTGTCTGCAGGGTTGGCTCCTTCTGAGGGCTGTGAGGGATGGATCTACAACCTTCTGTGTCTCTGCCCATCATATTCCTTCTGTGTGTTTCTGTCTCTGGGTCCTAATCTCTGCCCCCCCCGCTTTTTTTATAAGGACACTGGTCATACTGGATTAGGGCCCAGTCAATGGCCTCACTTCAACTTGACTACCTCTGTAAAGACCCGATCTCCAAAGAGGTCACACTCTGAGGTACTGGGGGTCAGGCTGCCATCTTTTTTGAGGGGGCCACAATCCAGCCCGTAACAGGCTCTCGAGTCCGGCAGGCCCAAGCTGGTATCCTACTCTATCACTTACCGGCCACTTAATCTCATTAAGCCCTGGCTTCCTCCTTTGCAAAAGGGAAATAAGAACATTTTCCGTGTGGGTTTCCGCATGAGGACTACGTGAGATGTTTGGCATTTCCCATGGTGCTCAGTCAGCCCTCTTGTTATTACTGATGAGGGAGGCGGATGCTGGGGATGCTCCACCTCAGAGCGCGCTCTCAGGCCCTCTGACTTTCCCTGTGGCTGCAGCGCATGCAGATCTCACACTTGGCCGAGAACGTGGCCCCCCACCCACCACCCCATTCTCTGCCTGGGGATTTCTTGGTGCTACTGAAGCTTGCTCAGCCCACACAGGACAGTCCTAAAGTGCCAAACATTTCACGTCTCCAGGGGCAACCCTCAGGCCCTGAGGGATAAGCGTCGGGAGTTAAAATACCCCAGCTTCCCCATCATGATCATTGTCAAGTGTATTCTCCAGGGTCCCCAGCATGACTGCGCCCCAGCTGCCCACAGTGCTAGTCAAGGCAGCCTTCATCTGTTTTTCTCCTTTCTCTGACTTGTTCTTCCATTTAATGCTTCCTGGGGTCCCCTTCCCAGTAAACAAGCAGCACCCAAGTCCTTGCCTCAAGGTCTGCTTTTGAGGTACACCTAACTAAGATAATGAGGAGACCATAGCTCAGAGAAGTCATATGGCTTGTGCAAGGATACACAATTAGAGAGAGGTGAGTCCATGATTTGAACCATGGTTTCTTCGGCTCCAAAGCCCATGGGCTCAGTCACCGGTAGTCCCTCCTCTCTAGTGCCCAACGCCTGCTATGTTCTGGTCTTCCTCATGCTCTTTGTTCTCTCATGGTTTTTTGTTTTTTAGAGATTCTATTTATTTAGTTGAGAGGGAGAAAGAGACAGCAGGGGAAGGAGCAGAGGGAAGGGGGAGAAGCAGGCTCCTCGCCGAGCAGGGAGCCCGATGTGGGGCTCGATCCCAGGACCCTGGGACCAGGACCCGAGCCGAAGGCAGACGCTTAAGCGACTGAGCCACCCCGGCGCCCCCGTTCTCTCATGCGTTTATCCTCTTCTGTACAACGATGATAAGGAATTCATTTTGTAGTCTCTTTTTTTCTCTTGAGAAACTTAACCTAACCTCGCCCTCCTGCCTTCCCCTTTGACCTCCCTGCCACGTCAGGGGTCTGAGTCATTGGGATGGTTTGTTACACAGCAGCGGTGACCGAAACACCTTGCACTCCTCATGCCCCATGTTCGTGAAGAAAAAGATAACTCAAATGCATGGCACAAATAAATAATCTTTAATTTCAATAAATAGCTCCCCATTATGCCAGACAAGAGGCTGTGGGAAAGATACAGAAGCATCCAACAGGGAGAGATCTATCCTAACTACACTAATTCCTTAGCATGAGAAAAATGACTTTGGTTCACACACAAACACAGAAAGATGCTCAGAGTATGACAAGGAAGGAGTCCTCTTGGACGGGAGCACGGTGGCCATTTTAATCCAGGTAACCGTCCTTTGCAAGTCTTCCGTGTGCCACAATCACCATGAATCGTCAAAAAAGGTTACTTTTGCTCTATCATATTCTATTTACTTGACATACGCACATGCTGTTACTGAAGGTGGGGCCGTGACAGACAGGAGGACACGGGGTGAAATTTCACTGGGAGGGGCAGAGAGAAGGGAGTGCTCAGGACTGAGGTCCTGCCGACCACCTTGCTCGCCAGGAGGACACACAGGGACACACACGTGTTCACCTGTGAGGGCACACACGAAAACATTCCCCACAGGGGGTCCTTAGGAATAAGCTAACACAAGGACAAATTCAGTTAAGCCAGGGAAGTTTCTTACACTGGAATATTTTTTGAGGCCATCTGGCTTCTCCAAATAGTCTAATCTATCACGTCCACTAAAGAGAAGACAAGGTACTTACATTTTTGGGGGGAATGTATCAGGTCTGAAGAACCCCCCAGGGAACAGCAGCCCATTCAGAAAGCCACCCAATCAGCAGGTGTGCCTTTTGGGTGTGGGGGTCGGGCCTCCCACACACTGGCCAAGCTCTTGGAGAATTTCATCTCGATGGAGGCTGGCACCCTTGGGGAGGCCCCTTCTCTGGCCTGAGGGTTGAAAGTGCATTTAGGGGTAAGGGTATCAACAGGAGCAAGCACTGCCAAAAAGTCTCACAGCAGAGCCCACTCAGCTCGTGACATACAGATGGGGTTTCTAGAAAGTTCTCAGGCTTTGCTCATTGAGGGCAACCATCTTGTGTTCAATAGTCAGCTTCCTCTCAGTTCTGAGAGGATTTAGTGTGTGTGTGTGTATTTGAGAGAGTGTGTGTGTGTGTGTGTGTTGTGTGGATGTAATAGGCATGTGACATGTTTTCCTTCTGCCTTAAATTTTCTTCCTTTTTTTTTTTTTAAACAAATGAAAGCTGCTTTTCCCACAGCTCTCAGGTCACCTCCAGCGAGGCAGGAGACACACGGTCACACTCGGCCCGAGACCTCAGGCTGTGCCACTGCTCTACGGCCGTGCGGTGAGTGTTGAGCATTCGCCGCCAGTGGTTGGATTCGGAGGGGCCTGAAGAGTACTGGCCAATGACAATCCTTCCGATGAAGTCGTTGCTGCTCTTCATGTTGTGGCCAAACACTAGGGAGCCAGAGGGGCGAGGGCGGCGGGGAGGAGGTCAGAGGAAGGAGAGAAACGGAACAGGGAGGTGGGAACAAGACAGAGGTTGTTGTTAGTCTACACGTTCCTCAACTGCAGACATGGGCTCCTTGCTTTTAGGACATCATCTGTTTCTTTTAATGGTAAGAACGCCCGACTTCCCTCATCTCATCCGCCCGTGAGTCCCTTCACTCCAGGTATACCAGGTGGCCGGCTGTTCCTCACCATGCCAGGCAGGTTCCTGCCTCCTGGCTTCCGCACTGGCTGGTCCTTCTGCCACATAGCTGCGTCCCCTATAATACGCAACTTTAAACTCACAGCCATTGCCCTGCCACGCTGTGTACAGAGCACTATAGGTGGGTAGTTCTAGGGGGACAGTCAGCCATCACTGAAGTCTGGTTGAGTAGTTAACCCGGGGTTTCTCAATGGCAGTATTGTTGATGTTCTTTGTCATGGGGGCTGTCCTGTGCAGGATGTTGAGCAGCACCCCTGGCTTCTATGCACTCGATGCCAAGAGCACCACCCTCACCAGCTGTCACAATCCAAAATGTCTCCAGACAGGGCCCAATGTCCCCTGAAAGGCCAGTTCATGCTGGAGAACAGCCACTAGGTTAAGCCATGGGCCATGGGTCAGACATCCTCGGTGACCATTAGGCTAGCTCTCGGACCCTGAGACAAGGGAAGGAATCTCTCTGAGACTCAGTTTCCTCCTAGGTTAAAGAGGAATCTTGATAGTGCTTTACCTCATCTGTCACTGTGAGGTTTTGAGGAGATAATGTGTGTAATGTCTCAGCACACAGTACCTAGATAAGCACTCAGTGAAGGTTATACTGCTATTTTGATCCCAAATTTCTGTCTGTGGAGCTTTTATAAAAGAGGCTTTATGTTTCCTCTGTTCCAGGCAATGGAGGCAAGCTTCCTGAGAGAAATGGCCATGGCAATTTCTTCTACCCCTTGTTGTACTGCGTGTCTCTTTGGAAGGCTTCTCTGTTAATTCCAATGCAAGCTTAATTTGTGTCTTTCAAGCCTAATGAGATGGTTAGCTTGATTTATCTTCCCAGCCAAGTTCTGCCTAATTCTTTATCTGTGTGTGGGTAGTCCGGGCATGTCATCTCACAAACGGGAAAGCAGGCTGCGTCTGGGTTATAAATGAAGGACTGCAGAATGGGAAATATCACAAATTCACCCAGCATGAGCCGAGCAAAAGCGGGCTGGATCCCAGGAGGGATGCCGATTATCAAATAAACCAGCTAAAATATGCAGCCAAAAACAGAACTTGAATGCTAATGAGCCTCTGTTCTCCCCTGTGGGGTTCACATCAAGAATTCTAAATGATAAAAATTGGGGGGGAGGGGGGGCGAAACGGGAAGAGAAAAAGAAAAGTGGAAAAACAAAAACAAAACCCCATCCACGGTCTAAATACCAAAAAGACCCAGGGTGAACAAGGCTAGCCTGTACAAGCTAAGTCCAATACCACTCCAGTGTCTAGTACCTGTCAGCCATGTGGACAAAAATTGGACCCTGTATATTTTTTGTAACTTGGCAAAGTGTTCAGTACACACAGGGGGACCTTGTTTACGTGAAGATCCCTTCTAGAAGGGAAAAATTAGAACAGGAATCTTTGCTTAATAAAGGACACTACTAAGGAGCTCTCTGAGACATTTGAAGTTTGTTTGTTTTTTTTTTTTTAAAGATTTTATTTATTTATTTGTCAGAGAGAGGGACAGAGAGAGAGCACAAGCAGGGAGAATGGCAGGCAGAGGAAGACAGGGAGGGAGAAGCAGGCTCCCCACGGAGCAGGGAGCCCGACGCGGGGCTCGATCCCAGGACCCCGGGACCATGACCTGAGCCGAAGGCAGACGCTTAACGACTGAGCCACCCAGGTGCCCCAAAAAATGTTAACTTGTGATCCAGCAATTCTATTTCTAGGAATTTATCCCATAGAATTATCTGCACAAATGGACAAAGATATACATACAAGGATATTGGATAATACCTGGGTTAGTAGAGCCTCTAAGCCAAATCGGGCCTGCCACCTGTGTTTTGTAAATAAAGTTTTATTGGAACCCGGTCAAACCCATTTGTTTACACAATGTCTATGACTGCTAGTGCACTACAGAAGCAGAGCTGAATAGTTGCAAAAGAGACTGTGTGGCCCACAAAGCTGAAACTATTTCCTATCTGGTCCTTTATAGAAAAGTTTGCCAACTCCTGCTCTAGAACATTGTGAGAATGAAAAATGTAAATAACAAAAAATGTCCGTGAAGAAGTGTACCTGAGGCTGTGGTGCCCTGTCTACCTCCCCAGCCCACTCTAGAGGCTACCCCCAGCTCTCAAGCACCCAGAGCCCTCTGCCGGGGCCACGCCAGTCTATGCTAACTATGACTTATGGTCGAGTCCTTGGGCCACTCTTATTAATAGCAGTTTGACCTCTGCAGGGGCTGGAGACTAGGGTCAGCCGCTTGGATGCATACGGGACCGATCGCCTGATCAATATCCCAGACACCAGGGCTTGCGTGAACTTTTCTGGCTGGCACCCTTTCGAGTGTATCTCCCCACATCATTCCTGGGACAATGAAGTGCTGTCCTTAAAAATCCACTGGGAAACTGGAACTCGTATCTGTTCTTGCCTGGACTCTGCCCTGTGTGCTTCTTTCCTTTGCTGATTTTGGTCTGTTTCCTTTTTCTGTAATAAACTGTAACCATGAGTATAATAGCTTTGCTAAGTCTGTGAGTCCTTCCAGCGAATCACTGAACTTGAAGGTCTTGGGGATCTTCCAAGCTGCAGTTACCCACTCATCAAATATCCCCGATTGGCTTGCCTCCCTTTTCCACTCTCTTATCAGTACTTCCTGTCGTCACCTCCTTAGTAGCCTATCTGAACCCAAGTCATTGTCTTAGGATCAGCTTTGGGGAGCAGCCAGACAAAGACTGGCGGAGACTAATTAAATCATTTCTGATGTAATAATGTCATGGAAACCAACGTTGCTGTAAAATGAGATAGACCTATATATATAAAATTGAAACATCTCCGAGACATATTGCTAGGAGACAAAAGCAAGTTGCAAAATAGTATATGTAAACACAATCTCATTTTTGTTAAAAAAAATGTTAATATATAGAATAGAAAACAATCTGGAGGAATTTCATCAAACTGTTAAGAGTGGCTCTCTCTGGGGGCGCGGGGGGGACAGGGAACTTTCTGTGTTCGGTATTATGTAAGTATGGTTTGCACTTCTTACAGTACATATTGTTTTGGAAAGAAAACAGGGGCCCCTGGGTGGCTCAGTCGGTTAAGCAACTGCCTTCGGCTCAGGTCTTGATCCCAGAGTCCTGGGATCGAGCCCCATGTCAGGCTCCCTGCTCAGCAGGGAGACTGCTTCTCCCTCTCCCTATGCTGCTCCCCCTGCTTGTGCTCTCCTGCTCTCTGTCAAATAAATAAAATCTTAAAAAAAAAAAGAAAAAAAACAAAACAAAGTTGCCATTAGAGAATCCACAACTAAATCGCCAGAAGGCAAAGAAGACTAAAAGGAAGTCTAATACCCTATGCTCCCTTTCCCAGTTTGCAAAGTTCCTTGGCGTGGTGAATCACTTGGCCCTTGCAAGGTAGGCGCTCCTAAGTGATTCAGCCTTTTCGATGGAAAGCAGTCACTGCTATGGCCATCTGAGTTAACTGGCAGGCTCTGACACCTGCAAATCACTTGGTAAAGTTACGGCAATCTTAACAGTCTTTTAAAAATCGAACATTTAAAATGCAAGTTATAACAAAGCCAGAGCTGAAGAAAACTAATGACTTCTATGATAAAAGCTGCCTGGGAGAATATCAAGATTTGCTATCACTGTAAATTCTAGGGAGCATGTTGTTGGAGAAATGGGGAATTAAGACTGGATATCTATAGAATCCAGAAAGGGGCTCAGAGACAGAGGGCCAGATACCCGCAGCTCTCCATTTTACAGATAAGGAAACCAAGTCACTGAGCTAGCTGGTGATACAACTTGAATTATTTGCAGCAAATACCCTGCAGAGGAAGCCAATTCTGCATAACTAGATCCCCACTTTCCTCCCCCTTAGAAACAATCACAATTAGAAATTTTGTCGTGAGGCATCCCCAAATATCCCTCCTGGTTGTTACGGGGGGCTCATTCTACTGCGAGTCCCTAGTGTATTACTGGACCGTGTACCCTCGTCGTCCGGAAGCGGCTTCCCAACGGCCGGTACAATCTGGAGAGTAGCAACAGTCAGAAAAGATTCAGAATTTGTGCACAAAACCCATGGAGAGGGCTCCTCACACTTTCTCTAAGAACCTATTTACTCTTCATGGATTTAGACATACTCTGAATAAACTTGGTCATCTGATTTCCCCACCTGCAGTAATTTTTAAATTTTTTCCCCAAGATTTTATTTGAGAGAGAGAGTGAGCACAAGTGGGGGGAGGGGCAGAGGGAGAAGGACAAGCAGACTCCCTGCTGAGTTGGGGAGCCAGGCATGGGGAGTCTGACGTGGGGCTCAACCCCAGCACCCTGGGATCATGACCTGAGCCGAAGTCAGACGCTTAACCAACTGAGCCACCCACGTGCCCCCATCTACAGTAACTTAATTTAGTGGATTGCAACTACCAGCAGATATAAGAACTTTCTCTTTTTTTAAGAGTTTATTTATTTATTTAGAGAGGGCAGGGGGAGGGTCAGAGGAAGAGGGAGAGAGAGAATCTCAAGCAGACTCTGTGCTGAGTGCGGAGCCCGGGGTGCGGCTCGATCTCGCGACCCTGAGAATATGACCTGAGCCAAAATCAAAAAGTGAAACACTTAGCAGACTGTGCCACCCAAGCACCCAAGAACTTTCAAAAAGTACACAGAATGTGGTCATTTAGTAAAGGGGCAAACAACCCTGTACCCCTTCACAGAGCCAAAGGTATATTCAACTGTATGATCATTTATTTTTATTGTCATGACTGAATCCGTCAGAAAGCTCAGGGTTCCGGTTAATGGGTCAAAGGGAGTGTGACAAGTTCTCTACCAAACACAGTAAAAAACCTGAAGACTTTTTTAACATCAAAGGGGAGGGGATGCAGTCAGTGGAAGATTTACTCACACAAAAGCCCTTTAGTGCCCCTCCCCCCAAGGGTTACAGAGTAGGGCAACCACCTTGCCCAGCAAGGCGCTCTGTTACTGGTCACACCGTGTTCTCTCCGTAGCCTTAACAAATCTCAAGCACCCTGATGCGACAGTCTCAGAGGATGGCCCCCTGTGCAGACAGGCAAGCCACCAAAGTCCAATTCCACCCTCAGACAGGGCATGGGTATACCTGGCATATTCCACTTTCTGGAATTTTAGGCTCGACTTATCTCTAAAATATTACCAACATATCTGTCTGCTTCTGTGACACCAATCACCATGACAAGTTAGGTGAGCAAAACCCCTTTGGCAAAACCAAAGCATGATGAGAGGCTCAGGGACCAGGCTTGGAAGAAGCGTGGAGAGTAACAGCTTTATTAAGCACCTACGATACGTATGGCCCAGGGCTAAGCACATCATGTGGATTAACTTGCTAAATCTCCGTATCAACCCTCTAGAGTCAGGTTTCTCACCTTGAGCACTACTGACGCTTTGGAGCCAGATCATTCTGTGTGGCCGGGCTGTTCTGAGCAGTGTAAGATGTTGAGGAGCATCTCTGGAAGATGCCACTAGCTGTCCCCTCCCCAGTTGTGACAACCCAAAGGTATCTCCAGACATCGCCGTACATCCCCTAGGAGCATGATCTAACCCTTGTCCCTGGAGAACCACTGCTCTGAGACAGTTGCTCTCACTGGCCCATTTTACAGCTGGGGGGACAGAGGCCCAGGGAGGTACAGGGAGATCGCTCACTGCTCCAGTCAAAACCTAGGTGCCCTGAGTGAGTCAGGGACAAAGCTGAGGCTTTCACATGTTGATATTTGCTGTGAAAATGAATCTGTTCTTCCCCGCAAGAGCTAAACTCTTTGGGTTGCTAATTTAGTTTGCCAAGGCAGCCGGTCTGGAAGGGAAGCTGGATGACTTAGCATGTGGGTGTCATAAACACTGCAAATTAAAAGGAAAAAAAAAAAAAAAATCTCGACAGCTCCCCACTTTGCATGCTTGGTTCCAAGGTGATACCCCCACAAGCAGCTTCGAGGCTGATAGCACAGTGCAGGGGTGCCCCAGGTCATGGTCAGAACCCCACCTCATCACAGGCCCCCCAGTCTACCTCTTTGGTACTGAGTTGCACTATTCCCACATTTCTATAAAAAAAAAAAAAAAAAAAATGCACGAAGCCAGCAAAACCCATCCCGGGCTGTTTCCCAGTCCTCCCTCATTCCTCAGCGTGGAGGGATCCCCGCACTTTGTCTGGATGTTCAGGAGTTATCCCAACCCTCAGAGACACCCCCAAGCAGTCTCCCTGTCCCCCGCTCTCCAGAGGCCAGCTGTGACACATCCCAACAAAGGTGGTACCCATTCTCTCCTCCGCTTTCGCAAAACTTCCTCGACCTATAGCATTCCCTCTTTTTTTCTTCTTCTCTCTGAAAACTAGAAGCTGTTTCAGGTGTTTCTTCAAAACAAGGTAGATCATATCCTTTGCCTGGGACCCCGTTTTCCCATTCATACAATGGGTGGGTTTATGTAGGTTTTAAGGCCGTCTTCAACTCTAACATTTCTTTGGTTCTAAGAAGTTTCAACCACGACTTAAGAGTGAGGTTTCATTTTGTGATTCATAGCAGCTGCTCGGATGTTTTTCCTTCCAATGGTCAAAATGACAGTTTAGATAACAGGATTATTGTAATTAAAAATCAGCAATACCAGGGCGCCTGGTTGGCTCAGTCGGTTAAGGGTCCGACTCTTGATTTCGGCGCCAGGTCATGATCTCAGGGTTGTGAGACTGGGCTCTGCACTGGGCGCAGAGTCTGCTTTAGATTCTCTCTTTCCCTCTCTCCCTGCCCCTCCCCCGCCACCCCCACCCCCCCCACAAGTACACACACATGTGCACGCTCACTCTCACTCTCTAAAAAAAAAGGAAAAAAACCCCACAGCAATACCAAATCCTGCGTCCTGTATGCTAAGCACTGAGAGAAGTAGTTTATATCCATTTTTTGACTCAGTCCACACCACAGTCCTGTTAGGGGAGGCACTACTTATACCCTGTGGCAGATGGAGAATGAGAGGCTCACAGGGGCTCGGAGGTTGAGCGCCCAAGGTCACAGGGCCGGCATGTGGCACAGCAGGATGGACACTCAGCCCAGTAACGCTTTTCCTTCTCTTGTCTCAGAAAAGTCTCACCCATTTCCCCTTCCACTGACCCTGCTACATGACAAAAACAAGATCTGGAGCAGAAATACACTGCATGCATGCGTGTTTGAAGGGGAGTGAGGCCCTCAAGCTGGCCTGTAGGGCAAGAGGCATCAAGAGTCCCCTCACGAAGGTGCCATGTTGGAGCCTGTCCCATCATCTCTGTAGGGCCCAGGGGGGTCAGGTTTGCCTCCAACATCTGAATGGCCTCTTCTGCAGGTGGGCAGCAAACAAGGAAGCCGTCTTATGTCTCCAGACTATTGATATGAAAAATATAATACTGGCACCTAACACTTATATAGTGCTTATCGGGTGTCAGCCCCCATTCTATGGATTCTTGGTTACACTAAATGATTGTATCCACATGTCTATTTACAAGGTAAGTTTATCATTACCTCTTGGGTCTAGAGGTCACACACCACCATCATGGCCTGCTTTCCTGAGGAGGGCCTGGACGTTACCTTGACTCCTTGGGCTTGCCTTCTGACCTCTCACCCCACTGAAAGCACAAGGTCTAGAGTAGAGGCCCCTTTTGGCCAGGTCTATAGGAAATACTGGCTTAAAGTGAGTTGTTTGGGGCGCCTGGGTGGCTCAGCTGGTTAAGCGGCTCAAGTCATGATGCCAGGATCCTGGGATCGAGCCCCGCATCGGGCTCCCTGCTCCGTGGGGAGCCTGCTTCTCCCTCTCCTTCCCGCTCATGCTATCTCTGTTGCCATCTGTCTCTCTCAAATAAATAAAGAAAATCTTAAAAAAAAAAGAAAGTGAGTTGTTCAATTCCTTCAATGCAGTTGTTCTCAGCTGGGCCCATTTTGGTCCCCAAATTTGCCAACGTTAGGAGACATTTGGATGGTCATCACTGGAGAGGAGATGCTGCTAAACACCCTACCATACTCAGGACAACCTCAAAATAAAGGATCTACTGGCCCAAAATGTCCACAGGCACTGAGGCTGAGAAACACTGCCTTAAGGGAAAAGCATATGACCTGGGGTTTCCCTTCATTAATCCACCACCAGAAACTGGGGAGTGGAGGTAGAGGTCTCTGAGGACTATCTCCATGGCTTACGGATTAGGTCTCTTCCTCCTTCCTCAAGACACAGTAGTCAAGACTGAAATTCCTTTTGGGGTGCCTGGGTGGCACAGTTGGCTAAGCATCTGACTCTTGGCTTTGGCTCCGGTCGTGACTTCAGGGTCATGAGATCAAGCCCTGAATTGCACCCCACATTCAGTGCGGAGTCTGCCTGACACTCTCTCTCCCTCTCCCTCTGCCCCTCCCACCCCCCTCCTCTAAAGAAAATAAATAAAATGAATCTTAAAAAAAAAAAGATTAAAATTCCTTTTGAAATTCCTTTGGACCACTGCTGGACCATTTCTTTACTCCTCTGTGTGGAAACTGAGCCATGTGGAGCCTGCGTTTATAAAGATGACATATGGGTTGAAGCATCACTTTCAGGTCTGAATCACACCGTCTAGGAGGAAGCATTTAAAAGTGTGACGATAACGTAATGTGCTTGTTTTTACATGAAGAACCAAAATTTATATATCTGAAAGAGGATCATCCTTGTACACATGTCTTAGACATGCTGGCATTGCTCTGGGGGAAATGTTCACTACAAACCGGCTTCAGAGCTAGTTGCAAGACACCTGTTAGATGCTTCAGGGGGATAATTAACCAAATCTTCCCCCTGTCGTCTGAAATAATTGAGAAACAATTGGGGAAACAAAGGAGAAATATCATAAACATGTGAATCCCTTGGAAGGCTTTTAAAAAAATCCTAGTGCCCGGACCTCAGCCCAAGAAATGCTGTTGATGGGTCTGCGGGGTGGGGGACTAGATGCCAGTGTTTTTCACATGCTCCCCAGGGGATTCTCATGGGGTCAGGTTAGGTACGCTGTGCTAGATGCAGAACAAAGTATCAGTTGGACTGGTAGCTTAGCTAGATTATAGAAAGGGGCCAGACCCTACTATTTGCTCTCCTGGAATTAAACTTCTCTGACCAAACACAGTGCAGGCCTCGTCTTGGCAGGGGCAAGCCTGACCAGCAGGCTCACTGAAGGAGCTGCAGAGAATGCTCCCTCTCTGTTGTGGGCGGGTAGGTCCCCAGAGAGAAGAGGAGGGCTGGGAGATCTTTAACACCTTAATCCCATCCAGAAGACAGTGGACCTTCAGATGAAAACTCACCAGGTTCCCAGTCAGATCTGTCAATTCTTCCCTGGGCAAGTAAATACAAGATAACAGAGAGTAAAGCAAATGATAAAATGAATAGGGGCGCCTGGGTGGCTCAGTCCGTTAAGCGTCTGTCTTCGGCTCAGGTCATGATCCCAGCGTCCTGGAATGGAGTCCCGCATCGGGCTCCCTGCTTGGCGGGGACCCTGCTGCTCCCTCTCCCTCTGCCCTTTGCCCCTGTTCGTGCACTTTCTCTCTCTCAAATAAATAAAATCTTAAAAAAATATAAAAATAAGATGAATAAGAGTGCCGGGAGGTGTTACTTTAGTGCAAGGGTAGGCAGACTTTTACCATAAAGAGCCAGACAGTAAAGACTTTAGGCTTCAAAGGCCCCCGATAGTCTCTGTCCCAACTCCTCTGCCATCCTAGCAGAAGGAAGCCACAGACTATGCGCAAATGAATAGCCATGGAAATGACCTAATAAAAATATATTTAGTCTCTGCCCCTACTTCCTGACACAGAGCTCCTAAAACCCTTGTCATTTCCTAAGTAATAGCGGTGATAAGAGCATTTTGTGTTACAATATTTGGTCTTTGTCCCGGGTTCATGACCCAAGAGCTTCCAAGACCCTTGGAATCTTCAAGTGACGAGTGTCTTCTGGTCTACTAATGAGATGGCTGGTGGCAGAGGTCTCCAGATAGTTTCAGGATGGGGGCTGGCTGCCAGGAAGACCAAAGCATGATTAGAGGGTCGGATCTTTCAGTTCATCCCAACCTCCCAGCCTCCAGAGAGAGGAGAGGGGCAGGAGACTGACTGAATCACCAATAGCCAATGGTTTCATCAATCATGCCTATGTAATGATTTTCTGTATGCTAAACATCAACAAAAAGTCAACTTTAAAAAACAAACAAATGGGACTAATGTTTGCAACTGATCTCGAAATGCATGAAAAAAAAATGAACTGAGATAAATAGAGGGATAGATAGATGTGTGGTAAAGCAAACAGCAAAATATTCATTGCAAAATCTAGGTGGTGGGAATACAGGTGTTGACTGAATAAGTCTTCCAATTTTTTTTAAAGGTTGTCCAAAAAATGTTGAGATCATAAAAAACAAACACAGAAACTCAACTCTTTTACTTTCATAGCGATCTTGTTACTGAGTTCCTGGAGTTCTTTATATATTCTGGATACAGGCTCTTTGTTGGATAGGTTTTGCAAAAAATTCCTCTGGGGTGTGCCTTACTCTTTTATTTTCTTAACTATGTCTTTCAAAGAGCAAAAGTTTTACATCTTGATCAAGTCCATTTATCACATTTTCACTCATTTCCTTTCAAAATGAAATAATTGCACACCCTGGGTTTTTGAAGCCAGTGACCAATGTGGAACTGCTTTACCTATGCCAACTGAGAAATGAAAAACTAATCTGAGACAGATCTGGGTGGGGGGTCCATGACTGCCTGTGATTTTTTTCCCCATATATTTGAAATATTATATAATACAGAATGAAAAATCAAAATGCTTTTTAAAGGTAAAAAAATATCACCTCATAGTTGTTCAGCACTTCATAATTTTCAAAGCTTGCTTATTTCAGCCTTACCAGAATCCTTTGGGGGGGGGGCAGGAGTTGGGGCCTCCGTGGGCCACAAAGGCATAAAAGCATTTGTCAAAGTCATTTGTTTCAATTGCATACTGCAAGAAGACACAAAAGAGTAAAAATTTTGCCACTTTCTTTTTTTCTGGAATGCAAATTTTAAAAATTTATTTATTTATTTATTTATTTTAGAGACAGAGCAGGGGGAGGGGCGGGAGGAGAAGGAGACAAGCAGACTCCCCGCTGCACAGGAAGCTTGATGTGGGGCTTGATCCCAGGACCCTGAGATCATGACCTGAGCCGAAATCGAGTCAGACACTTAACCAACTGAGCCACCCAGGCGTCCCCGGACTGCACATTTTGACAATAGCTATCCAAATGGACAAACATATATGCTTCGGCGGAGCAAGCCCACTGCTGGGTTTTTAGCTCACGGTACTTTTGGACACATCTGCGGAGACATGTTGAGGGTACCCACCCCAATAATGTTCCTAACTGCTAAAAAAACCCCTGGAATGAATCCCAATGTTACCAACAGGGGACTAATTAAATAAATTCTTCAACTCCTGGACTTAATGAAATATCATGCGGTCATTAAAAATAATTAGGGGAAATCTGCATTCCACGTCAGCCACACTGATCTCCTGGCTCTCTCTCCCTTCCATGTAAGAGCTTTTGCACTTGGTATTCTTTTTGGCTGCAATGCTCTCCCCCCATTCATATCCACGTGGTCCATCTCCGACCTCCTTCCCATCTTGGCTTAAACGTCACCTTCTCCATGAGGCCTGCCCTGGCCACCTTGGAAAAAACCACAACCCTCCCCCCATCCCTCACTACTCTCTTTCCTTCCTTCTGTCTCCTCCTTAGCACTGAACTTCATCGCTACATGGCCCTCATATGGTTACTTGCTTTGTTTACTACCTGTCTTCCCACATTCAAGTAGTCATCTGACGAAACCGGGATTTTTGTCTAATTTGGTCACTATTGTATCCACAGTGCCTGGCTTGCATGCATATATATAAAACATGCTAGTATGGAAAAATATCCAAGATCTATTATGTGAAAAGACCAAGTCGCAGAAAAGCATATCTATTCTGGATACTAACAATAGCGGATGGAGATACCACATGCACTCGTGTACATCTGCCCCCATATACACATACATACACGCACACAGTCACATACACAGCAGTGTATATATTCCTAGAAAGAAGGCTTGTGAGGACTAATTACCTTTAAGTATGGAGAATTAGGGATTTTTACTTTTTATTCTACTCTCCTATACAGTTGCACTATATATGTATATATGTATATAAATATATATTCCTTATCATAACAACACTGAAAAGCCACCAGAACCCCTTTTCCCTTGTAAACCCTTTGTGTCACCCCATGCAGGTGACAGGCACCCATAAGCCACAAGGTGGGGAGGAGCAGAGACCAGATTTAAAAACACTCTGCTCCTCTTCCTGAGAGGGCTCCCCACCCCCTCTCCTGCGGAGCCAGGCTGCAGTCCATCTGTCCAGGTCACACCACCTGGGAGAGGGGCTCGTGTGCCGAGCAGGATGCTTCTGTCTGCCCAAATTTTTATGGAAGCAGGGAAGCCATTTGAAAAATCTGCACAGATGAGCACAAATGCACTCGGGTTTCTGCCCCTGAATTCTTTACGCTCAGGCAGCCAAAGAAAAACCACAAGAAGTGCAGAGAGGTTT
This sequence comes from Callorhinus ursinus, assembly GCF_003265705.2. NCBI lineage: Eukaryota > Metazoa > Chordata > Mammalia > Carnivora > Otariidae > Callorhinus > Callorhinus ursinus. The sequence continues at coordinate 1,347,724 of NW_027397075.1, read as the reverse complement.
AAATGCCATCGGGAGAATAAACATGCCTCCAACGGGCGCACGACTGGAGCAAACTGGTTCTGAGCCCTTCACAGAGGCTCCGCCCCCACCCCCCGCCGCCCCGCGAACTCCGAGACCAGCAGAACCCACTGCTCGAGCTCAGGGTGGTTGCCACCGGGAGCTGGTCCACGCACTGTGGGATGTGAGCAGCATCCCTGACCTCCACCCACTAGATGCCAACAGCACCCCTGGAGTTGTGACAACCACGAACGCTTCCGGATACCGCCCAACGTCCGCTGGGGGACATCAGCCCAGCCGAGAACCACGGGTCTAATTACTTTTGTACGTCAGTAGCTGCCCAGCACTTGGGAGCCAAAAGGTTATGTGATGAATTCACTAAGAGGACCGCTCTTATTAGGTGGAAGTCCCCAAGCCTGGGATTCGGTGAGGTGGGATTTGGTGATGTGGGATCCCCCCAGGCTGACGCTCACGGTGAACTCAGGGGCAGCAGGTGGTTGGGGAGGCAGCGGAGAAGCAAGTTTGTTTGGGACCCAGGCCAGTTTCTATTTGCCCCCTTGGGTACTTATGGCAGAGATGGCTGTGAGCTCACCAAAGCCTATTCTTCCTGGACAAGCAGCTGGACTACAGTCCCAGCCTCCCCTGCAGCGAGTTGTAGCCGAGAGGGTCGGAGTGGGAGTGGGGTGATACTCGTAACTTCCAGAACTGGCTTATAAAAACTTCCCACAAAATCCTCTCTCTCTGTGCCCCCCTCTCTCTCTCCTGTAACCACCAGCTGCAGGTGAAACCCTCCAAGGCCCAAGAAGATGGCAGAGCCACAAAACAGAAGGGGCCCGGGTCGCTGAATCCCTGCATGGAAGGCCACTAGTGAAAGGCCTCACAAACACCGGTGTGCGAGCAAGAGATCGGCTTCCACTCCGGTAAACTAGAAACCAGGACGGCTGGTCTACTCCAGCAGCCTTCCTTGACGTCAGCTAACACAGGAACTTTTAGCAAGTCACCTGAGCTTCAGTTTCATCCTCTGTAAAATGGGCATAACACTGGTACCTCCCTCGTTTAGTTGTTGTGAGGATCCACTGAGAGAGTCCTTGGGACTGTGCCTGGAACTTACTAAGCCTAACGAAGGTTGCCTCTTAATTACGAGTGGGAAGAAGAGCTACCACCAAATTCCTGCCCTTCCCATTACCCCTTCTGTGCCTTTTTTTCTGAGTCACACTCAATAACCTGGGAAAGAATGATTTGCCCCAGTCCTCAAATGCCTTAGGGACATACTGAGGCTTTAGGGAAACTTCTTGTAGTAAGGCTGGGGACCCTTACTTTATCACACAGTTGTCCATGCATCTCCTAAGTGTCCTGGCCCCTCCTTACCAAAGACACCACTGAGAGGCCAAGGTGACCTTGAACAAGAAAGGAAGAGGATCCCACCCACGAATCGTCCATAGGCTGTCTTTCTTTTGCTTTTCCAGCCTCAATAAAATTAAGCAGAATAAAACCTAAAAAGCAGGGGCGCCTGGGTGGCTCAGTCAGTTAAGTGTCTGCCTTCAGCTCAGGTCATAATCCCAGGGTCCTGGGATCGAGTCCTGTATTGGGCTCCTTGCTCAGTGGGGAGCCTTCTCCCTCTGCTGCTCACCCCACTTGTGCTCTCTCTCTCTCTCTCTCTCTTGCACTCTCTCTCAAATAAATGAATAAAAATCTAAAAAAAACCAAACCACTTTTTTAAAGATTTTCTTTATTTATTTGACAGAGTGATAGCACAAGTAGGCAGAGTGGCAGGCAGAGGGAGAGGGAGAAGCAGACTCCCCACTGAACAGGGAGCCCGATGTGGGGCTTGATCCCAGGACCCCGGGATCATGACCTGAGCCAAAGGCAGACGCTTAACCGACTGAGCCACCCAGTTTCCCCTAAAAAAAAAAATCTTAAAAAACCTAAAAGCAAACACATAATGAGAACTATGGCCCAGACTCTTCCTGGGCCTGCTCTGTAATTCAGGATCACAAAGAGAGTGGCCTTGAGTTAAGCCCCAAAGACCCTGCCTCCCCTGGTCAGTGTGGGGCACCACACAGAAAGCAAAGGCTGACCCCCCTGCCCACTCTGCTTATTCTTCACCCACCCGCTTGTGGGCGAATAATGCCCTCGCCTAAGACCGTCTCTAGAAATGATTGCCATTATAAGCCAACTACATCCTGCTTTAGTGTGGGGGTTGGGGGGCTGGGCAGAAACCCAGGGGAGCAGTTTTCACATCAACTTACACACAGGGAAAGAGAAAATTACACCCACTGAGCATCTGCTATGTGCTAAGTATCCCCGCACACATATCGTCTCACTCCTTTGTGAAAGCAGAAGCCACATCTGTCATGCTCACTAGTTTCCCCAGTGCCTAACAGGCTTTGGCACACAGGTGTTCAATAGATACTTGTCATCTGAGCTTACCATGACCCCTACTTTATTGCTCTGACCTCATGTGTAATTCACTCTCCTCATTAACTATGTTCCTGCCACTTTCACCTTCTTGCTCATTCTGGCCCCAGGGCCTTTGCACTTGCCAATTCCTCTGCCTAGAACGTTCCTCTCCCCGATCTTTGCACAGCCGGCTCTTTCTCAGCTTGTATTACCCAGTTTAAAGTGATGCTCCAGCCCCTGTCACCGTACTCTGTTATTATTTAGGTGTTGATTTGTCTCACCCCAACTAGCATGCCAGCATCAGGAAAGGATTAATTATTTCTGCCTTTCTGCTATTTCTCCAGCAACTAGGCACAGCACTTCAACAAAGTAGGGGCTTGATAAATATTCGAGGCTGTGTAACTCAATGACTGAGAGCCTAGACTCTGGACCCAGACCACCTGACTTTGAATCCTGACCCCGGGACCTGGGGCATGCTACTTCTCCTAGCACGGCCTCAGTTTCCCCAATCAGAAAACGATGGTACTTCCTACATCATAGTGCTGCTATGAGGACTCAGTGAGTTAATTCACGCGAAACCCTTGGCGCAGCACCTGGCATATAGGAAGTGCTGCGTATGAGTCTGTTTGTCATTGTTGTTTTGTCATTGTTAGAGACAGAATGAGCCACCTCAAGGTAGATCTTAAATGCGTCCAACAGACAGAAAATGCAGGCTCAATGAGATGAAACGGTCCTGCTTGAGATGATTCAGCAACCAAGCTCTTTTGGACCTGGTTCTCGGACTTTTAAGCCAAAGTTATTTTCCCAAGGTTTCCCTGAGATGTAGGGAGAGAAATGACACTCAGTCCATGCCCCACAGTCCCTAGCCTTTCAAAGGTTTAAGCCTTCTCCCACTGACTGGCAGCTCTGGGTTGGAGCAGTCAAGAGAAGGCAAGGGACAGAAGGGCTGTCTGGAAAGGATATTCTTGGGTTTCTGATCTCTTCCATGTGCCAGCCTTCATCTTGCAGCCACCAGGTACTGGCCTTGGCTGCTGAGCCCAGCTGCTTCTTGCCAACATGGTGGCCCAAGGCAAAGCTGAACCTGACCTTCCCTGGCTCCCCTTTCCCACCCCTAGCTAGGGCTCTGCAGGGACACGTGTGGTTGGATAGACCCCCAGCCCCCTGAAGCCTTCCCCCATGGGGACGTGCCTGGAGTGAGGCTCCATCTAAAGGCACCGAAATCATTAAACAACCATGCAAATGAAGTAAAACTCCCCAGGAACCCTGGCAGCTGGCCTGGTCTTTAAAGGCTGCCACCGGAGCCCAAAATGAACGCTTAAGATCCAGCCAAGTTTTACCGCCTGGGTGGATGGACTTTGGCAGCTTGAGGAGCTCTCTGGAGGAAAGATGAGGCAGGGGTGCCGCTGCGGGCTCTGCGCTCTGCCAGGAGAGCCCCGGCGTGGCAGGGGTCTGCTCCCACCTCCTGACTGCTTGGCTGGAGTTCCACCTCGGCCCACATCCAGGTTCGAGGCCATAACCCACCGAGTCCTCACTAAGGGCCAAGCGCTGTGCTAAGCACATTACGTCCATCATTTCCTTTTGTCCCCACAACACCCTAGGAGTTGGGGGGCTGAAATCTACAGATGAGGAAATCTTCATTCAGAGGAGTTAAGTAGCTTGCCACCATAGAGCATTGTCCTTTACATCTAATCCATGAGCACTTTCTGTTGACTGTACCTCTTACATTGTATCCCTGAGTTACTTCTTTGAAACCGTTCTGCCACCTTCCTGGTCCAAGCCACCATCCCCTCTCCCTTAGACCAGCGCTGCAGCCTCCCAGATGGTCTCCTGGCTCCCCCTCTTGTTTCCTGACAATGCTTTTATTCTTCATTCAACAGGTGGAGGGATACTTTAAAACATGATCATAGCACTTCCCTGGTCAAAACCCTCCAAAGGCTTTTCAATGCACTTAGGGGAAAAAAAAATTTTATAGCTTCTAATCCTACAGGCTCTACTCAACCTGCCCTGTGCTATTTTTCCAAACTCACACTGCCTTCTGTGCTCTGGACATATTGGGGTAACACGGGAGAAGAGATGAAGTGTCTTCTTGCTATTCAAAGTGTAGTCTTCAGACTCCAGCATCAGTGTTACCCAGAGCTTATTAGAAATACAGACGCTCAGGTCTCTCCCAGACTTACTGACTCAGAATCCACATTTTGACAAGATCCCCAGGAGATGCATATGCTCATCAGAGTGTAGAGGTTAAGAGTGAGGAAGACTTTGGAACCAAAGAGCTTGGGTTGGAAGCCTGGCCCAACCACTCACCAGCTGGATGACTTGCCATCAGTGACTAGCTACTTCCTGCGTAGCGAAGGACTCATCTTATCCAAAGAGAGATCTTGGTCTATGCCCTTGGCTCCTAGGAGGTGATCTCCAGGCTCGTGGTATATCCAGCAGAGGTGTCTTTGTTCGCCTAAGGGCTCTAACCACGGACAATGTGATTTACGGTGACAGCTTTGGGGTCCCCTAGAGAAACCAATGCCTAGAGGTATTAGCTGGACCTCCAGGAGGTGCTGGAGGCTGATGGTCAGCTCCCAGAGAGTACGGGATCAAGCCCCGTTAAAAACTCTGGACACCACAGGCTCAGTGAGCTCCCCTTGTGTGCCTACTGCACACGTAGTGAGCAAGAGGTGGTAACACCATCCATGACTCCATGGGGACAAAATGACAGGAAGCCCCACATCCGGACCCCTTCTGGACTCTGCCCTGTGTGTCTCTTTCCTGGGCTGATTTTTTTTTAATATATTTTTAAAATATTTTATTTTTTATTTATTTGAGAGAGAGAGAGAGAAAGAGAGCACAAGAGGGGGGAGGGTCAGAGGGAGAAG
>NW_027397075.1:1339285-1342060 GCF_003265705.2 Callorhinus ursinus | reverse complement strand
ACAAATGCCATATGATTTCACTCATGTGTGGAATTTAAGAAACAAAATAGATAAACATAGGGGAAGGGAAGGAAAAATAATATGAGATGGAAATTGAGAAGGATGCAAAGCATAAGAGAAGCTGAACTCTAGGAAACAAACTGAGGGTTTCTGGAGAGGAACTGGTTGAGGGGGAAGAAGTAATTCGGTGATGGGAATTAAGGAGAGGCAGTTGATATGTGAGTATTGGGTGTTGTATGCAATTGATCAATCACTAAATTCTACCTCTGAAACTAATTAAAAAAGAATAGTATTATTTTAACACATAACTAAAAAAGTATTAATTATTCATTTTTATACTGTCTGAGATCAATGTGCATTTTATATTTTTGGTACATTTCAGTTCAAAATAGTCTTATTTCTTTTTTTAAAAATATAGTTCTGGGGCGCCTGGGTGGCTCAGTTGGTTAAGCGACTGCCTTCGGCTCAGGTCATGATCCCGGAGTCCCGGGATCGAGTCCCGCATCGGGCTCCCTGCTCGGCGGGGAGCCTGCTTCTCCCTCTGACCCTCCCCCCGTCTCATGTACTCTCTCTCTCTCATTCTCGCTCTCTCAAATAAATAAATAAATCTTTAAAAAAAAAAAAACACTATAGTTCTAAGGAGGACCTTCCTAAGTCCTGTTGAGTCATTCTCGTGAATTATTGAAACTGCATGGGCATGGGGACCCTGCATATCTAGCCAGCTGGTCCAAAGTGAGGGCAGTCTTGTGGGGACTAGTCCCTCCGACTTTGCAATCGGCTCAACTCATTGTCATTCCCTTCCCTGACCTTCAGGCACCCCAGCTGAAAAATGGCCATAGAACAGATCACACCTTCCACGTTTACTGAAAGATTAAATGAGATAATGAACACACAGGAGTTTCGCAATAAACACAAGTACAACATCCCTGTGGTTCGGTCAAGGAAACTGAGGGTCACAGAGGCAAAGCCACCTGCCCACAGTCAGAGGCTGAAGCTCTAGCTGACTTGAACCACGGGGCGATACTGCCTCCTCGTGACTTGCTAACACCTCCTGGGAAGGGAGGGACAGGCGAGGTTCAGCCGAGCCGGTGGTCCAGCAACCCGCTAAGGAAGTCATGGGGCCTCTGGGGTAAGTCACCCACCGCCATCCCAATGCTCCCTGCTGCTTCTCTTCTCTCCTCTCCTTTTGGGATTCACATGACATGAGCATTAGGCTCTGTGGTATTGCTCCACAGGTCTCTATTTTCCCCTTCTGTCTCTCTTTTCCACCCAATCTTTTTATTCTGTCGTTCACAGTATGTAATTTCTCTTCGTCCATCTGTACATTCCCTAACTCTTTCCTTTATCACCTCCATTCCGCTATGGAGCCCATCCAGTGAATATTTTATTTGGTACTGTACTTTTCCGTTCGAAATTTTCCACTCGGTTCTTTTCTTCTATTTTCTGTTTCTCTACTAACCTGCAATAGTCTCTGTCTTACCGTTCTTTTCAAGAGGATTCACCCGTCCTTCTCGGAACATGGTTGTAACTATTCTAAAGTCTTTGTGTGATCATCCCAACATCTGGGTCATCCTGTGGTGGGTGCCTGACGATTATATTTCCTCTGAGAATTTGCCAGACGTTGCTGGTTCTCTGTGTATCAGGTCATTCTGGATTATACCCTGGATGTTTTAAATATTATGTTATGAGACTCTAGGTGTTTTTTGAATCCTATTAAATATATTGATTTTTTTTTTGGCTGTACCAGGCAACTGAGTAGGTTCGGTTCAGACCACATGTTCTAACCTGCCTTCTGGGTGCTGTTAGGCCAAAGTTGGTTTAGCTTTCAAAGTCCCTTCAGGGCTCTGCACATCTGTCCCTCATTTGTGTCCGCCGGGGCCCAGCTGCAGACCGGGGTGGTAGTCTACACTGTAGTTCAGTTCTCAAAGTCTCTCCTATACCATTGAGGGTCATATCCATTCTATGGGGGCAGCTCCGGGGTGAGCCCAGGAGTTCATACATAAGTTTACAGTCCTCCTTTCTGGAGCTGCCTCCTCCTGCAATATTTCCCACACTCCAGCTCCCAGGGGCCCACATTCATTACCCTCTTTCTAGAAAGTGGAGTCTTTAGTATCCCCCCCTTCTCTGCCGTTTACTTCCTGTGCCTGGGTTTGGGTCTGCAGCCAAGTGCCCACTGCCAACCCCAGGGCCCTGTGGGGAATGCACACCGCTCTGGTTCTGTGGCTGAGCTGGCGCAGCTTCAAGGTCAGTCCCCGGCTCCTGGATGCCATGCCAGCTGGCGGCTTTGGGGTGATGACGATTAGGTGAGGACGCTGCTCGGGAGGCGATCACAGGCAGCTGGTCCCAGCCATTCACCTCCAAAGGGCCCGCATTTCAACTCTTCCACACACTGGAATTATTAAAACAACAGGCACGATTTTCCAAGGGGCTATTTCTGGGATGGGCAGGTCCGCAGGCTGATTTGCCTGTAATTCCCAGGATAGGAATGATTTGCTGCATTTTACACAAAAGTCCAGACTCAGATAGGTGGAGTCATCTGCTTGAAGTCTCACAGCTGGTTAACAGTGGGCCAAGATTCATACCCAAGTCTGTATAATTCCAGGGTCTGCTCTTCTATGGTGAGTTCCATTATCATCAACAACATCATCATCACCATCATCATCACCACCATCATCATCATCATCATCACCATCATCACCATCACCATCATCACCATCATCACCATCACCATCATCACCATCATCATCATCACCATCATCACCATCATCATCATCA